>NC_056508.1:8505952-8512879 GCF_014905685.2 Nematolebias whitei
CTGTAACACATTTTAACTTGATTTCTACTTTGAATGAGGATTAAAAATCATTAATACTGTTTCACAGTTGATTTAAAATGAGTAGTTCACTTCAACATTTAAAATGGTTTGAACTAAACACACTTTGATTATCAAGACATTTGCAAAATAGTAATGCTAATAAAAAGAGAGTGTTCTTTCAATTGATCAGTGCAGGACACTTAGAAAGTCTCTGGATGAACTTAATCTTGTGTTTCTGGACTCAAATCAATGAAATAACAGTTCTTGTCCCAGAAAGGCCCTCAGGGCCAGATTTGACCTGAGGCTTAGTTCACTACAGTCCCCCCTTTGGAAATCATCGCCTGTCCATGGGGATGAATTCCAACATGAACTTACGCCTTGAATGTCCTTGAGCTTGATGTAATCCAGCAAGGAAAACAAAATTCAAAGGAGGTAATCCCACAATGTTTTTGGTACTTCCATTGTGTTGATGGTAATTCCATAATGTTGTTGGTAATTCCATTGTAGCAATGCTTTAACCCTTTGGAAACAGAGTCTGTAATCCATTGGAAAAGTCATATAATCCACAACGGTAAATCCACAACGAATGGAGGTGTTGATTGATCAGCATACAGAGGGGTTCCCTTGGATTGAACTGAAGATGCGGCCACTGGATGAAGAGTGGAGACCAACGTCAGGATTGCAGGTCTCCTCCAGCGAAGGTCGTCGCTGGGTGGCGTCCAGTCAGTGCCGTTCTGGTTCAATGTGACATGCAATTATGTGGTTTAAGGTGGGCTTATGAAGGGGATTTTACATAAGGCCTTAACCTATATGCACCTGGTGTGTAAGCTATTATGATTGGGAACAGCTACAGCTACCAGTTAAAGGGTGGAACATGCTGAAAAGGGTAGTTATAGGGATTTATACCTATAGAAGAGTGTTCCAAACTATTTTTCCATTCCTAACTGGGTTTAAGTTAGCTTTACATGGTAAAATATAGTTTGGTTCAATTGTCTGTTGTCTTTTAGACGAACGACTTGAGATTGGGTGTTTGGTTTCCCCATAAATGTTTTTGGAAGTCTATGGCGAGACTCATCAAAAAGAATTAGCTATCCCCCCTAATAGAATTGTTCGAGTAGGTTCGGCTTAAGCGTTGTGAGACCAATGTAGATTATGGTACTTAAGGTAGCATTAATCTACATTGACTCCGCAAAGATTACATTTTAACAAATGAACTGCATGTTGGCATAGTTAAATGCCTCTTAGTCTCTAAATTAACTACACACAAAATTCATTCTTGCTTGGGGTGTTCAGAAACAATACCAAAAACCAATTAAACGATGTCTCAACATCGACAAAAACAGTGACTAAGCATCCAGTAAAACAACGTTTCAACATTGACAAAAGCAGTGATTAAGCAACTAGAAAACAACGTTTCGGTGCGCCACTCACTCTGAATGTCAGATTTGATCACGTTATCGCGTCTGGTAACATTACCCTAACTGGCGTCACCCCCCTTCGGTCATGGGAGACAGCGAACACGGGTGAGGACGTCGCTCCATGAGCTAAAGTTAGGTTGTCCTTGAGTAGTTTTAACTGTTTGCGCAGCTGAAAGAGGACTTTAAGGTCTGGATTGGAATCCAGTTCGCCTTTCGATAGAGTGTATTTGTCTGGGTCAGTCAGATACAGTATCATCGAGTTAATTGCAGGATCCAACTTCTGAAGTTGGATGATGTCTGGGTCTGTTGAAAATGACTTTTCATATTTTAAAAGAACTTGGCGAAGTTTGTCTCTTTCTTCATCAGATGTCAGAGCGTCGGCTTGGGCGACCACCTGATCTATCTGTGATGAGACTGATAAGGGTTCTTGCTCTTTGGGGAGCTTCAACAAATCCCTTTCTGAGTCGTCGGACCTGTCTATGGGTAAGACACCATAGGTTTGAGGTCCTTGGTCGACGTCATCGGTTGAGAAAAGAGCTATGGCCTGTGTTGGTTTTGTGAACCATACTGGCCCAGCTTCTTGACTCGGTACCAGGTTATCTGGGAGTCCTCCCAGAAATGGAATGCCTAGTTCAAAATCATGAAAATCAGTGGAAATCAACCATCCTAGCATAGTGTTTTTTGGGATCAGCACCTCATCCGTGCCTGTGTTACACACAGCAATAGATGTGGTCCTGGAGTCAAGGCTCACTTGGTTCGTTGCTTCCACGGACAGTCCCAAGATGAAAAATGCAGGAGAAGGTTGAAAATATGCCTGTTTATGGCTAATAGCTTGTCCAGCTATGATGTGGATTCGCACCATTAGGTTAATCACCTGAGGTGGTACTGTGGTGGTTTGGTTGCTAGCAACCTGGCAGGCCTCTGGAATGGTCTGCCCAGCCTTAAGGTTTGCTGTGTCTAGCACAGGAGGATCCTTTGTGGCTGGTTTTAGGGACCACAGCACCTTGTTGATGGTGTCCACGTGGACACCCAACCTTACCAAGATGTCAGAGCCTATGTAGGATGCATGTGGTAAGTTTTGGATCACGAGAAACGGGTGAACCAGTTCTCGTTGGTTCCAGTTCAGTTTTAGGTTAATGACTCCTTCTGCGGTCATCACCTGTGAACTATTGGGAACTAATGGAAAGCGGAAAGCTTTTTTAATTAGCTCTAGACCAACGTGTTTGTGAACCAAGGTTTCATAGAAAGCTTGGTTAATTGCTGATTTATCTGTCCACAGAGACAGAACAGCATCGTCGGTGTGGGATCCTTGGATCTCTACACCTTTAACTACCAGTGGTAGGTAGTGATTGGTGGACTCTGACTGCTCCAGCTCACAGAGGAGGCTGTCTCGTTGGGTCAGAGTTTGGACCACCGGGTGGGTCTCTTTGGTTTCACATGATGTCAGAGGAGTACTCACCGGGCTCGTGTCCTCGGCTGAGGAGTCCTGTGCGCCTTCCGCGGTACCTGCTGTTAGGCAGTTTGTGTTACACTCCAGAGGCATATCTATTGGCAGTGGTTTGCTCACCTTTGCCCACATCGTTTGATCACCATAATCTATAATCGCGTCGAAGCAATTTATAAAATCCTGGCCAACCAAAAATGGAAATGAGTCAACACGAGACACGTGTACCGGGTGGTATAGTGTCATTCTGCCAACCTGCATGTGAACCATTGCTACAGCTGTCAGGGTTGTCCTCTTCTCTGAGAGACCCTGCATTTCTATAGCACATTCAGTGAGAGGTATTATCCTGTTAACACCGGCAGCGGCTGTCCCCAGCTTCTCGAACAGTTTAGCTGACATAATTGTTATGTCTGCCCCACCGTCCAGAAGTGCTTCATGTGTGAGGACACCTTCGAGTGTTACCGACAGGTACGCCTTTTTGGTGACCCCCCTTCTGATAAAGTTACACAGAAACCTCTTAGGTTTTTTCTGACGTTTCTTCACACGTTCAGCCTTGTCTGTGTAATCTTGGTTTGTCTGAACCGTCAGCACAGCAGTAGCTGTTTCTGAGTGTTCAGCTTGCGATGACTCGTCATCATTTGTGTGTGAGTTTACCCCCCCCTTCTTCCGATGAGGGGTTGTTGGAGGCAACAACAACAATGTCTTGGTGTGTTTCACCGACATCTGTAATGTTGTCATTCGCGCCCTCAGATGTAATAGTGATTACATCACTGCATAGTGCTCCAGGTTGGTTTCCCGTGTCAGTGTGTTTCAAAGTTTCTAACAACCTGCGTAATTTCTCTGTCTCTTCCGAGCTCAGAGGTGTAGGGCATTGTTTCTGGAACTTTTGTGATTTTTTCGCCTCGGTTCGTTTCGTCCGAGGTGGGAGACGGCTAGGTACATCTTTTGGGGGTTCCTTTTCGGACTTCCCCTGATAATATGGGTCCTCTTGGTTCCCATATCTTTGCGTCCTACGCACACCCCATTTACGATAATCACGTTCATCCTCTGAAAGAGGAGCTTTTTTGTCCCAGCGTGCACCTTCATGATACGGTTTGTTAGTTTGAAAAGACTGCTTTTTCTCGCCTTTTTTAGGAGGAGGCGGCGACGCACGCCGTCCTTCCAGTTCTAGGGAGTGGGGTTTAACCTTTACACCAGGAAACACCTCTATGGGCGTCTTAGCATGAGAACATGCCTCAAACACATTCACAGCACACTGTTTAATCTCATTGATGGATTTTTCTCTGAAATTTGCCATCATTTGTACTGACATGCGTATGTCAGTGTGGAGATTTTTGCTGAAAACAAATTTAAAACCTTCTTCTTCCTCCATTCCGGTTTCATATCTGTAACCAAAATAAGCTTGGAAGATTCTTTTGTAATAAACCTTTGGATGTTCATGCTTGCCTTGCGTGACCTTGTCAGCAGCTGGGAAACCAGCAGGTCCCGTGCAGGGGTCGTACTCACTGATCAAAGCTTCACACAGAAGGTTGTAATCCCTTCTCGTGGCATCAGGTTGACGCTTGATGAAGGTGAACACCTCTCTGTCCGAAGTGAGCCTTATCAGACTGATTTTATCCTCAACCGTAGCATTAGGATAACCACTCAGTCTGAATTCAACGTCTTTGAGATACGCTTTTGTTCCAGTTGAACCCATTGGTCCAGGTACAAAGCGTTGTACATATTTTGAGAGTTTTTGAAGATCATCTATTGAAAGAGGAAGTTTCAATGCTCTCTGTTGCCTGTTCGGTAGAGGAAACCTGTTCAGGTCTGTTCCTGCTACTGTAGGTATGGATGGAGGTGTGTGTGATGTAAGGAGATTTGGGTCTGAAGCCCAGTGTGTCTCCACATTCAGTCCATGCCTCTCACCATTTTTCCTTTCTGCATAGTAAAGTTGTGTTTTAAGCACGTCTATCTCAGCTTTGCAGCGGGAAACTTGTGACATTGTCTCGACATGATCCCGTCTTAATGCAAAGTATGCTGTGGAACACAGTTCTTTAGCATCCATGGCTTCAGTTAGTGATGTATTAAGTGACTGTACTTGGCTGTTCAGTGAATCAATTTCTGCACGTGCGTCTTGCTGTGACTGAAACATCTGTTCAAAATGTTTCTTAGTGAGGACCTCGTGTTCACTTTTAAATTGAAGGAAGTGTTCTTCAATTTCCTGAACCACCTCTTTTTCGCTGTTTAACCTTATTGCAAGGTCATCAGCCTTGTTTACCGTAGCATAGAATGATGCTTTCAGTAAAAGTGCCAATTTAGCCAGCTTTTCATAGCTTGACTTTATGTCTGTAGAGGTCACACTCTCTGCAACCTCCTTCAGCTCATCCAATAACTCTTTTGAGTTCATGCTGTCCACCTGTTCACCATATGGACGTAAGGATTCTGTGAGCAGCGTCAACGCTCCCTCTAACCAGTCCTTCATCTCACAAGGATCAAAATCCTTTTTTATCACACCTGCCATGGTTATTCACTGTGTAGCACTTATCTGATTAAACAGTTGCCAACTTCAGATTATTTTAACAGGTAAATATTTGTATTCAAGTAAGCAGTGAGTCACACACTATTTTAAGCTCTGGATTTATTCAAAAGTACTGTCATAAGTCAACTTATTCAAATGTGGGCACCTATTTGTAGGTTTTACCCCAATTCATGAATATTCTTAAGTAAATGCTTCTCTGGCAGTGTTACTTAACGTGCTTAAATCAAACAGATTCTTAGATTACCAAGCTTCTCAGTGTTATTTATTCTAAAGCACTTAACATTAAATAAACCTGCAATTTTTCTAAAAGTTTCAAGCAACTTTAGTTTTTAAACGCTTTCTTAAGCCGTTTTATCCCAGAAATTCGCTATTTCAAACAGATACTCATTAAACCAGGTTGGGTGAAAAGAGAAAAGAAAGAAAAAAAAATGATGAGGAATTATCAGTCTCCCTTCAGGAAAACTGTTATACTCCTCTTTCAACAGCAGGTGGTGGTGTAAGCTTATTTATACCAGCAGGAGTCTGACAACTTCCTGTGGATCGTTCGTTGACATCCTGTTGTTAGCCACTTAGCTTAAAACTAGCATCGGCTAAACTCGGTTAAATCAACATTTCTGAACGGATTTAAAGCTTAAACGTGGCGTTGTTTCAACAAGCACGACTTTTTTGCATGAAACATGAGTTTTTGGGTACATGTGGCAGCTCCATTTAGTGATTTTAAGCACAGAAAAGGCTTCGGTTGAACCGAGACTCATTTCCGGGTCACATGACTGAATCAACCAACCAGAACAGCGGCGGGGGTGGGTTTTACGATCTGACATCAGAGGAAGTGACGACAGACACGTCTCTCAGCGAATCAGGGCTACCCAGATCAGCGGTTTTCGACCAATCGCTGCTCGCTATTTCAGCTAGCGTGTTAGCATTTAGCCTGAACATTCCGGTCAACTTTCGTCTTTAAAACTTTCAAAATGCATTATTTTCTGTTAAAAATGTGGCGAATAAACTCTCAAAGCTCACTGAGTTGGCGCTCAGTTTTCAAAAACGTCTCTCCATCCATCTAAACAACTCGTTCGAACTTATCAGAACCGAGCCGGACCAGAACCGGGTCGAACAGAACCCCCAGTCCGTTTAACAGAATCCACGTTTTTCACAGCTCATCAGCTTTTTACACATAACAGACGTACATTTCAGCTTTAAAATGAAACATTGACGTTATTTTCAGCTTTCAAAACACCACAGCGACAGAACATTGCTGTATTTTCTCTGAGCACCGCAGCTGTAACATGCTGCGTTTCACACAGCAGAAATCTGCACTTTTCATGCCAACATGATAAATTCAATTGTTACACGAATAACAGTTCATTCATGAACCTGTTACAGGCCACCAGATGTAGATGAACATATATCTGTGATATATTATTCATAAATTAAACGGATTCTTTCATTTTTCTGGACTGAATTCTATCGTGCATTGGATTATTAAATGTGACGTGAGACGTTAATTTTCTTTGACCCATCAAATGAATGCGGTCATTTATTAACAG
>NC_056508.1:8512979-8514024 GCF_014905685.2 Nematolebias whitei
TTTTTAATCCTCATTCAAAGTAGAAATCAAGTTAAAATGTGTTACAGAGTAATTATTCATTTTCTTGATCTTCTGTCTGAAATGAGCAAGTTGTGATGTCGGTCAAACGTCGGAGACAAACGCAAACAAGTTTCTTGGAACGAACTGTCATGTTTTTAAATCCTCTCAGACATAAATAGAGAAGCTGGCACCTGTTTCCTCCCAACTCGCCTAAACATTTCTCTTGTCTGTCTCAAAAACATTTTCAGTCTGTTCCAAAACATTTTTTTGTTTTTCTGACTTCTAGTGACTTCTTACGTCACAAAAACACACCCCTGATTAGCTATTTCGGCCAATCAGGACTTCCCAAATGAACCGGAAACAGAACTCTTTAAATGTCGGCACTTCCTAGTTCCAACCAGTGCGGTGGGAGACCAGTTCAGTTTGGGGAGCAGAACCGAACAGAAAAAGTGCTGGAGAGAACAGGAGGTTCCAGACATGATCCGAAGTTCTTCCGAGTCTTGTGGGAATTATGCAATCTTCCACATCTGAGTGGAACTCTGACGGACTCACAACTCATGTGAGCCCACCCGGGAGGTGAACGTGTGTCGAACAAAGTACCGTCACTACTCCGGACGTTTCCCAACCATCCTACGGAGACGCTGGAAATGGTAGCGTTAAATGGGACTCCGTACCAGCTGATTCATCTTCAGAGAGGTAACGAGTCGATTTCCTACTGAAGCGTACCGAGATGAAACTGGGTTCGAATGGAGAGTGCCGTTCTTATACCGACACATTTTCCCTCACACACAATTTCTTTCCACTTAACTCCTTCATTCCCCATCTTTAAACTCTTCTATCTTGCCAGTAATTAATCCAGATATTTTCAGAAATGTCTGTTGTAGAGCTTGAACCCAGATACCATGGCCGTATGGTCTCTGACGTAGAGCTAATTAATTAAGCTGTTGTTGAAATCAATTTGCCAAATTAATGTAAATGTGTGATGTTAAACTTTGATTCTGTTAATAAATGACCGCATTCATTTGATGGGTCAAAGAAAATTAAC
>NC_056508.1:8514124-8519551 GCF_014905685.2 Nematolebias whitei
CCCCCCCGGCCAGCGGGCCAACCATGGCACCCAAGAGCCAAGCTCAGGTGGTCCAAACAACCCCAGGGAGAGCACAGCGCCAGCACCGCCCATGGCAATCCCCCAGAGCCCGAACCCCCACATAGTCCTGGTCAACACCCGACGGCCTGCCCTTCTCCTGGACCCCACCCCCGGAAAGGAAGTTAGGGAACTTGGGGGGTGAGGAAAAAAAAAAGAATGAGACCCTGACACATACACCCCCGCCCCTAGATGTGCTGTTGATGTGTGTGTTGTTGTATAGTGCCATTAAAAAGGAAAGAAGAAGGAGCAAAGGCTGGCATGATGCCAGTTTCCCCTCCACCCGAACTCTATCAGAACCCTAGTGTCTAAATGCAACCATTGTAAGTGAGCACAGGCACAGGGGGCAAGAGTAAAGTCATCCCACCACCCATAGCCATGCGCCCACCTCAAGTTCCTATATGTGAATGTCATGAGGATGTTATGAGTGAATGTCTAAGGTGTACAATAAAATTGAGTCCCAGGTGGCTATGGTCAACAGAGATGTAAAATTGTTGCAGCACACCCGAGCCCAAACAACCCTAAATGTGTGGAATTGAAATGAAGAGGGTGGAGGTGCATGGTGAGGGATGGGGAGAAATATAACTGTGAGAGCAAATGCTCCCACAGGGTCAGCTCCCCCACTGACCCAACAGCCCCCCCAGTTCCCCAAGGTCCACCCAGGGATTGAGGCCAAGACACTTCTCCATCTGGACCGACCGCCAGGCCCGCTGAGCTCCAGACCAGAGAGGGATAGAGCCCCGAGGGCCGCCAGAAGCAGTACCAGTGGCCCACACAACCGAGGGCCGCCAAAACCCCCACAAACCGCAGTCAGCCCGCCACCGGATGAAGCCAAACCCCACCAGGACGACCCGGCCAAGAGCGCCCGCCCAACTGCCGACAGAGCCAGGAAGCACCGGGAGCGAGCCCCCACCACAGGAAAGGGGCCAGCCAGTCGGCCATGCACAGTCCCGGGCCGCCCCCAAGGACATCCACCCAGTCCCCACCCCAGAAGAAATACTACACCCACCCCTCATTCGGACATCTCTCAAAACACATAGCACACTAGACACTTAGGCTGGGTCAAACTACCCCATCTTAGGGGCCACTGGTCACGCCCCCAAACACCCAATCCCCCAGCCCATGAACCCACCAGCGAGCCGAAGGCCCCTGCCCAGAACCGGGCACCAGAGCGCAAGCCGGCCCAGAGCCCGGCAACCCGCCCGCCAGAGCCCAAGATCCCCGATCCCCAAAGGCCCAATCCTGGGGGCGACAAGTCCCCAGAACCCCAAGCCCCCGCGCCCACCCCGAACCCACCCCAGCACAGCCAGGCTACCAGATCGGTGACCCACGACCGCCGCCACAGACCACCTGAGGGCCCGCATGCAGCCATCAGCAGACATCCCCCAGAACCACCCAGGCCCTCCCCAGGGCGAAAGCAGTGCCCCCCTGCCCAGGTACCCCCAAGAGCCCAGCTCCCGGCAACCCCCCCGGTGCCCCAAACCCATACACCCGCCTCCACATCAACCCCAAGGCCCCACAAGGTCAGATCCCAGACTACCCACCCTCACTATGTAACGGAGCCGATCAAAGGAGCCCACAGAGATTGATCCAATGTGTCGGCAGATGCTGTTTCAAGACTAATATGATCTAACAGAAGATTTTTATACTGATTAATGCTAAGATTGTTTTTATTTTTCCAATTCAGGAGTATGGTTTTCTTTGCGATGCATAAGGCAATGAAAATCATGCAACATGTATTTTTTTTCCAGGGTAACATCTTCCAAGATAGCCAATAAGCAAGCAGACGGAGAGAGTGGAATATTACATTTCCGACATTTAGACAAGTCTTCACAAACCTGGACCCAGAACATCTGAACGGGTGGGCAGAAACAGAGTGCATGGATATAATAATCAGGAATATTGCCTGTGCACTGTGAGCAGTTGTTAGATGATGTAAATCCCATCCTAAACATTTGCTGACCTGTATAATGTACTCTATAAAGAACTTTATACTGTATTAATTGTAAGTTGGAGATTCTAGTCATTTTAAATGTTCTTAAACATATTTGAGACCAGGTGTTTTGGTCAAAATTGATTGATAAATCTGACTCCCATTTTGCAACAGGTAGCATTATGGAGTCATTGATTCTAGACAATTTCTTGTATATTTTAGATAATAATTTGGGGGATTTAAGATTAAGGACCCCCTCCCTGGGCTGCCACCTTACCGTGGTGGAGGGGATTGAGTGTCCCATTGATCCTAGGAGCTATGCTGTCAGGGGCTTTGTGCCCCTAGTAGGGTCACCCATGGCAGACAGGTCCTAGGTGAGGGACCAAACAAAGTGCAGCCCAAAGACCCCAATGATGAGAAACACAAATGGACCTAGTGTTCCCTTGCCCGGACGTGGGTCACCGGGGCCCCACTCTGGAGCCAGGCCTGGAGGTGGGGCACGCGGGCGAGCACCTGGTGGCCGGGCTTTTACCCATGGAGCTCCGCCGGGCACAGCCCGAAGAGGAGACGTGGGTCCCCCTTCCCATGGGCTCACCACCTGTGGGAGGGGCCAAAGGGGTCAGGTGCAATGTGGGATGGGTGGTGGCCGAGGGCGGGGACCCTGGCGGTCTGATCCTCAGCTACAGAAGCTGGCTATTGGGATGTGGAATGTCACCTCACTGGTGGGGAAGGAGCCTGAGCTGGTGTGTGAGGCTGAGAGGTTCCGGCTAGAAATAGTCAGACTCACCTCTACGCATGGCTCGGGCTCTGGAACCAGTTTCCTTGAGAGGGGCTGGACACTCTTCCACTCTGGAGTTGCCCCTGGTGAGAGGCGCCGAGCATGCGTGGGCGTACTTATTGCCCCCCAACTTGGTGCCTGTGTATTGGGGTTCACCCCTGTGATTGAGAGGGTGGCCTCTCTCCGCCTACGTGTGGGGGGACGGGTTCTGACTGTCGTTTGTGCTTATGCACCAATCGGCAGTTCAGATTATCCACCCTTTCTGGAGTCCTTGGAGGGGGTACTGGAAAGTGCACCTTCTGGGGACTCCCTTGTTCTGCTGGGGGACTTCAATGCTCATGTGGGCAATGACAGTGAGACCTGGAGGGGTGTGGTTTGGAGGAACGGCCCCTCTGATCTGAACCAGAGTGGTGTTCTGTTATTGGACTTCTGTGCTCATCATGGATTGTCAATAACGAACACCTTTTTCAAGCATAAGGGTGTCCATATGTGCTCTTGGCACCAGGACACCCTAGGCCGCAGTTCGATGATCGACTTTGTCATCGTCTCATCTGATCTGCAGCCACATGTCTTGGACACTCGGGTGAAGAGAGGGGCGGAGCTGTCAACTGATCACTACCTGGTGGTGAGTTGGCTCCGATGGTGGGGGAGGATGCCGGTCAGACCTGGCAAACCCAAACGTATTGTGAGGGTTTGCTGGGAATGTCTGGCAGAGTCTCCTGTGAGACAGAGTTTCAACTCCCACCTCCGGGAGAACTTTCAACATGTTCCGAGGGAGGTGGGGGACATTGAGTCTGAGTGGACCATGTTTCGTGCCTCTATTGTCGAGGCGGCTTACCAGAGCTGCGGCCGCAAGGTTGTCGGTGCCTGTCGTGGCGGCAACCCTCAAACCCGATGGTGGACACTGTCGGTGAGGGTTGCTGACAGGCTGAAGAAGGAGTCCTATCGGGCCTTTTTGGCCTGTGGGACCCCGGAAGCAGCTGATGGGTACCGGCATTCCAAGCGACATGCGGCTCGGGTGGTTGCAGAGGCAAAAACTCGGGCATGGGAGGAGTTCGGAGAGACCATGGAGAACGACTTCCGCACGGCTTCGAGACAATTCTGGTCCGCCATCCGGCGTCTCGGGGGGGGAAAGCGGTATGCCACTAACACTGTTTATAGTGGGAGTAGTGTGCTGCTGACCTCAACTCGGGATGTTGTGGGTCGGTGGACGGAATACTTTGAAGACCTCCTCAATCCCACCGGCATGTTTTCCACTGAGGAAGCAGAGCCTAGGGACTCTGGGTCGGGCCCTCCAATCTCTGGTGCTGAGGTCACAGAGGAGGTTAAAAAGCTCCTCGGTGGCAGGGCCCCAGGGGTGGATGAGATCCGCCCAGAGTTCCTTAAGGCTCTGGATGTTGTAGGGTTGTGTTGGCTTACGTGACTCTGCAATATTGCGTGGACATTGGGGGAAGTTCCCCTGGATTGGCAGACCGGGGTGGTGGTCCCCCTATTCAAAAAGGGGGACCGTAGAGTGTGTTCCAACTACAGGGGAATCACGCTCTTAAGCCTCCCTGGTAAGGTCTATTCGGGGGTTCTGGAGAGGAGGGTCCGTCGGATAGTCGAACCTCGGATTCAGGAGGAACAGTGCGGTTTTTGTCCTGGCCGTGGAACACTGGACCAGCTCTACACTCTCAGCAGGGTCCTGGAGGGTGCGTGGGAGTTTGCCCAACCAGTGTACATGTGCTTTGTGGACTTGGAGAAGGCGTTCGACCGCGTCCCTCGGGGGGCCCTGTGGGGGGGTACTCTGGGAGTATGGGGTACCAGGCCCTTTGATAAGGGCTGTTAGGTCCCTGTATGACTGGTGTCAGAGCCTGGTCCGCATCGCCGGCAGTAAGTCGGGCTTGTTCCCGGTGAGAGTTGGACTCCGCCAAGGTTGCCCTTTGTCACCGATTCTGTTCATAACTTTTATGGACAGAATTTCTAGGCGCACCCAAGGTGTTGAGGGGATCCATTTTGGTGGCCTTAGGATTGCGTCTCTGCTTTTTGCAGATGATGTGGTCTTATTGGCTTCATCAGATCGTGATCTACAGCTTTCGCTGGAGCGGTTCGCAGCCGAATGCGATGCGGCCAGGATGAAGATCAGTTCCTCCAAATCCGAGGCCATGGTCTTGAGCCGGAAAAGGGTAGAGTGCCCTCTCCGGGTCAGGGAGGAAGTCCTACCCCAGGTGGAGGAGTTCAAGTATCTTGGGGTCTTGTTCACGAATGAGGGAAAAATTGAACGTGAGATCGATAGGCGGATAGGTGCAGCGTCTGCAGTGAAGCGGGCGCTGTACAGGTCTGTCGTGGTGAAGAGAGAGCTGAGTCAAAAGGCGAAGCTCTCAATTTACTGATCAATCTACGTTCCCACCCTCATCTATGGTCACGAGCTTTGGGTTGTGACCGAAAGAATGAGATCTCGGATACAAGCGGCCGAAATGAGTTTTCTCCGCAGGGTGTCTGGGCTCTCCCTTAGAGACAGGGTGAGAAGCTCGATCATCCAGGAGGGACTCAGAGTAGTGCCGCTGCTTCTCCACGTTGAGAGGAGCCAGTTGAGGTGGCTTGGGCATCTGTTTAGGATGCCTTCTGGACGCCTCCCTGGTGAGGTGTTCCGGACACGTCCCACCGGAAGGAGGCCCAG
>NC_056508.1:8519651-8521614 GCF_014905685.2 Nematolebias whitei
TTTTGCACCTGTTTCTTAAACTCGCCAAAACAAAACTCTCTCTGTCTGTGAGAACATTTCTGATCTGTTCCATAACAATTCTTGCTGCATTCTAACCTTTTACGTCACAAAACACACCCCGTCTGGTCGGTTCTGGCCAATGGGAATACTCCCAGATGAACCGGGAAAACAGCTCTTTAAAATGTCGGTACTTCCTGGTCTAACCAGTTCTGTGAGGGTTCTACTCGGTTCTGTTGAGTTCAGTTCTGTTCAGTTCTGTGAGAGAAGCCCAGTTCTGGGAGCCGGGAAGATCCTGACATGACAACAGAGCTCTTCCGAGTTTCATGGGATTATAACATTTTCCACTGAGGTGAGCTGTGGGAAAACAGAATCTCGCCGCTACTCCGGACGAGTAACAGCATCCTACGGAGACGCTGAACGGGTGCGTTAAACGGAATCTCGCCTGAGACATCTCCAGGTAAAAGAGTCGATTTCACCACCTAAGTGTACTGTAAGGAGAGGCTGAAGAAAGCCCGGAGAGTGCCGTTCTGTTAACACACTCAAACCCCATCTTTTACTCCCTCTAAACTTCTTTCCCATCTTTAAACTCTTCTATCAAGTAGATATTCTTCCAGATATTTTAGAAATGTCTGTGTAAAGTGCTCATCCACATCCGTGTGGGTAAAAGATCATAATTGTACAGTTTTCATAAATGTCTGTGGTGACGCAACGGAAAAATCATGGCCGTATGATTTTTCCTGATTGATCGCTTATGTTGTTATTTTCATAATTTGCCAAATTAATGTAAATGTTTGATGTTAAACTTTGATTCTGTAAATAAATGACCGCATTCATTTTGATGGGTCAAATATAAATGACGTCTCACGTTTGCATTTCATTAAATTCAATGCACGTTTTATTCAGTTCAGAAAAATGAGGAATCCGTGTTAATTGATGAATATATCTGAGCATCTGTTCATCTACAAGAGTGATAGCTTAAGCATAGCCTTTAGTAATTTGGAAGACTCATTTTGTTTAACCCAAAACGTCCGCATAGCTATTCATTCTTATCATCTCACTCTTGATTTAGTTCTGACCTATGGTGTAGAGATTAAGGACTTGGTAATAGTTCCTCAAAATCCTATTCTGTCCAACCATTTTTTAATAACATTTGAGTTTACATTAAATGACTACACAGTCACTGAGAGTAAATTTCATCTCAGCAGGTGCTTATCAGAAAATGCTGTAACCAAATTTAAAAAATCTCTTCCATCAGTGTTTTCCTCTGTCTTGCAGAGTAATGCATCAGAGAACAGTGACTTAGATCATCTAGTTGATCATCTTACAACTTCAATGCAAACTTTACTTGATAAAATTGCTCCACCAGGCATCTAGAAAGCAGGAGAGAAAAAGGTGCTCTTCTAATATTGAAGAATTTTATTTAACTTGGAAAGATAGTCTGTTAACATGTAAAAAAGCTCTCCGTAACGCTAGAACTTTATTTTACTAATCTTTAATGGAGGAGAATAAAAATAGCCCTAGGTTTCTGTTTAGTCCTATTGCTAGACTAATTAAAAGTCCCATTTCTGTTGAACCATGTATCCCTACAACTATAAGTAGTAATGACTTCATGAGATTCTTTATAAATTAAATTATTTCAATTAGAGAGAAAATTCAAACCATCTTTCCTTCTACTACAGGTCCTTCTCAAAAAATTAGCATATTGTGATAAAGGTCATTATTTTCCATAATGTGATGATAAAAATGAAACTTTCATATATTTCAGATTCATTGTACACCAACTGAAATATTTCAGGTCTTTAATTGTTTTAATACTGATGATTATGGCATACAGCTCATGAAAACCCAAAATGCCTGTCCCAAAAAATTAGCATATCATGAAAAGGTTCTCTAAACAAGCTATTAACCTAACCATCTGAATCAACGACGTAACTCTAAACACCTGCAAAAGATTCCTGAGGCT
>NC_056508.1:8521714-8533008 GCF_014905685.2 Nematolebias whitei
CTCCCTGGTGAGGTGTTCCGGACACGTCCCACCGGAAGGAGGCCCAGAGGAAGACCCAGGACACGCTGGAAGGACTATGTTTCTCGGCTGGCCTGGGAACGCCTCGGGATTCCCCCGGAAGAGCTGGCCCAAGTGGCTGGGGAGAGGGAAGTCTGGGCCTCCCTACTTAGGCTGCTACCCCCGCGACCCGACCCCGGATAAGCGGAAGAAAATGGATGGATGGATTGATGAAGATTAAGGAACTCTAACACACATATTGGTGTTTCTAACAAAGTTTTATTAAGCTTAAATTTCTTTTTTATGATAGACTTAATTTGTTGATATTCTAAGAAGTATTTATTTTCAATGTCAAATTGTATTATTAATTTATTAAATGGAATAAAGTCTACACCTTCAAATATGTGTTCCAGACGTTCAATTCCCTTGACTCACCAACCTGGGAAATTTAACATATTATTTTCTTGTAGGATGTCAGGATATTTCCAGATGGGTGTATGTCTACAGGGGAGTAGTGAAGATTTTGTCATTTTCAAATACTCCCACCATGCTGTCAGAGAAGAGCCAATACTGATGCTTTTAAAGCAAACATGTCGTTTTATATTTGTGCTAATAAATGGTAGATCTGAAATCTTAATATTATTGTATAAAGTTTGTTCTATGTCTATCCAAGTTTCATCTAATGTATTCGGATTTAACCACTTTGAGATATATTGTAACCTATTGGCTAAATAGTAGTGATAGAAGTTGGGAAGTTCTAATCCTCCTTTATCTTTAGATTTCTGTAATGCTTTTAATCTAATACGTGGAGTTTTGTTTTTCCAAAGGAATTTAGATATCAAAGAGTCCATTGACTTAAACCATTCAGTTGAAGGTTTATTTGGAATCATTGAGAATAAATAGTTTATTCTCAGCAGGATCAGCATTTTTACTGAGGCAACTCTTCCCATAAGTGATATGGGCAGAGATTTCCATCTAGTAAGATCATCTTCAATGTTCTTTAAAATTGGGATATGATTCAATTTTATTAAGTCTTCCAATCTAGGAGAAATATTAATGCCCAAGTATGTGATGTTACCTGATTGTAGTCGTTCATTGAGAGAAGTATTAAACACGCAGTTTATTGGAAGAGCTGTAGATTTTGACCAATTTATAGAATAATCAGAAACTTTTGAGAACGAGTTTATTAATTCGATAACGTTAGATATTGAGTTTTCTGTGTTCTGAAGAAAAAGTAAAACATCGTCAGCATAAAGACTAATTTTATGTTCTATATTTTTACACAGTATACCTTTAATATCAGCAGTTTGTCTTATTGCTGCTGCTAAAGGTTCAATAAAAATAGCAAATAGCGCAGGTGAAAGTGGACATCCCTGCCTGGTCCCCCTCTGTAAACAGAAGCTTGAAGATATTTGATTATTTGTCCTGACACATGCTCTTGGTGAGCTATATAATATTTTTAACCAATTAATGAAATGGTCCCCAAAACCAAATTTACCCAAGGTAGCAAATAAAAATTTCCAGTTTACCCTATCAAATGCTTTTTCTGCGTCCAAAGACAAAATAGCTGTTTCAATATTTTTACTATATGAATACTCTATTAAATTATATAATCTGCATATGTTTGTGGTCGAGTGTCTTCCTTTTATGAATCCAGTTTGGTCAGGATGAATAATGAGAGGAATTCTTTTCTCTAATCTTTTAGAGAGGACTTTACTAATTATTTTAACATCCACATTAATAAGAGAGATGGGGCGATAACTGGTAGGTAGTACTGGGTCTTTGCCTGGTTTTAATAGTAGACAAATGTTGGCTGAATTCATATGTGTTGGAAACCTGCCATTTTCTTCTGACTCACGTAGCATTCTGTGAAAAATTGGTTCCAGGATGTTCCAGAACTCTTTATAAAATTCTGCTGGATATCCATCTGGGCCTGGAGATTTCTTATTAGGCATGTTTTTAATGGCTTCACGGAGCTCATCTGATGTTAATGGTGAGTCTAGTTCTGAAGATTGACTACTGTCTAGTTTTGGAAGTATTACTCTCTCCAAGAATTGATTAATATCTTCATCTGTTGGATTTATTTGTGGAGTGTATAGAGTTATATAGAAATCTCTAAAAACACTATTTACTTTTTCCTCGTCATAAGTTATGTTACCATTTGTGTCTTTAATACCATATATAGACGTTTTTTCTTTATTTAATTTGAGTTGATTAGCTAAAAAGCTCCCTGATTTATTTCTGTGTTCAAAATGTTCTAATCGAAGTCTTTGTACCAAGAATTTGATTTTTTGTCAATACATTCATTTAGTTCTAATTTTATCTTGCGCAGTTTTTTTCTGTTTCCTCTCCTTGTAAACTTTCTAATAATTTGATAGATTTCTCTAATTCCTCAATACGTTTATTTTCTTTTTTTCTTTTTGTTTGTTGAGTAGGATATTATTTTCCCTCTCATAACTGTTTACCCAGCCTCCCAGAGTGTACATGCCGATGTTCCTGGCATGTCATTAAAATCTAAATATGATGTCCATTCATTTTTAAAGTATTGTATAAATTCTTCGTCCATGAGCAGTGAGGTATTTAATCTCCAGTTTATACTTTTTGGGATTTCTTTCTTATTATCTAAATTTAAAGTAACTGGTGCATGATCGCTGACAGCAATAGGGTGTATCTTTAGTGTCTGAAATGTTGGTCAGCAATGAGTTACTGATTATAAAATAATCCAGACGAGAGCAAGAGTGATGCACATGTGAAAAGAAAGAACACTCTTTACTGTTAGGGTGAAGAGACCGCCATGCATCGCAGAGTCCATAATCACTCATGTACTGTTTAACTACATTTATGGATTGCCAACTGCGTTGAGCTCCTGCTGCATTCAGCCTGTCTATTTTGTTATCTAGACCAAAGTTAAGATCACCTCCCAGTACCAGCGAGCAATCCATGTGATTTGATAGAGTAGAGAAGAGATCATGAAAAAAAGTGGCATCGTCCACATTTGGCCCATATAAGCTAACAATACAATATTTTTGACTGAGTATGGATAATTTTAATATTATATATCTACCTTGCGGGTCTATAACTGTGTCTAATATTGTGATGTTCACATTTTATGTATTAATATTGCTACTCCTCTCTGTCTTGAGTTATAAAAAAAATCTTACTTCCAACCTAAAAAGCTCTCAACAACCGAGCTCCATCTTATATTACAAATCTTATTGTTCCATATTTTCTTAACAGACCATTTCACTCTCAGACTGCAGGTTTACTTGTGGTTCCTAGAATTTACAAAAATAGAATGGGAGGCAGATCTTTTAGTTATCAGGCTCCTCTCCTGTGGAACCAACTTCCAATCTCTGTCCGTGAGGCTGACACACTATCCAGTTTTAAAACTAGGCTTAAGACTTTCCTTTTTGCTAAATCCTATAGTTAGGGTTGGATTGGGTTTCCTGAGCTGTCCCTTAGTTATGCTGCTATAGGCTTAGACTGCTGGAGGACAGACTGACCACAACTTTCACCGTGCTACTGTCTTTACTTACTCTGATCAACCTGTTTTGTATATGTGTGGTGAACTAAGCCTCAGGTCAAATCTGGCCCTGAGGGCCTTCCTGGGACAAGAACTGTCATTTCATTGATTTGAGTCCAGAAACACAAAATTAAGTTCATCCAGAGACTTTCTAAGTGTGTCCTGCACGGATCAATTGAAAGAACACTCTCTTTTTCTATTATCATTACTATTTTACAAATGTCTTGATAATCAAAAGTGTGTTTAATTCAAATCATTTTTAAATGTTGAAGTGAACTACTTATTTTAAATCAACTGTGAAACAGTATTAATGATTTTTAATCCTCATTCAAAGTAGAAATCTAGTTAATGTCTGTTACAGAGTAATTATTCATTTTCTTGATCTTCTGTCTGAAATGAGCAGGTTGTAAGTCGGTCAAAAGTCGGAGACAAACGCCAACAAGTTTGTTGGAACGAACTGTCATGTTTTTAAATCCTCTCAGACGTAAATAGAGAAGCTGGCACCTGTTTCCTCCCATCTCGCCTAAACATTTCTCTTGTCTGTTTCAAAAACATTTTCTGTCTGTTCCAAAACATTTTTCTGTTTTTCTGACTTCTAGTGACCTCTTACGTCACAAAAACACACCCCTGATTGTCTCTTTCAGCCAATCAGGACTTCCCAAATGAACCGGAAACAGAACTCTTTAAATGTCGACACTTCCTAGTTCCAACCAGTGCAGTGGGAGAGCAGTTCAGTTCGGAGGGCAGAACCGAACAGAAAAGTTGCTGGAGAGAACAGGAGGTTCCAGACATGATCCGAAGTTCTTCCGAGTCTCGTGGGAATTATGGAATCTTCCACATCTGAGTGGAACCTCTGACGGACTTACTCCTCATGTGAGTCCACCCGTGAGGTGAACGTGTGTTGAACGAAGTACCGTCACTACTTCGGACGATTCACAGCTGTTCCTACGGAGACGCTGGAAAGGTGGCGTTAAATGGAACTCCGTACCAGTGGAGACACCTTCTACAGGTAAAGAGTTGATTTCCACTACCTAAGTGTACCGAGGTGAAGCTGGGATCGAATGGAGAGTGCCGTTCTTATACAGACACATATTCCCTCATCCATCTTTCCCTCTCCATTTAAACTTCATTTCCCATCTTTAAAACTCTTCTATCTTGCCAGTAAATCATCCAGATATTTTCATAAATGTCTGTTGTAATTAAGCTGTGTTATTGCTTCAATCAGAATAATCACGTGTACAATGTTTGATGTTAAACTTTGATTCTGTTAATAAATGACCGCATTCATTTTGATGGGTCAAAGAAAATTAACGTCTCACGTCACTGATCTCTGTCACATATCTGTCAAGTAGCTCGAAAAAGAGAGAACCCGTTTAAATTAAGTATAATATCAGGTACTTGAACTAGTCCAGATATTATAACATGTAGTGGAGCTCCGAAGCTAACGAAGCTAACCGACCTATCTCACTACATATGTAATTATTTTTTCTATCCTTAACATGTGTTTTTTTTGTCTTTCAGATACACCTGGACCTATACCTGGACCTACCATTCTGTGTTCGTTTGTCTCTCTTTCCTGTCCTCTCAACCAGCCGGTCAAAGTAGATTGCCACTTGTCCTGAGTCTGGTTCTGCTGGAGGTTTCTTCTTTTTAAAAGGGAGTTTTTCCTTTCCACTGTTGCCACTGTGCTTGCTCAGGATGGGAGACTGCAACGAAGCCAAGATTCAACTTGTCTGCCGGATTCCTTAGATAGAGAACTTTACTAATTGGCTTTTATGTATGTGAATGTTCCTGTAAAGTGCCCTGAGACAACTTTGTTGTGATTTGGCACTATATAAATAAACTGAATTGAATTGAATTGAATTTTTACTGAAATTTTCTGACACATCTTGATCTTTGTCATCTTTGGTTGTGAGAAAAGGAAATAAATCGGCTGTCTGATCCAACCACACTGAATGTTTACCAACCACCAACTCAAGATCACAACCAAAGATTTTTTTATGATTATTTTAAGATGAAAGATTCTGTCTGTGTTAGATGAACATCATATGACTCCTTCTTTAGACAAGTTAAGACAGAGCCTTCCACCAGCTTTGCATCTCAACGCTGCTCCTTCAGCGTCCACCAATGTGCAACTTTACTTTTAAACTCTCAGTAAATTTACCCCTGCTGGATACTTTCACAGAGGCAAATAAAAGCTTTATATTCCCATTGGTGGCACGGAAAATGTGTTTTTTCCATGCAGAGCAGCACAGCTTCCATTGATGCCTCCCTGTCTTTTGCATCACTGACTTAAGCTGTGTTTTTGACATTTTCTTAGATATTTGGCTTCACACAGGGCACATCAAATGGTTTAAAGACAGGAGCCAGGACCACAAATAAAACTGTCTTCCTGGAAATACCAAAAAGCACACTACAGGTGAGAAACATCCTTCTGGTTGGTGATTTCTCTGTTTTCTCTCCTCAATCCCTCTCTGCCAGGCGGCATTTAAATCGTCTTATTCAGACCTTAAAAAGGCTGTCATTTCAAAGGGTTTAGAGACTAAAGCTGTTCTGCAGCTAAACTCTGAACACAATGCACAGTGCAGTACCAAAGACATGAGAGATGGGTAATTTCTATCCCTGAGTGTTTGCATGCAAATACCAGTGTTAAAGATTGAGTGACCTTTTTTCTAATAAAAGTGAGACAGAAGAAAGAAAACAACATCAGGAGCAAAAAAACTAAGCGTACATTGAAACTTAATGAAACTGCTAATCTCTCCTTTCAAGTCATCTTGCCAGCAAGCAATACGTTTGTCTCTGTGTGTAGGACAAAGAAAAATTAGCATCGCAGTCAGTGGATCACAGTGCCATCATTCTTATCCGCCGCTTCTCTCCATCATCAGACAGTCAGCAGGCAAGAGATTAGGACTGAATCAGTCGTGCTGAAATAACCGAAAGCTCCCAGAGAATCACACAAAGAAAAAACATTTAGCTAAGAAGCTGGGAGGTATTTTTGTCTGTGCAATATCTTCACAGCCTGCAGACCCCGATGCCAATAACAACAATATTTTATAAGAATGTTAACAATTAGTTTGACTAATGACAAACCTGGATCCTCGTACTGCACATGCATGGAACATTCTGCTTTTCTTTTCTAAAGCTTTTGAAGGAAAATTTGTTTAGACTAACTTTTATTAGTTTTTATTTTTTTATTACAATTTTTTAAGATTGTCTGTCTTTGAAGAGAGCCAAGAAGTTTGCAGAAATAATTAAAAGAAATACATGTCTTTACATCTTCAGCAGTTAAAAAAATCAAAGTGGAATTTCATTGAGTTTAGATAAGAAGAAAAACCCTTTTCCACAACCTACAGAACAATTGAACTTGATTTGATTAAGATCCATCTTTGTCCTCTTTATCAAATGTAGATACAAAGTGTCTCTTGTGCCCTTCTACTTTCAAGATTATTAACCAGCAAATTGAAAAGAAAATATTGTTCAACCACCACTTCAAATATTAACGCCAAACTTGAGCAGAAAAGCTTTCATATAATCACATCTGCTTGTGCACAGATGCTCATTTTCCTTTCAAAGCCATGATGTGTTCAAACATTAAAGTTTGCATTACAGAATACATTTGCATGTTTCAGTGTTTACTAAAGAGGATGCGGTTTAAGCCACTTTCAGTTTGAAGCTGCTCTTCTGCAGCTCAATACATGCTTGAACCTTTGATGTGAGTCAGTTTCAGACTCACTTCATTGAGTAAACTTACAGGCTGTAGGTCGTTCATGCTGATGGGGAGCTCCCTCAGGGTCAGAAGCAGGTCAAGATGCATGCTCAGGTAGGGGATGTTGCACATCTGCAGCAGAACAATATGAGACCAATGAGACCATAAAAATAAAGCTTTGAGTTATATAAAATATTTTAAAACTTGGGATACTAAGTGATTTAGATCAATTTGAAACAGACAAACCCACACACAGGGATTTACTTGATTGCCCGTCTTTCATGGAAGCGGGTGGGTCAGAGATAGGTCTTTAGTAGACTTAAAGCATTTCAGAGAGCTTGCAGTTCTGACTTTTAAACAGGGCTGGCCCAAGCCTCCATGGGGCCCTAAGGGAAATTTGGTTTGGGATCCTCTGTTACTGCTAAAAATGTGGATTACTGCAATCAACAGTCAGATGATCAGATCATTCACCCACCTAACATAAACTCATTGCAACTCTGACAGCCCTGTTCACATTGTCTTTCAGACCAAAAACATGCATGTTAGACTGATTGGTAACTCTAAATTGTCCCTAGGTGTGAGTGAGAGAGTGAATGGTTGTTTGTCTCGTTTGTCTCTATGTGGCCCTGTGATGGACTTGCGACCTGTCCAGGGTGTACCCCGCCCCTCGCACAGTGATTGCTGGACATGGGCACCAGTGACCCCCGTGACTCAAAATGGAATAAGCGGGTAAAGATAATGGATGGATGGATGGCTTATTAGGCTATGTTTGCACATTTAAGATGTATTTTATTCTGAGCTTTAAGTTTTAATCTGAAATTAAAGCTGCAAGCAGCATTGAAGGCCCTCGCATCAAAGCGCCGCACTGGCCTTACGGCGACCGCGGGAGCTCCAGCAACTCCACCCAGTCGCCATTGCAATCGCTCACGCTCCCGTGCCCCATCCCCCGTCCCCCGCCCTTTCACTGGAATGCGCATTCGCCAAACCTTCAACATCAGCCGCGACTGCAGGCGTTCCAGCAACGCCTCCCAGTCGCCGTCGTGAATGCTCTCATGCCATTCCCGCACACGTCCACCAGGGTGAGAATATGCCTAAACTTTGCAATCGCCTTCCGCCCATATCAGTATAAGAGGGTGTGCACTTGAGTCATATGTTAAACCACAATATCAATGTGTTTAGACGTGCTCACCGATTATGCACCAAAAATCTGGTTCCGATAGGATGATAATTCACTGAGATATAACTGCTGGAATAACAAAAGGGGACGCACTTGAGTCAAAAGGAAAACAATACCAATGTGTGTATAAGTGCTCACTAATGACGCACCAAAAAGCTGGTCCAGATCAGATGGTGTATCACTGAGATATAACAGTTTGAATAATGTAGGGGGTGCACTTGAGTCAAACGTAAAACAACAATACCAATGTGTGTATAAGTGCTCACTAATGACACACCAAAAATCTGGTACAGATCAGATGATGTATCAAAGAGATATAACAATTTGAATAATCTAGGGGGCGCAATTGAGTCAAATATTAAACAACAATACCAATGTGTCTAGAAATGCTCAAATCTCGCAACAAAAATCTGGTGCAGATCGGATGATGTATCATTGAGATGTAACTGTTGGAATAATGTAGGGGCGCACTGGAGTCAAAAGTTAAAAAACAATATTAATGTGTCCATAAGTGCTCACTAATGATGTATCAAAAATCTGGAACATATTGGATGATATTTCACTGAGATATAACTGTTGGAATAATCTAGGGGGAGGGAGCACTAGAGTCAAACATTAAACAACCATATCAATGTATCTAGAAGTGCTCAATAATGACGCACCTTAAATTTGGTACAGATCAGATAATACATCACTAAGATATAACTTGTAGTATATTCTAGGGGGCGCTCAGGAGTCAAATGTTAAACAGCAACCCAATTTGTGCAGAATGTTTCATTGATCAGATAACGCACAATAAATATGTTACAGATAAGACGATATATAACTGAGATATTACTGTTTGAATAATGTAGGGGTGCACTGGAGTCAAAATTTAATAAACAATACCAGTGTGTTTACAAGTGCTCACTAATGACACAACAAAAATCTGGTGCAGATAGGATGATATGTCACTGAGATATAACTGATTAAATAATCTAAGGGGCGCAATTGAGTCAAATTTTAAACCACAATATCAATGTGTCTAGACGCGCTCACTGATTATGCACAAAAAAAATCTTGTTCCGATTGGATGATGTAAAACTGAGCTATAACTGTTTGAATATTGTAGGGGGCGCACTTGAGTCAAATTGTTAAAGAACAATTCCAATGTGTCTATAAGTGCTCCCTGATCACGCACAATAAATTTTGTACAAACCGGATTCCAAAAAAGTTGGGACACTAAACAAATTGTGAATAAAAACTGAATGCAATGATGTGGAGATGGCAAATGTCGATATTTTATTCGTAATATAACATAGATGACAGATCAAAAGTTTAATCTGAGTAAATGTATAATTTTAAAGGAAAAAATATGTTGATTCAAAATTTCACAGTGTCAACAAATCCCAAAAAAGTTGGGACAAGAAGCAATAAGTGGCTGGAAAAAGGAAATTGAGCATATAACGAACAGCTGGAAGACCAATTAACACTAATTAGGTCAATTGACATCATGATTGGGTACAAAAAGAGCTTCTCAGAATCTCCCAGAAGCCAAGATGGTAAGAGGATCACCAATTCCACCATTGTTGCACAGAAAGATAGTGCACCAATACCAGAATGTTGTTACCCAGCGTAAAATAGCAAAGACTTTTAAGTTATCATCATCAACTGTGCATAACATCATCAAAAGATTCAGAGAATCTGGAACAATCGCTGTGCATAACGGTCAAGGCCATAAAACTCTACTGGATGCTCGTGATCTCCAGGCCCTTAAACGTCACTGCACCACAAACAGGAATGCCACTGTCAAGGAAATAACAGAATGGGCTCAGGAATACTTCCAGAACGCATTGTCAGTGAACACAATCCACCGTGCCATCCGCCGTTGCCAGCTGAAACTCTACAGTACAAAGAGGAAGCCATTTCTAAGCAAGCTCCACAAGCTCAGACCTTTGCACTGGGCCAGGGGTAATTTAAAACGGAGTGTGGCAAAATGGAAGACTGTTCTGTGGTCAGATGAGTCACGATTTGAAGTTCTTTATGGGATGCCATGTCATCCGGACCAGAGAGGACAAGGATAGCCCAAGTTGTTATCAACGCTCCGTTCAGAAGCCTGCATCACTGATGGTATGGGGTTGCATGAGCGCTTGTGGCATGGGCAGCTTGCATGTCTGGAAAGTCACCATTAATGCAGAGAACTATGTTCAGGTTTTAGAACAACATATGCTCCCATCTAGACGTCATCTCTTTCAGGGAAGACCCTGCATTTTTCAACACGATAAAGCCAGACCACATTCTGCAGCAATCACAACGTCATGGCTACATATCCGGGTACTGAAATGGCCAGCCTGCAGTCCAGATATTTCACCTATAGAGAACATTTGGCGCATCATAAAGAGGAAGGTGTGACAAAGAAAGACCAAGACGATTGAACAGTTAGAGGCCTGTATTAGACATGAATGGGAGAGCATTCCTATTTCTAAACTTGAGAAACTGGTCTCCTCTGTCCCCAGACGTCTGTTGAGTGTTGTAAGAAGAAGGGGGGATGCCACTCAGTGGTAAAAATGGACTTGTCCTAACTTTTTTGGGATTTGTTGATGCCATGAAATTTGGAAACAACATATTTTTCCCTTAAAATTATACATTCTCTCAGTCTAAACTTTTGATTTGTGATTTGTGTTCTCATCCATCCATTCATTTTCTTCCGCTTATCCGGGGTCGGGTCGCGGGGGTAGCAGCCTAAGTAGGGAGGTCCAGACTTCCCTCTCCCCAGCCACTTGGGCCAGCTCTTCCGGGGGAATCCCGAGGCGTTCCCAGGCCAGCCGAGAAACGTAGTCCCTCCAGCGTGTCCTGGGTCTTCCCCTGGGCCTCCTTCCGGTGGGACGTGTCCGGAACACCTCACCAGGGAG
>NC_056508.1:8533108-8534193 GCF_014905685.2 Nematolebias whitei
TGTAGTGAACTAAGCCTCAGGTCAAATCTGGCCCTGAGGGCCTTCCTGGGACAAGAACTGTCATTTCATTGATTTGAGTCCAGAAACACAAAATTAAGTTCATCCAGAGACTTTCTAAGTGTGTCCTGCACTGATCAATTGAAAGAACACTCTCTTTTTTATTATCATTACTATTTTACAAATGTCTTGATAATCAAAAGTGTGTTTAGTTCAAACCATTTTAAATGTTGAAGTGAAACACTCATTTTAAATCAACTGTGAAACAGTATTAATGATTTTTAATCCTCATTCAAAGTAGAAATCAAGTTAATGTTTGTTACAAGAGTAATTATGCATTTTGATTTTCTGTCTGAAATGAGCAAGTGTAAGTCGGTCAAAAGTCAAGTTTCGGTCAACTACATGTTTACTGGAGAGAAATGTCATGTTGAACTTTTTCAGATAGATAGAAGGAGAACTGGCTCCGAAAAGTCTCAATTTCTTCAAAACATATTTCTGTCTGTTCTTAAACAATCTAATCTTCCTCCTTGACTTTTAATAACCTCTTACATCACTAAAACCACACCCTGTTGGTTCGTTTCGACCAATCAGGAAGTTCTCAGAAGAACCGGAACTGAACTCTTTAAAAGGGTCAACACTTTCTAGTTCCAAGCAGAATAGAGAATGCAGAATGCAGAATGCTGGAATGTAGAACGGAGAATGCAGTTCGGAACGCAGAACAAAGTTCCGAGTCTCGTGGGGATTATGGAATCTTCCACATCTGAGTGGAACCTCTGACGGACTCACAGCTCATGCGAGCCCACTCAGAGGTGAGCTGCTGTCGAACGAAGTACCGTCACTACTCCGAACGGTTCTCTGCTATCCTTACGGAGACGCTGGAAAGCGTTGAAAGAGAACTCTACACCGAGGCCGAACTATCGTCTGCAAGGTAAAGAGTCGATCTTCAACTGTGAAGTGTACCGTGGGATAAGCTGGGTCCAAAGGAGCGTGTTGTTCTGGTTATAACAGACAAATTCCCTCACCCATCTCTCTCCATTTAAACTTCATTTCCCATCTTTAAAACTCTTCTATCTGCCAGTAATTAATCC
>NC_056508.1:8534293-8539769 GCF_014905685.2 Nematolebias whitei
TTCGATGGAGTGTATTTGTCTGGGTCAGTCAGATACAGTATCATCGAGTTAATTGCAGGATCCAACTTCTGACGTTGGATGATGTCTGGGTCAGTTGAAAATGACTTTTCATATTTTAAAAGAACTTGGCGAAGTTTGTCCCTTTCTTCATCAGATGTCAGAGCGTCGGCTTGGGCGACCACCTGTTCTATCTGTGATGAGACTGATAAGGGTTCTTGCTCTTTGGGGAGCTTCAACAAATCCCTTTCTGAGTCGTCGGACCTGTCTACTGGTAAGACACCATAGGTTTGAGGTCCTTGGTCGACGTCATCGGTTGGGAAAAGAGCTATGGCCTGTGTTGGTTTTGTGAACCATACTGGCCCAGCTTCTTGACTCGGTACCAGGTTATCTGGGAGTCCTCCCAGAAATGGAATGCCTATTTCAAAATCATGAAAATCAGTGGAAATCAACCATCCTAGCATAGTGTTTTTTGGGATCATCACCTCATCTGTGCCCGTGTTACACACAGCAATAGATGTGGTCCTAGAGTTAAGGCTCACTTGGTTCATGGCTTCCACGGACAGTCCCAAGTTGAAAAATGCAGGAGAAGGTTGAAAATATGCATGTTTATGGCTAATAGCTTGTCCAGCTATGATGTGGATTCGCACCATTAGGTTAATCACCTGAGGTGGTACTGTGGTGGTTTGGTTGCTAGCAACCTGGCAGGCCTATGGAATGGTCTGCCCAGCCTTAAGGTTTGCTGTGTCTAGCACAGGAGGATCCTTTGTGGCTGGTTTTAGGGACCACAGCACCTTGTTGATGGTGTCCACGTGGACACCCAACCTTACCAAAATGTCAGAGCCTATGTAGGTTGCATGTGGTAAGTTTTGGATCACGAGAAAGGGGTGAACCAGTTCTCGTTGGTTCCAGTTCAGTTTTAGGTTAATGACTCCTTCTGCGGTCATTACCTGTGAACTATTGGGAACTAATGGAAAGCGGAAAGCTTTTTTAATTAGTTCTAGACTCACGTGTTTGTGAACCAAGGTTTCATAGAAAGCTCGGTTAATCGCTGATTTATCTGTCCACAGAGACAGAACAGCATCGTTGGTGTGGGATCTTTGGATCTCTACACCCTTAACCACCAGTGGTAGGTAGTGTTCGGTGGACTCTCACTGCTCCAGCTCACAGAGGAGGCTGTCTTGTTGGGTCAGAGTTTGGACCACCGGGTGGGTTACTTTGGTTTCACATGATTTCAGAGGAGTACTCACCGGGCTCGTGTCTTCGGCTGAGGAGTCCTTTGCGCCTTCCGCGGTACCTGCTGTTAGGCAGTTTGTGTTACACTCCGGAGGCATTTGTATTGGTAGTGGTTTGCTCACCTTGGCCCACATCGTCTGATCACCATAATCTATAATCGGGTCGAAGCGATTTATAAAATCCTGGCCAACCAAAAATGGGAATGAGTCAACACGAGACACGTGTACCGGGTGGTATAGTGTCATTCTGCCAACCTGCATGTGAACCATTGCTATAGCTGTCAGGGTTGTCCTCTTCTCTGAGAGACCCTGCATTTCTATAGCACATTCTGTGAGAGGTATTATCCTGTTAACACCGGCAGCGGCTGTCCTCAGCTCCTCGAACAGTTTAGCTGACATAATTGTTATGTCTGCCCCACCGTCCAGGAGTGCTTCATGTGTGAGGACACCTTCGAGTGTTACTGACAGGTACGCCTTCTTGGCGACCCCCCTTCTGATAAAGTTACACAGAAACCTCTTGGGTTTTTTCTGACGTTTCTTCACACGTTCAGCCTTGTCTTTGTAATCTCGGTTTGTCTGAACCGTCAGCACAGCGGTAGCTGTTTCTGAGTGTTCAGCTTGCGATGACTCGTCATCGTTTGTGTATGAGTTTACCCCCCCTTCTTCCGATGAGGGGTTGTTGGAGGCAACAACAACAATGTCTTGGTGTGTTCCACCGACATCTGTAATGTTGTCATTTGCGCCCTCAGATGTAATAGTGATTACATCACTGCATAGTGCTCCAGGTTGGTTTCCCGTGTCAGTGTGTTTCAAAGTTTCTAACTTTTTTTTTTTTTCATTTACCCTTTATTTATACAGGTAGTCTCATTGAGCCACGAGAACTCATTTTCAAGAGAGACCTGTTTAGGGAGCAAATGGTGGGGGTTAAGGGCCTTGCTCAGGGGCCCAGAGTGGGGCGAATGAGGGTGGAGGCAGGTGTGGGTGTTTCACCTTTTCCACTCACATTTTTTGATGTTGACGGTACCGGGAGGTGAACCTACAACTTTCTGATCGCAAGCCCATCTTCTAACCTCTTTTAACAACCTGCGTAGTTTCTCTGTCTCTTCCAAGCTCAGAGGTGTAGGGCCTTGTTTCTGGAACCTTTGTGATTTTTTCACCTCGGTTCGTTTCGTCCGAGGTGGGGGACGGTTAGGTACGTCTTTTGGGGGTTCCTTTTCGGACTTCCCCTGATAATATGGGTCCTCTTGGATCCCATATCTTTGCGTCCTACGCACACCCCATTTACGATAATCACGTTCATCCTCTGAAAGAGGAGCTTTTTTGTCCCAGCGTGCACCTTCATGACGCGGTTTGTTAGTTTGAAAAGACTGCTTTTTCTCGCCTTTCTTAGGAGGGGGAGGCGATGCACGCCGTCCTTCCAATTCTAGCGAGTGGGGTTTAACCTTTACACTAGGAAACACCTCTATGGGCGTCTTAGCATGAGAACATGCCTCAAACACATTCACAGCACACTGTTTAATCTCATTGATGGATTTTTCTTTGAAATTTGCCATCATTTGTACTGACAATTTAATGTCAGTGTGGAGATTTTTGCTGAAAACAAATTTAAAACCTTCTTCCTCCTCCATTCCGGTTTCATTTCTGTAACCAAAATAAGCTTGGAAGATTCTTTTGTAATAAACCTTTGGATGTTCATGCTTCCCTTGCGTGACCTTGTCAGCGGCTGGGAAACCAGCAGGTCCCGTGCAGGGGTCGTACTCCCTGATCAAAGCTTCACACAGAAGGTTGTAATCCCTCCTCGTTGCATCAGGTTGACGCTCGATGAAGGTGAACACCTCTCTGTCCGAAGTGAGCCTTATCAGACTGATTTTATCCTCAACCGCAGCATTAGGATAACCACTCAGTCTGAATTCTAGGTCTTTTAGATACGCTTTTGTGCCTGTTGAACCCATTGGACCAGGTACAAAGCGTTGAACATGTTTTGAGATTTTTTGCAAATCATCTATTGAAAGAGGAAGTTTCAACGGTCTCTCTTGCCTGGTTGGTAGTGGAAACCTGTTCAGGTCTGTCCCTACCACTTGAGGTAAGGGTGGAGGTGTGTGTGATGTAAGGAGATTTGGGTCTGAAGCCCAGTGTGTCCCCACATTCAGTCCATGCCTCTCACCATATTTCTTTTCTGCATGGTAAAGTTGTGTTTTAAGCGCGTCTATCTCAGATTTGCATCCGCTCCGAGCATTTGATGCTTCTTGCAACTGTTGTTGTAGAGCATCGTTGTCTGAGCACAACTTTTGGTACATGATCTCCCTTTCCTTCAATTTATCCTCATATGAGTGAGCTTGTAAAGTAAGGTAATTCTGTGAGAGGTCCCTCTCACGTTTTAACTCATGTGCACCGGTCTCTTCAGCAAGTTTAGACTGTGCCATGAATTTGAGATAAGCCTCTCTGTCTGCTGCATATGCTTTAGACAGCACGTCATTTTGTTCAACCTGTTGATCCAATTTGTCTTTGAGAAGCACAGAAAGTTTTGCTAACCGTTCAAGGCTCTGCTTTTTATTCTCTTTAACCGTGGCTCCTTTTGCTAAACTTCTCAGCTCTTCAGCTCTTTGAGTTTCATCCATCCGTTCTAATTGTGTGCCAATAATTGGGTTTGTTAAAATATTTAAAGCTCCCTGGATGATGTCATCTTGTTGACTGTCATCTTCTGACTGGGAGTCTAAAGGGTCAACGTTTTCCTCTTCTCCTGCCATTATCTTCTATTTAAAAATTAAATAGGAAGATGTGTTTTTATTAAGTGGTAAAATAAATCAGAAAAGTTTCCTTTTTCTGATATAATTACTCTTATTTAGTGTTCTAGCAATTAAACGTGTATTATATTTTCAGCAAATGAGTAAACTGGTCAGCTCTGTGATTATCTGGACTGTATCTTTAAAAGTTCTCACTTTTTCATTTTGCACCTGCTTTAGGATTTATCAGTGAATGAAAAATGTCTTAGTAAACGCCTCTCAGGGCATAAATACTTTAATCACTTTTTAAATGTAAGATAAACAGTACAAATCAGCTTGAGGAACGTTTATTAACTCAGAAATGCTTATTTTAAAGAAATACGAGCATTCAATTTCACCAAAATCCTAAAAACGAAGTGAAACTGTGATTTCAAGTTTCCAACAGGAGGTGGCAGTATAACTTTATTTTATTTTAACCCTGACACTGTTAGTGGCGACCAGAAGGAGTCGCGATGACTTCCTGTGGCTTTGGTGACATCCGGTCGTTAGCTGTTAGCTTAAATTAGCATCGGCTAGCGTGGTTGAAAAACACCATTTAATGACGGATTTAAAACTTAAACGTGGCAAAGTTTCAGCGATTAGGCTTTAAATAATCGGAACAGCGGATCAGAACCAACTTTAAAGCGTTTTTCAACTTTAAACAGCAGATTGAAATTCCCTATGAAGACGAGCTTCATTTCCGGGTCACGTGACTGAATCAACCAATGACAGAGCAGCGGCGAGGGTGGGATTTACAACCTGACATCAGAGGAAGTGACGACAGACACGTCACTCGTCTCTCCAGCGAATCAGGGCGTTTCAAACAGCGGTTTTCAGCCAATGACGGATCGTTTTTTCAGCTAATGTGTTAGCGTTTAGCCTGAAAAAGTCCGGTCAACTTTCGTCATTAAAACCGTCAAAATGCACTATTTTCTGTTAAAAATGTGACGAATAAACTCTCAAAAGCTTACTGAGACGGCGCTCAGTTCAAAACAGCAGTTTAATCATGCAAACGACTCGTTTGAACGAATCAGAACCGAGCCAGAACAGAACCGGGTCGAGCTGAACCCGTTCCTCTCTGCACCACAGATTAAACATAATCAAACGCTTTCCACAGCTTACTAGCTCACAGATAACAGATGTACCATTTAAGCTTTAAAAAGAAACCCATTGACGTTATTTCAGCTTTCAAAACACCACAACTGTAAACTTTCTCTGAACCCCACAGCTGCAAAACGCTGCGTTTCACACAGCAATCTGCCCTCTTAAGCTAATTTCAGTTAAGATCAGATATGCCAACATGATAAATTCAATTTTTACACGAATAACAGTCCATTTATGATACCGTACGAGGCCACCAGATGTAAATGAACATATATCTGTGAGATATTTTTCATAAATTAAACGGATTCTTTCATTTTTCTGGACTGAGTTCTATCGTGCATTGAATGATTAAATGTGACGTGAGACGTTAATTTTCTT
>NC_056508.1:8539869-8542772 GCF_014905685.2 Nematolebias whitei
ATAGAATAAAAAAAAAAAGTCTTCCCACAGTACATTAGAGCACTCTTGCCCTCCAGGAGGAAAACATCCAAAGCCACCAAGTAAACCACAGGTAAGAACCAGGAAGCATTTTACCTGCTTTCATCTTATTCCTGAGGGCATGTCAGTAGGTTCCATTTTCACAAATAACCCAAGATAAAAGTTTTATTAGTAAGCCACTCTGATTAAAGTTTTTTTATTATTAATTCAACACACAAGGGGTGCTGTGCCAACCATGTGTCTTTTTCGCCATGCACCTCCATGAAACTTCCCTGAGCTGCTAGTTGTGCCTATGCCCTGAATAAACTGCTCTCTGACTAGGACACAAAAAGTCATTCAACTCTCAGCTTCAGCTGTGACACTGTAAGAATTGAATGCAAATCTGAAATTTTTGGCACACTGTCATACCTTCTCAGAGAGGTGATGTGTTCATCAGACAGGCCTCCATCGTCCTCATTAATAATAAACAGTTTGTCCTTCAGCTCCCCTGGTCGCACAGGAAAACTTTTGAGGAAAATATCTAGAAGAACAAGACATTAAAATAGAGCACTCAATAGTACATAAAAGCTTTCCTCTTGACGGATAGTTCTCTTATCCTGCAATGAAAATGACTCAAAAAGCATTCCAAAGACAAAGGGTTCTGTGCTTAATTACTTTCTTCCAAATACCTGAGGGAAATGCACAAATTTGCTTTCTATCACGTGAAAGCATATGGGATTTATACATATATAGTGTCTGCATAATTCAAGAGCTGTGGAAACATCTATAGGAATCCTTAACTTTAGACATCCAGGTATAATGCATAGTGACTGCTACAAAACAGAAGGGATTCTTTTTTAACGATTCCAGTGTTCATTCATTCATTCTTTCATTCATTCAACCTTTATTTATACAGGTTAGTCTCAATGAGTCTTGAGGACTTGTTCTGCTTCCTGATTAAAAAATAATAATAAAAAAATAAATCCCATTACAGTATGTGACAAAATTGTGTGGCTTACATTAACTGGCAACTGAGGCAAATGGAAAAAAATATTTTTAAAGGTTTTCTCAATAAACTTCGATCAAATCAAAGTCACAGATGACTTCAGCGACAGATCAACCCCTCCACCAGTGCGTTGCTGTTGGTTTTTATGAAAGAAAGAGCTCAGTATTTTTATTTTATGTTTGGGTTCCCAAAAAGTTTTGGTACTCTGGACAAACAGTGAGGTGAGTATATTCATCTGTGTTTGTGGCAAATAATATGACATCACGTATTGTTGACGTCATAATCCCTGCCCAAATTGAGGTAGCACTCTGCTCAATGTAAACACAACCATGGAGGGCTGGTAGACTGTCAAATTGGGGCAGGCCCAGTCATGCCGGTCCTTACGATGTAAAAATATCATATTATACAGCAATCCATGGCCCAGACAAGCAAAGGCTTTGTATAATCTTTGACCTTAATTTGTGACCTTGACATAGAGCTGAGGTGATAAAAAGATTATGTGACATGTGGCCTAATGGTGGTATAAATTCATATCAAGTTTCATTAAATTGTCTTGAGCAGAGCAGAAGTTATGGGCGGGACAAGCAAGGTTCAAGATTCAAGGTTCTTTATTGTCATTCACACAACATGTGGTTCATGAGGTGGATCAAGATTGTGTACTCAAGGTCCCAGACAAAGACCTTGTTCAAACTTTGACCTTGATTTGTGAAGTTGACCTTAGAACTGGGTGATGAAAAATGTTTTCCACACTCCGTCTAATTGGGATTCGATCCCATAACCTACAGGCGAGGCACAGCACTTTATGAAGCATCAATTCAACCAATTTCATATAAGAGCTTTGATTTAAGGAAATAAAGTGTTATTATGATTGATTGATAGTATGTGTTCCCATTATGGTCTCAAACCAACTAAATTAGTAAAAAAAAAAAAATCCACTAACATTGATATGAATGAGTTCAAAATCTGACCATGTGGCCTCTTCTTACAGCATGGCGTTCATACAGAACAAAGATTTTTAGGGTTTATTCGTACCAAAGATAAGAAAATAATGTTTTAATTTTTGAGAATTATTATAGTGAGAACAGACTTTGTATTTTACAGGTAAATGCATACATTCAAAAGCTACTGTACCAATTATTTTTTATTTCTTTTCATGGTATATTTGACTTAGAACTTTTAAAGACGTGTTTGAATGACTTTTAGATTTGGATCTCTTTCTGTAAATAGGGAATAAAGCTAATTTTTCACAGAACGTTGAAGACGGTGAAGACACGATAACGCATGAGAACAAACAAAATTTGAGTTGCAGTTTCACTGCAACTAGCAAGCCAATTGACAGAATTTTGCTCAACCATTTTTAGAGAAATCAGAGCTTTTTTGTATGCAGGAATTGCAAAACTGTATTCTTGGCCATGCACATTATTTTGTTACTACATTTACCTGCCTTGGTTGGCTTGGTTAGTTACCTTCAGAATTGCCTCCAAGTTCGACAGGAACACATAATTTGAATAGATTATTTCTACATTTTGAAACAGATCTCAACAGATTACCTGTGTCTTAATGTGCAACTTTAATCCATGGTACTTCTGCCTGTTTTACGCATACAGTTTGTATAAAGCTCAGAGGAGACCATGTTTTTGGGGTGGTAGGGCCAAAATTGTGGATTCAGTTGCCTTTAGACAGGAATCATCCATGGATAATTTAAAATCTACACTTAAAATTAATTTTTATCCCCCGTCATTGAACAAATAGGGGAATTGGAAATAATTTCCATCCATATGTCCATAGGTCTGTTCATGTTGCGAGCTGGATGACGTGAAAAATAATGTAAGGTGCAGACTTTCATTTTGGTGTGTTGTAGTGAACTAAGCCTCAGGTCAAATCTGGCCCTGAGGGCCTT
>NC_056508.1:8542872-8545924 GCF_014905685.2 Nematolebias whitei
CCCTCAAGGACGTTACGTCTATATTTCAGATAAGTTTTGGTTCACTGAAATAGGCTTTTGTTTAAAGTTTAACTTGCTATTATACTTTAGGGATATAAAATGATTCGTGTATTATTTTTTTACAGTATATGTGCTTTGGCATTGGCCTGAGGAGAGAACTCCTCCCATCAGATTCTGCAATATTAATGGTTGGTGCTACTCCAGTGGCCCACAGAACAGCTGATCAAGAAGTGAATTCCTCTGGTTTAAGGGTAGTGTCTTCGGAGAATTGTGTGTGTGTGTTTGTGTGTGTGGGTGTGTCGGTGTGAACGTTGGTAAATGTCTGGTGGCATCAAATATTCAAACATAGAGCTGGAACAATAAGAACATCTTTGAAAATAAGACAAAAATAATGAAACCATCAGAAAAAATATTTCTAGTTGCTAGCTCAGGATGTCACAGTGCAAGTTTGCTTATGCTTTTTTTTGAATTACAGTATATGTTTTCCTAACAATCAAACAAATCAATTTACATATTTGACAAATATAATCACTTCAAAGAGATGTGATGTTGTTTGTATTTATGTTCAAGGTACGTCCCCACCATGGATGATATAGAAATGTACAAATCCCACAAAGGACCTGTTACAGAGCTGCATATTGTGGACCAATTCATGATGGAGGTACAGTTTTACCAGATATTCTTGCTCACATTCATGCATGCAACCTCACACAGAAAGGTGAACCTTCATCCACCTTCTCCTCCTTTTCACACTGTGGGTGTTAGAGGAGCAAGCTGCATCTGATTATCACCTTACAGCAAGCAGGTGATCATCAGGTCTGCAAGATGATATATCTGGGTTGCACGAGAGAGAACAGATTAGCTGCCAGAAGAACCTCAGTGCCACTCAGAAATTTCTGTCAGCTGACATAAGGCCTTTCATATTCAGTAAACAGGGTGTTAGGTCCCATGGAGGCCTGAAGCAGACTCGTCTTATGTTGTCTCATTTCACTCATTTTTACATTTCATGTCTTTATCAGGCCCCCAATAGTGTGCTACTGTAAAGTTTGTAAGGTTACCATTCCTTCCCACAACACCTGAAAGACCATCTGGCATATCGGATACCAAGACATGGAGTATGTGAAGTAGTATTTTCTCATATACTTCTTGCCAGCATTTGTTTAAAAAATACTGGGTCAGCATTCTTGCGTTTATGTACAAACATGTCAGGACTATAGGAAAATATTTGTACCCTCTTTGTAATTTATGCAGAATGTACTGTAGTTTTACATTTTATTGTTGAAAAATGCTCAGATGTTTCAGAAAAATATGTTAGTAAGGCAGCATATGTTGCTAGTAGCTGGAGTTATTTGTTTGTGGAATCTTTTGATACACATGACTTTCAAAGTGTTTTTTTTTTTTTTTTTCTGTATTAGTAGTGCATGCAAACCTCAGTGAAGGGAGGGGGAAGTTGATCTAAAGCAAGAACCTCAAGCTGCTTCTTTTTCCACAGGGCTGATGCAGCATAGCCACCACACATTTTGAACATGTTGCCTGCCTGTTTTCTTCTTTGCAATTAGCCATAGCCAGCTATAGCTGGGACAAATCAGTAAGTTAATGAGTTAACAGACAAACAAAATTAATAACTTTCTTCACACACAGCCCTATTGCTTAGCTGTATTGGCCATAATGACTGAGTTAATCAGTTGTAATATCCATCCACCTTTCTATAGTAATAATGTGTTATGTGTTGTCATCATTGTGTTTCCATGCAATGGTAAAATTGGATCTCTGCATTTAACCCATCCACCACCAGGCGGTGCAGTGGGCAGCTATTGAAAGCACCCTGGGGAACATTTGGGGATAAGGTGTGCTGCTCAGAGACATCACTGAAAGTTTCACCAACATTTATACAAGCATAAACATTATCACCTTTTACAATAGCAGCAAATGATACATATTCACCACTTGCCTGCAGTTTTAAAGTTTTTAGATGTTAATGTTAGCCCTAAACTTCCAATTCCAACTTATTTTCTGTAATGTGCTGTAAGCATGAACCACAGTGACAAATGTATATTAACAAATTGAATGCAATCAATGATAAAATAATCAAACATACATTTTAGGGTATATAGCATCTGAAATAAAATTTTTTATATTTTTGACTTTGCCCTCTTTTTATTAATTTATTTACATCATTTGCATGTTTTCATACCCTCCACTTTGCATTTGGAACTCTACTAACAAGATGAAATAAAATCTCTGAACAGCACCCAATTTAAACAAGTATTCAAATAGTTTGTTTTAACTAAAATCCCATCAGCTGAAAGTTATCATTGGATATGATTGCTGACTGCTTGGAGGATTCTGCAATTTCACTCTTTCCACACATTCTCCACTAAAATCCACTCAGTTAAATAATGAAAGGGCTGATACATTTGAACAGAACATCACAGTTGTACAGTATTTATCACCAAAGCAAAGTGTTTTCACTTTGTGATTTGCAATGTTCAGGTATTCACTTTTGAACATTACCATCTGCTTTTATTATAAAATGTGTGGTCTGATTTTGCTTAACTTATAAAGGCACTGATTTAAAAAAAAAAGAAAGAATGATATGGTTTATTTGGGCACTAATCAGGAGAAAAACAGATTTTGTAGATCAGTCAAATTTACAAAGTCCCCAAGCTGTGCTGTCAACTGAATAGCATTGCTCTGTGCTGACAAAGTTAGCAAACATTAAAATGAAGTTTAATGAATTAATTTAAAATACATTAAATCTTCACATTCACATAAATTATTACCAAGGCTAAAAGTGCTTAATTCCTGAAACCAGCATTCTCTGACTTTATGCATATACCCGTATATATACACAATACATGGCCCAAAGAATTTGCTCACTCAGCCAAATTATTGGAATCAGGTGTTCAAATCACTTCCATGGCCACAGGTGTATAAAATGAAGCACCTAAATATTATATATATATATATAATATATATTTATATATATGTATATTATATATATATATATATTAATATATATATATATATATATTATATATACTTTGTATAT
>NC_056508.1:8546024-8548303 GCF_014905685.2 Nematolebias whitei
TCTCCTAAATATTCCACAGTCAACTGTCAGCTGTATTATAAGAAAATGGAAGTGTTTGGGAATGACAGCAACTCAGCCACGAAGTGGTAGGCCACGTAAACTGACGGAGCGGGGTCAGCGGATGCTGAAGCGCATAGTGCGAAGAGGTCACCAACCCTCTGCAGATTTGATCACTACAGACCTCCAAACTTCATGTGGACTTCAGATTAGCTCAAAAACAGTGCATAGAGAGCTTTATGAAATGGGTTCCCATGGTCGAGCAGCTGCATCCAAGCCATACATCACCAAGTGCAATGCAAAGCATCGGATGCAGTGGTGTAAAGCACGCAGCCACTGGATGCTAGAGCAGTGGAGGAGCATTCTCTGGAGTGACGAATTGCACTTCTCCATATGGCAATCTGATAGACGAATCTGGGTTTGGCGGTTGCCAGGAGAATGGTACTTGTCTGACTGCATTGTGCCAAGTGTAAATTTTGGCGGAGGGGGGATTATGGTGTGGGGTTTTTTTTTCAGGAGCTGAGCATGGCCCCTTAGATCCAGTGAAAGGAACTGACTGCTTCAGCATACCAAGACATTTTGGACAATTCCATGCTCCCAATTTTGTGGGAACAGTTTGGAGTTGGCCCCTTCCTCTTCCAACATGACTGTGCACCAGTGCACAAAGCAAGGTCCATAAAGCCATGGATGGCAGAGTCTGGTGTGGATGACTTTGACTGGCCTACACAGAGTTCTGACCTCAACCTGATAGAATTAGACAACTTGGTGATCACTGGACTGGAAGTTAGGAGCCGGACATATGCAAGAGTTGCTGCAGGTACTAACACAACATAAGACGCACCACAGGAAGAACTACAGACTCTGGAGGAGCAAGTAGTGATTTTTTTTACAAAACAAAGACATTGACATCAAACATGAGGACATTTCAATCTGTCACACCCTGCCCAGCAAATCAGAAAAATTCAAACCATCCAATAGTCATCAAGTTCATTAGCAGGAAATCAAGAAACAAGGTAATAATGCAAACAAAAAAACTGAAGGGAACAAATGTTTACATAAAAGAACATCTAACAAAAAAAAAAAAAAGAAGGAAATACTGTACGTGAAGCAAGGCTGTTGAAAAAACAGAAAAAAAATAACATCAACTTGGACAAGAAATGGAAACATTTGGATCAAAATACAGGAAGGATCTCAGGCTAAAATAATAAAAGACCTGAAGGATCTGGAAAGACTAAAATGAGCTCAGGAGAGGACAGATGATAAATAATTGACATAACTTCACAAACAAGAAATTAACAAAATATAACAATGAACAAATACATTAAAACATGGCAACATACGAAAACTTTGAGTTTAAAATATACAATGTTGAAGATGTGATTGATACATTTTTTTTCCCTGTAATAAAAGACTGTGAATATTACAATGAAGAACAGTTTAATGACATCAATATAACAAATGGAGGTCTCTCTATTATTCACTTTAATAGTAGAAGTATAAATGCAAATATATCCAAAATAACAGATTATTTAAAACAGTTAAACAGAACGTTTACAATAATAGCACTGTCAGAGACATTGCTCAACGATGAAAACACAAATAATGTTCACATGGAAGGGTATAAATTATATCATGTGAACAGAAGCAACAAAAGAGGTGGTGGAGTGGCTCTACTTGTTAAAAATGAAATAAAATGTAAATTAATTAATGAAATGTCAATAATTGTTGATAATATCATGGAAATAATAACAATAGAAATAATAAACAAGAATGATAAACACATATTGATAAGTTGTGTATATCGATCTCCAGGATCAAATATAGAGATTTTCACTGATAAAATCGTACAACTATTGGACAAGAGTTTTAATAAAAACATTTTTTTTGTGTGGAGACTTTAATATTGACCTGGCAAATAAAACAAATTCAAATAACATCAGTACATTTACAAATTCATTGTATAGTTTAAATCTTTATCTGTTAATATCAAAACCAACAAGAATTACAACTCATAGTGCTACAATAATTGATAATATCTTCACAAATATAACAAATGGGGATGTGATAGGAGGTATTTTAACGAGTGATTTAAGTGATCATTTACCAGTTTCCACTATTTATAAAAAGGATCAAAGCATTACAAAAGAAATTACAATTCAGAAAAAAACAATAAACACATCAAAAAAAGTATTGGACAAATTAAAAGATGATTTACATAAACAAAACTGAAAAGATGTGTATGTTGATGATGTGAACAGATCATATGATGAGTTTATGAATAT
>NC_056508.1:8548403-8563403 GCF_014905685.2 Nematolebias whitei
GAAGGCATCCTAAACAGATGCCCAAGCCACCTCAACTGGCTCCTCTCGATGTGGAGAAGCAGCGGCTCTACTCCGAGTCCCTCCCGGATGATCGAGCTTCTCACCCTGTCTCTAAGGGAGAGCGCAGACACCCTGCGGAGAAAACTCATTTCGGCCGCTTGTATCCGAGATCTCATTCTTTCGGTCACAACCCAAAGCTCGTGACCATAGATGAGGGTGGGAATGTAGATCGATCGGTAAATTGAGAGCTTCGCCTTTTGACTCAGCTCTCTCTTCACCACGACAGACCTGTACAGCGCCCGCTTCACTGCAGACGCTGCACCTATCCGCCTATCGATCTCACGCTCCATTTTTATCTCATTCGTGAACAAGACCCCAAGATACTTGAACTCCTCCACTTGGGGTAGGACCTCCTCCCTGACCCAGAGAGGGCACTCTACCCTTTTCCGGCTCAAGACCATGGCCTCGGATTTGGAGGAACTGATCTTCATCCCGGCCGCATCGCATTCGGCTGCGAACCGCTCCAGCGAAAGCTGTAGATCACGATCTGATGAAGCCAATAAGACCACATCATCTGCAAAAAGTAGAGACGCAATTCTGAGGCCACCAAAACGGATCCCCTCAACACCTTGGCTGCGCCTAGAAATTCTGTCCATAAAAGTTATGAACAGAATCGGTGACAAAGGGCAACCTTGGCGGAGTCCAACTCTCACCGGGAACAAGCCCGACTTACTGCCTGCGATGTGGACCAGGCTCTGACACCGGTCATACAGGGACCTAACAGCCCGTATCAAAGGGCCTGGTACCCCATACCCCCAGAGTACCCCCCACAGGGCCCCCCGAGGGACGCGGTCGAACGCCTTCTCCAAGTCCACAAAGCACATGTACACTGGTTGGGCAAACTCCCACGCACCCTCCAGGACCCTGCTGAGAGTGTAGAGCTAGTTCAGTGTTCCACGGCCAGGACGAAAACCGCACTGTTCCTCCTGAATCTGAGGTTCGACTATCCGACGGACCCTCCTCTCCAGAACCCCCGAATAGACCTTACCAGGGAGGCTTAAGAGCGTGATTCCCCTGTAGTTGGAACACACTCTACGGTCTCCCTTTTTGAATAGGGGGACCACCACCCCGGTCTGCCAATCCAGGGGAACTTCCCCCGATGTCCACGCAACATTGCAGTCGCGTAAGCCAACACAACCCTACAACATCCAGAGCCTTAAGGAACTCTGGGCAGATCTCATCCACCCCTGGGGCCCTGCCACTGAGGAGCTTTAACCACCTCGGTGACCTCAGCATCAGAGATTGGAGGGCCCGACCCAGAGTCCCCAGGCTCCGCTTCCTCAGTGGAAGACGTGCCGGTGAGATTGAGGAGGTCTTCAAAGTATTCCGCCCACCGACCTACAACATCCCGAGTTGAGGTCAGCAGCACACCACTCCCACTATAAACAGTGTTGGTGGCATACCGCTTCCCCCCCCTGAGACGCCGGATGGCGGACCAGAAACGTCTCGAAGCTGTGCGGAAGTCGTTCTCCATGGCCTCTCCGAACTCCTCCCATGCCCGAGTTTTTGCCTCAGCAACCACCCGAGCCGCATGTCGCTTGGACTGCCGGTACCCATCAGCTGCTTCCGGGGTCCCACAGGCCAAAAAGGCCCGATAGGACTCCTTCTTCAGCCTGACAGCATCCCTCACCGACGGTGTCCACCATTGGGTTCGAGGGTTGCCGCTGCGACAGGCACCGACAACCTTGCGGCCGCAGCTCTGGTAAGCCGCCTCGACAATAGAGGCACGAAACATGGTCCACTCAGACTCAATGTCCCCCACCTCCCTTGGAACATGTTCAAAGTTCTCCCGGAGGTGGGAGTTGAAACTCCGTCTCACAGGAGACTCTGCCAGACGTTCCCAGCAAACCCTCACAATACATTTGGGCCTACCAGGTCTGACCGGCATCCTCCCCCACCATCGGAGCCAACTCACCACCAGGTAGTGATCAGTTGACAGCTCCGCCCCTCTCTTCACCCGAGTGTCCAAGACATGTGTCCGCAGATCAGATGAGATGATGACAAAGTCGATCATCGAACTGCGGCCTAGGGTGTCCTGGCTCCAAGAGCACATATGGACACTCTTATGCTTGAACAAGGTGTTTGTTATCGACAATCCATGACGAGCACAGAAGTCCAACAACAGAACACCACTCTGGTTCAGATCAGGGGGGCCGTTCCTCCAAACCACACCCCTCCAGGTCTCACTGTCATTGCCCACATGAGCATTGAAGTCCCCCAGCAGAACAAGGGAGTCCCCAGAAGGTGCACTTTCCAGTACCCCCTCTAAGGACTCCAGAAAGGGTGGATAATCTGAACTGCCGTTTGGTGCATAAGCACAAACGACAGTCAGAACCCGTCCCCCGACACGTAGGCAGAGAGAGGCCACCCTCTCATTCACCGGGGTGAACCCCAATACACAGGCACCAAGTTGGGGGGCAATTAGTACGCCCACGCCTGCTCGGCGCCTCTCACCAGGGGCAACTCCAGAGTGAAAGAGTGTCCAGCCCCTCTCAAGGAAACTGGTTCCAGAGCCCGAGCCATGCGTAGAGGTGAGTCCGACTATTTCTAGCTGGAACCTCTCAGCCTCACACACCAGCTCAGGCTCCTTCCCCACCAGTGAGGTGACATTCCACGTCCCAATAGCCAGCTTCTGTAGCCGAGGATCAGACCGCCAGGGTCCCCGCCCTCGGCCACCACCCATCCCACATTGCACCCGACCCCTTTGGCCCCTCCCACAGGTGGTGAGCCCATGGGAAGGGGGACCCACGTCTCCTCTTCGGGCTGTGCCCGGCCGAGCTCCATGGGTAAAAGCCCGGCCACTAGGCGCTCGCCCACGTGCCCCACCTCCAGGCCTGGCTCCAGAGTGGGGCCCTGGTGACCCACGTCCGGGCAAGGGAACACTAGGTCCATTTGTGTTTTTCATCATTTTGTGTCGATTTGTGTTCTATTCTGAATAAAATATTAGATGTTGGCACCTCCACATCATTGCATTCAGTTTTTATTCACAATTTGTTTACTTTCCCATTTTTTTTGGAATCCGGTTTGTACATATTGGATGATATTTCAGTGAGATATAACAGTTGGAATAATGTAGGGGGTGCACTTGAGTCAAATATTAAACAACAATACCAATGCGTCTAGAAATGTTCACAAATGACACACCAGAAATCTGGTGCACATCGGATGATGTATCATTGAGATATAACAGTTTGAATAATGTAGGGGGCGCACTAGAGTCAAAAGTTAAAAAACAATACCAATGTGTCCATAAGTGCTCACTAATGACGCACCAAAAATCTGGTTCAGATTGGATGATTTATCACTGAGATATAACCATAGTAAGAATCTAGGGGGCGCCGTGCAGGCTATTGGCTACTTATCATGGATACCTGTTCAAGGGGTGGATAATGATCGATCATAGTGATTTTGGTGCACCTCGGTTGAAATATGTGCAATTTAGAGCCAAACATATTGCAATGGCATCACTTCTTAATTCGCCATGCTGCCACGACCACATCCTCCAGCAAAAATGGTTTGCACTTTAAATCAAGTCAGACCATCTTATCTGTATTCTAAGACAGGATCATCCTGATTAGGTCAAGGGTGTCAAAGAGGGAGCATTCCAAGTAAAAAAAACAGACTTCCTGTTCTGAGGGGGCGGGATATTTCATGATGTCAAAATATGACCACAGTGTATTGTCGGGTACCCACCAGCGATGAGTCATGCCAAGTTTGCTGCATTTCGTTCTTTCAATGTGCAAGTTATAGCGTTTGTAAATTTATGGCGTGAAACGCAACTTTGAGGCTTGGCCACGCCCCTTTAACATAAACGAAACCAAAAGCTTTTGATAACTTTTACTCTCCAATGTCTTAAGGGCATATTAATCAAGTTTGAAGACAATCACTCAAAATCCCTAGGAGGAGTTTGTTAAAATTTGCCATTAGAAACACCCAAAAATGGTATGGTATGGTATGGTATAAAGTTTATTCATTTAAAAAAAGTACAAAACAATTCCATAACAATATAAAAAAAGATACAAAAGATTTAAAATGAAAGGCAGCAGAAAGAAGAAAAAATCTTATTATATCTGCCCCTTTTTTCAAACAATTATTTCAATCATAATAATTTTCAAGTAACAGAACAAAATGAATAACTTTCTAATTTTTCTAATTCTAATACAAAACACACACTAAGCTACTTCATATATACTTTTTTAACAATTCAGTTTTGATCTTTTTCTTAAATGTACACATTGACATTTTTAACATCGCTCTCTAGACCATTCCACAATCCAACTCCTTGGATTGAGGTAGACCTTCCCTTCAGACTAGTTCTGAATTTTGGTTTGACAAATATCTTTATCCCCTTAAGATTGTAACAACTTTGTCTTTTAACAAAAATTTTTTGGATATTTAATGGTAATGTGTTATTTTGAGCCCTATACATAACTGATAAAATACTATAATCTACCAAATCATGGAACTTCAATAACTTCAGTTGATAAAATAATGTGCTTGATGGGTGACAGTAATGCTTTCTGGTGATGATTCTTACAGCTCTTTTCTGTAAAATAAAAATAGGTTTTGTAAATGTTTTACATGCTTTCCCCCAAACATCAATGCAATAGATTAAATGTGGAACAATGATTGTGTTATACAACATGTACAGAGCTTTATCATTTAATAATTCCCTGACTTTGTATAGTACTGCAATAGATTTAGATATTTTTGTTCTTACAGAATTTATGTGATTCTTCCATGTTAGCTGTTCATCAATGATTACACCCAAAAATTTCATCTCATTAACTCTACAAATCTCAACACCCTCAATTTTAAATGGATCATCAACAGTTCTCTTTTTGTTGCTAAATATCATGTATTTAGTTTTATCTAAATTTAATGATAATTTATTAAGTTTAAACCAAGTTTGTATTTTATCAAATTCTGTCTTCATCAATTCCAACATCCGTTTTACATCTTTACCCAAACAAAAAAATGTGGTGTCATGTGCAAAAAGGACACATTTGAGGAGTCCTGATACATTCACTAAGTCATTCACATATAAAATAAACAACTTTGGTCCAAGTACAGAGCCTTGAGGAACTCCACAAGTGATATTGCACAGGTCAGATCTTACACCATGTATTTGTACAAACTGTTTCCTATCTTTTAAATAACTAGATACCCAGTGTAATGCTGGTCCTCTTATACCATATTTATTTAATTTTTCAAGGAGAATAGTGTGGTCAATAGTATCGAATGCTTTTTTTAAATCAACAAAAATGCTAACACAATACTGTTTTTGATCGACAGCAGTAGTTATTTGTTCTATTATTTCCATGAGGGCCATTGATGTAGTTTTTTGCTCTAAACCCATACTGACTGCTACTTAGAATGTTTTGTTTAGTAATAAATTTATCTAATCTGGTCACAAATAGTTTTTCTAGAATTTTTGAGAACTGTGGTAATAAGGATATTGGTCTATAATTATTGAACACACATTTATCACCATTTTTAAAGAGAGGAACTACCTTAGCTACTTTCATATTGTCTGGAAATATTCCTTTTGAAAATGATAAATTACAAATATATGTAAATGGCTCGGCTCGATAACATAACTCATTATGTCCTTTACAAACATCATATCCATGTCCACCCAGTCTTTTGATCTCTTATCTGTAAGATTTTTTACAACATTCATTATTTCTTCTTTGTCAGTTCCATTAAGAAAAATACTGTTGTCACAACCTGTAACAGAATGGTTCACATTATTGTCTACTTTTGGTATTTTAGCTGCAAGGCTTGATCCAACATTTACAAAATGATGATTAAATCCATTTACAATTTCATTTTCATCATGGATTTCATTGTCATCCTTTAGATAATATTGTGCAATACCTGTTTTTGCTTTATGACTTTTCAGAACACTATTTATTACTCGCCATGTAGCTTTCATATCACCATTACTTTTATTTAATAAATCACTATAATATTCCTTCTTGTGTTTCCTTATAATCGCTACTAATTTATTTTTATACTTCTTATATTTTTCTTCAGCCTCTTGTGTTCTCAATTTCAAGAAACATGTATACAAACAATTCTTTTTTTTACAAGCTTTTCTCAACCCTTTCGTCATCCATGGTTGGTCAACAACATTTCTCTTTGTACAATTATTTTGCACACAATTCTTTTCATACAGAGCTCCCAAAATATTCATAAACTCATCATATGATCTTTTCACATCATCAACATACACGTCTTTCCAGCTTTGTTTATGTAAATCATCTTTTAATTTGTCCATTGCTTTTTTTGATGTGTTTATTGTTTTTTCCTTAATTGTAATTTCTTTTGTAATGCTTTGATCATTTATTTAAATAGTGAAAACTGGTTAATGATCACTCAAATCACTTGTTAAAATACCTCCCATCACATCCCCATTTGTTACATTTTTGAAAATATTATCGATTATGAAAATGACCCTTTGACCCAAACTGGCTGACTTCCTGGTGAGTTTGGACCAGGGCTCCAAGAGACTTTTTCATAGGTCCTGAGAAGATACAGATGTTTGCCGAGTTTCAGAATGATCGGTCAAAAAATGGTTTGGGGCTAAGGTTTTAAAATATTCTAGGGGGCGCTGTGGAGGCTATTGAGCAATTATCATGGCTTCCTGTTCAAGGGGTGGATAAAGATTGATCTTACTGATTTTGATGTACCTCGGTTCAAATCTGTGGAATTCATAGCCAAATGTCAAGGCGTCACTTCTGACTTCGCCACGCCCACATTCTCCAGCGAAAACAGTTTGCGCTTTAAAGCAAGTAAGACCATCTTGTTATATGTCTTCTAACACAGGATCATCCTGTTTAGGTCAAGGATGTCAGAGAGGGAGCATTCCAAGCAAAAAAAGTGACTTCCTGTTCTGAGGGGACGGGGCTTTGATGATGTCAGAATATGAACTCAGAGGATTGTCGGGCATCGGACAGGGATGGCTTATGCCAAGCTTTGTGCATTTTGTTTTTTCAATGTGAAAGTTATAGCGTTTGGAAATTTATGGTGTGAGGCTTAACTTTGAGGCCTAGCCACGCCCCTTCAACATATATAAAAACACCATTTTTTTCATAACTTTTATTCCCCAACGTCTTAAGGTCATATCCACCAAGTTTGAAGGTAATCTTTCAAAATGCCTAGAAGGAGTTTGTTAAAATTTGCCATGTATGAAAAGTGAAAAACGCCCAAAAATGACCCTTTGACCCAAAATGGCCGACTTCCTGTTGGGTTTAGGGCATACCTCCAAGATATTTTTTCTTGATTCAGGGGGTTCTACCTATGTACCAAATCTCAGCTCTCCACGACTTACCAGTTCTCCTATCTCAACATATGGAATGACCACTGGTCTGGGTCTGGGTTCCTCCTTTTCACCTGATGGCTAACTGTAGTTCTGTTTGGGTTTCTTCTCTGATTTCAGGAAGGCCCAGTTAGGATATCCACATCGCTCTAGAGCCTGTCTTGTGTGGGATTTCTCCTTCTGCCTGGCTCCTGAGTTAGTGGGGACACTGTCTGACGGAGGTTTATTTCCGAGGTTGGCCTGTTAGCTTAGCTCATAGCTTAGCTTCTCAACTTAGCTGCTTTTAACAATCCAAAAACACGATTTTGGACAATTAGAACCCATTTTAAAAGGATAAGAGAAAGGGAGGAGTCAGTGAAGAGCACCACAGTTGAGCCGTGTCTTCAGTAGAAAGAGACAAATGGACTGTACTTATATAATGCCTTTCTATCTAATCTAGATACTCAAAGAGCTTTACATTACAATCTGTGCCCTCATTTACCCATTCAAACAGCACTCTCCTGGATCACTGCAAAGCTAATTGAACAAATCATTCTAAAGAGACTAATCAGTGCTTTATCACATTCATACACCAAGACATGAAGAAACGATAAATCCAGTAAATGAAAATGAAGTTGATCATTTTCATTCATCATGAGATTAACAGATTTGTTTATCACGACAGGCCTAACTGTACCTCTGATGATCTCATTCCTAATCTTATCCATCCTTGTCACTCCTAAGGAGAACCTTAACATCCTCATTTCTGCCACTTCCTGTTCTTTTTCTTGTCTTTTTGTCAAAGTCTCTGTCTCCAGACCATACAACATAGCTGGTCTCACAACTGTTTTGTAAACTTTTCCTTTGACCTTTGCTGACACTTTTTTGTCACAAATCACTCCTGAACTTTTTCTCCATCCACTCCATCCTGCCTGATTTCTCTTTTTCACCTCTTTACCACATTCTGCCACTCCAGATCTCCTCATGCAATACCACACCTCCTCCCTCGGCACTGTGTCATATGCTTTTTCTAAATCCACAAAGACACAATGAAGTTCTTTCTGACCCTCTCTGTACTTCTCCATCAGCATCCTCAAAGCAAAAATTGTGTCTGTGGTGCTCTTTCTAGGCATGAAACCATACTGCTGCTCACAAATAGTCACCCCTCGTCTAAGTCTTGCTTCCACAACTCTCTCCCAGATCTTCATTGTTTGACTCATCAACTTAATTCCCCTCTAGTTGCTACAACTCTGTACATCACCCTTGTTCTTAAAAATGGGCACAGCACACTTCTTCTCAATTCCTCAAGAATTTTCTCATCCTCAAATGTGCTTTTGAATATTTGAGTCAAAAACCTCACTGCCAACTCTCCAAGACATTTTCAAACCTCCATTGTATGGCATCAGGTCATACTGCCTTCCCCTTCATTTTATTTCAGAGTTTATTTCCTAAAAATATAATTGGGCCCTTTACAGGAAAATTCACATACATAGAAAAAACAATTAGTAAAGTTCTTTATCTAAGGAAGCCAGCAGACTCAATGAATCTTAACTTTGTTGTATTCTCCCATCCTGAGCAAGCACAATGGCAACAGTGGAAAGGAAAAATCCATTTTAAAAGGAAGAAACCTCCAGCAGAACCAGGCTCAGGACAAGTGGCCATCTGCTTTGACCAGCTGGTTTGAGAGGACAAGAAGGAGAGACAAACGAACACAGAATGACAGGTCCATACATAGGTGCAGGTGTACTTGAAAGACAAAAACACATGTTAAGGATAGAAAAAATAATTACAAATACAAAACAGGTTGAGCAGAGTAAGTAAAGACAGTAGTATAGTGAAGAAATGTTGTCTGTTTGTCCTCCAGCAGTCTAAGCCTATAGCAGCATAACTAAGGGATACCTCAAGTCAACCCTAACTATAGGATTTATCAAAAAGAAGAGTCTTAAGCCCAGTCTTTAAATTGGAAAATGTGTCAGCCTCACAGACAGAAACTGGAAGTTGGTTCCACAAGAGAGGAGCCTGATAACTGAAAGCTCTGCCTCCCATTCTGGTTTTGGATCTCTAGGAACCACAAGTAAACCTGCAATCTGAAATCGAAGTGCTCTGTTAGAAAAACATGGAACAATAAGATCTGTAATATCAGATGTAACTAGGTTGTTGGGAGCTTTGTAGGTTAGAAGTAGGATTTTGAATTATATTCTGGATTGGACAGGGAGCCACTGGAGAGAAGCTAAAACTGGAGAGATGATCTCTCCTACTAACTCTAGTTAAGACTCTGGCAGCAGCATTTTGGATTAACTGAAGAGTTTTTAAAGAAGTATTTGGACACCCAATCAACCATTGTAATAGTCCAGTCTAGACATGACAAATGCATGGACCAGTTTTTCTACATCTTTCTTAGATAAGTTGTTTCTAATTTTAGCAATATTACGCAGGTGGAAGAAGGCAGTTCTAGTAATGTTTTTTAAAAGACAGGGCGGCACGGTGGCGCAACTGGTAGAGCTGCTGCCTCTCAGCGAGCAGGTCCTTGGTTCAAACCCCGGTCCAGGGACCATTCTGGGTGGAGTTTGCATGTTCTCTCCGTGCATGCGTGGGTTTTCTCCGGGTACTCCGGTTTCCTCCCACAGACCAAAAACATGCATGTTAGGCTGATTGGTAACTCTAAATTGTCCCTAGGTGTGAGTGAGAGAGTGAATGGTTGTTTGTCTCGTTTGTCTCTATGTGTCCCTGTGATGGACTTGCGACCCGTCCAGGGTGTACCCCGCCCCTCGCACAGTGATTGCTGGACATGGGCACCAGCGACCCCCGTGACCCAAAATGGAATAAACGGGTAAAGATAATGGATGGATGGATGGATGATTTTTACCAGTTTCTTAAATACCAAGATTGATTTGGCTTCCTTAATATCTGTCTCTAAGTCATTCCATAAACCAACACCCTGAATTAAGGCAGATCTTCTCTTTAAACTAGTTCTGAACTGCGGTTTTACAAAAACATCTTTCCCCTTAAGATTGTAACAGCTTGATCTTTTCACAAAATACATTTGAATATTAGAAGGTAGTGTATTTGTATGAGCTCTATACATAAGTGACAAAATGTTGTAATCCACCAAATCATAGAATTTCAACAGTTTCATTTGATTAAATAAAATACTTGATGGATGATAATAATGTTTTCTTGTGATAATTCTTACAACTCTTTTCTGCAATATAAAAATAGGCTTTGTAATTGATTTACACGCTTTTCCCCAAACATTAACACAATAAACCAAGTGTGGAACAACAACTGTATTATACAACAAAAACAATGCTTTATCATTTAGTAGATACCTAACTCTATAAAAAATTGCAATAGATTTGGATATTTTCGTTTTAACAGAATTTATATGTTGTTTCCACGACAGTTTATCGTCAATGATGACACCCAAGAATTTCACCTCATTAACTCTAAAAATCATTGAATCTTCAATTTGAAATGGAACATCAATAGTTTTATGTCTATTACTAAATATCATGTAATTTGTTTTATCCAAATTTAAAGATAATTTGTTTAGTCTAAACCATTTCTGAATTTTAACAAACTCCGTCATCATTGACTCCAATAACTGTTCAATATTTTTACCAGAACAAAAACATGTTGTGTCATCAGCAAAAAGAACGCATTTAAGGAGGCCAGACACCTTGACCAAATCATTTACATACAAAATGAACAACTTTGGGCCAAGTACGGATCCTTGAGGAACTCCACAAGTAATAGTACAGTGATCCGATTTCACATCATTCATCTGTACAAACTGTCTCCTGTTTTTCAAGTAACTACACACCCATTGTAAAGCTAAACCTCTGATACCATATTTGTATAATTTATCAAAAAGAATATTATGGTCAACATTATCAAATGCCTTTTTCAAGTCAATAAACACACTTACACAATATTGTTTACGGTCAACCACAGTAGTTACTTGTTCCATAAAGTCCATAAGCGCCATAGATGTTGAATTTTTTGTTCTAAAACCATATTGATTATTAGTTAGAATATTTTGTTTTTCAATAAATTGGTCCAGTCTGTTACTGAATAGTTTCTCCAAGATTTTAAAAAACTGTGGTAACAAGGATATCGGTCTGTAGTTATTAAACACACATTTTGTCACCATTTTTAAAAAGAGGAAATACCTTAGCCACCTTCATTCTGTCTGGAAATACTCCCGTTGTAAAGGACAAATTACATATATGTGTAAATGGTTCAATTACATGACCCATTGTGTACTTTACAAATGTCATGTCCATATCCATCCAATCCTTAGAGTTTTTGTTTACAAATTTATTGACTACATTCATTATTTCATCTTTATCAGTTCCCTTCAGGAACATACTGTCCAGATAATCATCAATTAAATAGTTCCCATAATTATTCATCTTTGGTATCGTTGCTGCAAGACTAGTTCCAACATTCACCAAGTATTGATTAAATCCATTAACAATTACATTTTCATCATATATTGTCTCATTATTTATTGTAAAGTTCTGTGAAATGCCTGTTTTTCCTATATTTTTTTGTAGAACACTATTCACGACCCGTCATGTTGCCCTCGTATCCCCATTACTTTTATTCAATAAGTCACTATAATATTCTTTCTTGTTTTCTTATAATCCCAACTAATTTGTTTTATATTTCTTATATTTATCTTCTGCATCTTGTGTTCTGCATTTCAAGAAACATAAATACAAATAGTTTTTCTTCCTACAAGCATTTCTCAGTCCATTTGTCATCCACTGCTGGTCAACAACATTCTTCTTCCAAAAAAGTTCAATCTGGTCCTCTGGACATTCAAAAAAAAAAAAAAAAAAAAACAAAGCAAAAAAATTTAGAAACGTTTCGTCTCTCATCCGAGAGACTTCCTCAGCTGAGGTGCTGTTTTCAGCTCAGTCTCTTAAATAGCACCTTCTCAGAGTGTATCAACCAGCTTTGTTTTTTTTTTTTGTTTGTTTGGGTTTTTTTTTTTGAATGTCCAGAGGACCAGATTTAACTTTTATGGATTTTTCTACCTGGATTATTGAGCATGCATCAGAACATTCTTCTTGGTGTAATTATTTAGTACACATTTTTTTTTATCTAAAGCATCCAAGATATTCATAAACACATCATAAGATTTGTTTACATCATCAACATAGACACTATCCCAGTTTTGTACAGCTAAATCATTTTTCAAATTTTCCAAAGCTTGCTTGGATGTATTTATTATTTTTTTTCTTTTTAGGAAATGTTTTTGTGCTTATTTGATACTTACTATAAATTGTAAAAACCGGTAAATGATCACTAAGATCATTCATCAAAATACCCCCAATCACATCCCTATTTGTTGTATTTGTAAAAATATTATCAATTATTGTTGCACTATGAGTCGTGATTCTTGTTGGCTTCGAGATTAATGGGTAAAGATTTAAAGTTTGCATTGAGTCTATAAATGTACTGATATTATTAGAATCTGTTTTTTTCCCCAAATCAATATTAAAGTCACCACATAAAAAAATTGTTTTATTACAGCTCTTATCTAATAATTCAATAATTTTATCTGTGAATGACTCAATATTCGATCCAGGTGGTCGGTATACACAACTTATTATGATATTTATGTCATTTTTATTTAAAATTTCTATTGTTATCATCTCAATTGAGTTCTCATCAGTTGTTGACATTTCCCTGTTTAATTTACATTTTATTGCACTATTGACAAATAAAGCCACACCACCACCTCTTTTATTATTTCTATTTATATTATATAATTCGTACTCATCAATTTGGGCATTAATTATATTTTCATCATTTAACCACGTCTCAGACAATGCTATTATTGTAAATGTTCTATTTAATTGTTTTAAATAATCTGTTATCTTGGAAATATTTGCATTTATACTCCTACAATTGAAATGAATTATAGAAAAACCAGGCTTTGTCAAACTGATATCATTAAATTGTTTTAATATCTCCCGTATAACTGAACTTCTCACCCTGTCTCTAAGGGAGAGTCCAGCTATCTTGTGGAGGAAACTCATTTCAACTGCCTGTATCTGCAGTCTCATTCTTTTGGTCACTACCCAGAGCTCATGACCATAGGTGAGGTTAGGAACGCAGACCGACTGGTAAACAGAGAGCTTTGCCTTTCAACTCAGCTCTCTCGTCACCACAACAGATGGATACAGAGTCCGCACTATTGCAGACGCAGCACCAATCCATCTGTCAATATCATGTTCTATTCTTCCCTCACTCGTGAACAAAACCGTGAGATACTTGAACTCCTCCACTTGAGGCAGAACCTCACCCTCGACCTAAAGAGAGCAATACACCCTTTTTCGGTTGAGGACCATGGCTTCAGATTTGGAGGTGCTGATTCTCATCCCAGCCGCTTCACACTCTGCTGTGAACCACTCCAGTGAGAGATGAAGATCAAGGCACAATGACGCTAACAGGACCACATCATCTGCAAAGAGCAGAGATTGACTCCTGAGGCCACCGAACCAGAAACCCTCCACCCCATGGTTGCACCAAAAAATTCTGTCCATAAAATGTATGAACAAAATCGGTGACAACGGGCAGCCCTGGCGGAGTCCAACTCCCACCCTCAAGGGTTCCGACTTACTACCGGCAATGCGAACCATACTTTTGCACCACTTGTATGGGGACTGAACAGCCCGTAACAACAAGCCCTCAATCCCATACTCACGGAGCACCCCCCACAGTATACCCCAAGGAACACGGTCAAATACCTTCTCCATGTCCACAAAACACATGTAGACTGGATGGACTAACTCCCATGACCCTTTGAGGATCCTAGTGAGGGTAAAGAGCTGATCCAGTGTTCCACGGCCAGGACGGAACCTGCATTGATCCTCCTGGATCTGAGGTTCAACCAACGATCGGATTCACTTTTCCAGTACCCCTGAATAGACCTTACCATCGAGGCTAAGAAGAGTGATGCCCCTGTAATTGTATAATTGGAGCACACTCTCCTGTCCCCCTTTTGAGAGGGGAACCACCACCCCAGTTTGCCAATCCAGTGGCACTGCCCCTGATGTCCACACACTGTTGCAAAGGCATGTCAACCAAGACATCCCACAATATCCAGAGCCTTAAGGAAATCAGGGTGAATTTCATCCACTTCCAGAGCACTGCCACCTCAGAGCTTTTTAACTACCTTCAGCCACGGTTATGGACGGACCAACCCCAAAGTCCCCGGTCTCAGCTTCCTCCATGGAAGACGTGCTGGTGGGATTGAGAAGGTCTGATAAGTATTCTTTCCATCTCCTGATGACATCACTGGTTGAGGTCAACAGCACCCCACTTTCACAGAACACAGTGTTAGTAAAGAGCTGCTTTCCCCTCCTCAGCTGCCTCTGGAGTCCCACCAACCAACAAGGCCCGATAGGACTCCTTCTTCAGCTTGACAGCCTCCCTGACCACCACTGAGTTTGTGGATGGCCACCGTGAGAAGCACCGATAACCTTGCGGCCACAGCTCAAGACAGCTACCTCAACAAGTGAGGCACGGAACATGGCCCACTCGGATTCAATGTCCCCCACCTCAGCTGGGATGAGGTTAAAGCTCTCCCAGAGATGTGAGTTGATGGGTTCTTCTGTCAG
>NC_056508.1:8585290-8602425 GCF_014905685.2 Nematolebias whitei
CATGACTGAAAAAGCCCGATCTCCTCTGAGCTTCAGTCTTGTTTTTGGAACAGCCAAAAGCAGCTGATCGGATTATCTCAGGGACCGAGAGGGAACGTAACGTTCCAGAAGCTCAGAGAGGTAAAAGGGTGCAAGGCCATTTAGCCACTTGAAGGTCAACAGAAGAATTTTAAAGACTATCCTCGTACGAACAGGGAGCCAGTGAAGGGAGGACAGAACTGGTGTAATATGTTCAGACCTACAAGTTCCGGTTAAAAGCCGAGCAGCAGCATTCTGGACGAGCTGAAGACGTGAGATGGAGGCCTGGCTAATCCCAGCATACAGTACATTGCAATAGTCCAATCAGGTGACGACAAAGGCGTGGACTAGATTCTCAAGGTCGGGTCTGAACAATACTGGCTTGAGCTTAGCTACCTGTCTGAGTTGGAAGACGCTTTTCTGCAGAAGAGAGTTGATTTGTTTGTCAAACTTGAAGTCAGTCTAAAACCATCCCGAGATTTTTACCAGACTGCTTAAGATATGGCTGAAGAGAGTCCAGGTTGACATGATCAGTGGTGGCAGTTGAGCTAGGGCTAAAGACAATGACTTACAGCAGCACGGTCCTACTGACAGAGTGATTCTGTTAGCAGTGAGGTTATCTTAGCAACATGGTCCCATTGGCTGGCACCACCTGTTAGCGGCATGGTCTTGTTAGCAGGTCCTGTTAGCAGCATTATGATAATAAGGACTGCAGTAGCTGCCTTCCCAGGCTGCCCTCCAGAACTGGGTCTGGCAGACAGAGAACATCCTAGGTTTCCCAGCAGAACCGAACGGGTCCATAGAGTTCAGTCTGTGTAGGCAGATGGAGAAGCATGGAGACAGTGCCATGACAGGCCTGATCCTGAGGCTGGAAGGAATGAACCACGATGGAACGATGGTAAGGCAGCAACACAGAAAACTCCACGTTTGTTGTAGTCATACCCATACCATGCATGTGCCGTGTAGGTGCAAAAAAAATTTTTTTTTAAAGCAACGGGAGCAAAACAAAGATTGAGTGGAAATGGAGCTCCCATCAATGCTACATTCACATGTGACATCAGAGTCCTGAAAGTGGTACTTAAAAGTATGGTTTCCTCAAATAAATGGGGTGGAACTTGGGGTGGCTGAAGATGAATCTATGATTGCTAAGGCCACTATTGGCCACCCCCTGGCTCTGCCATTGAACCTGGATTAAAGAGCTTTATAAATAAATTGAGTTGAATAAATTGAAAATAATGATAACTTAATAAATAAAGTTATAAACCAGAAAAAAATCATATATTCAATTTAATTTAAATTCAATTCAATTATATATGATTATATATAATAATATTATTATATAATAATAATAATAATAATAATAATATTATATATGATATGATATGATTCAGGGCAGCACAGTGGTGCAACTGGTAGAGTTGCTGCCACTCAGCAAGCAGGTCCCTAGTTCAAATCCCGGTCCGGGAGCCTTTCTGGGTGAAGTTTGCATGTTCTCTCCGTGCATGCGTGGGTTTTCTCCGGGTACTCCGGTTTCCTCCCACAGACCAAAAACATGCATGTTAAGACTGAATGGTAACTCTAAATTTGTTGTGATTTGGAGCTATATAAATAGGATGAATTGAATTGAATTGGGGCAGCACGGTGGCACAACTGGTAGAGCTGCTGCCTCTCAGCGAGCAGGTCCCTGGTTCAAACCCCGGTCCAGGGGCCTTTCTGGGTGGAGTTTGCATGTTCTCTCCGTGCATGCGTGGGTTTTCTCCGGGTGCTCCGGTTTCCTCCCACAGACCAAAAACATGCATGTTAGGCTGATTGGTAACTCTAAATTGTCCCTAGATGTGAGTGAGAGAGTGAATGGTTGTTTGTCTCGTTTGTCTCTATGTGGCCCTGTGATGGACTTGTGACCCGTCCAGGGTGTACCCCGCCCCTCGCACAGTGATTGCTGGACATGGGCACCAGCAACCCCCGTGACCCAAAATGGAATAAGCGGGTAAAGAAAATGGATGGATGGATGAATTGAATTGAATTAAATTGTCCCTAGGTGAGAGAGAGAGAATGGTTGTTTGTCTTGTTTGTCTCCATGTGTCCCTGTGATGGACTGGAGACCTGTCCAGGGTGTCCCACGCCTCTCACACAGTGACTGCTGGATATGGACACCAGTAACCCCATGACCCAAAAAGGAAGAAGCAGGTAAAGATAATGGATGAATGAATGGACACTTTTTATCACACACTTCAGTTTTAGTGTTTTACTTTTCATCACGGAGCTTTAACTTTAACCAAAGTACTTTATACTCCAAAATTGAGATGTGACTTTTGTTTTGTTGTTAACAGGAACAAAGGAACATCCGGACAGGCAGACTTATTTGATAATCATGTGTCAAGTTTTTATTTATTTTTCAAAGCTTGAAGCAGGAAGAAGCATGACCTCAAGTTGCCTGCAGGCTGTCATTGTTCAGTTCCTGATGCAACCAAAAGTTTAACAAGTCAAGAATCAAGATCTAAAAAAGCTGCGGTGTTCTTTATAAAAGCAAGATATCACTGCCGTTGTCGTTCTGATCCCCCACCCCTCTGCCTTTCATTTTTCATGATCATGTGAATTTGAATCATGTTGCCAGTCTGCAACTTTACTCTTATTCCATTTAGCAGCCCACCCATGCATGTCTTCAGTAGGCTGTGCTACAGGCAGAACCTCTGAGAGGATTCATTGGAAACCTTACCCCATGGGTGGGGCCTTGAAATACATAAACCTCAGTTACTCTAAAGTGAAAAGCCATTAGATGAGAAACAGAATATGTTACACTACACCGTGACTCTCCCAGGGGCAGTCCAGGCACTAAAGACTGGTTCCACACTGCCCCCTGTTGACAGCCATGCAGTATAACTATCAGTAGGCTTCAAGTTGAGTGTCTCACTTATAAATGAAAAAATTAAGAATAGAAGGATTTTGAAGCCCTTTAAAAAACTATTTTTGTCACCCTTTTCTCAACTGAGAATTTGAAGCTTCTGAATTCAAACAGGTAATGGTTTTGGTTTTTGAATGTCCAGAGGACCAGACTTAACTTTTGTAGATAAAACAGGTAATATTTGTTTTTCTCTTATGAAGAGAATGTGTCTGGATGTCTGAAGCTTCTGTTTGGTGGCTTTAGAAATAAAAAACACCTTACTGTCACAAAAAATATTTTCATCCACTGCCAAAGACAAAAGGGCAATAATGTTTCTGAATTTCTGTGTAATGGTTTGTCTGTCATGTTAGCAAAATATCTCACAAACCAAAAATTAAATAAATAAAATGAAGCCAGCAGAAAGTAGTCATTAAACACCTCTACAACTGATGAACTTCTTAAGTCCCTCTCTGCTTTGCTTTGCTCTGTTCTGTTTGTGAAACCGTTTAGAACCTCTCTTCTACATATTTTCTGAATCATAACTATGGACTTGGAATTGGTCACTTGGTCCCTCAACACAATTGATAACATTTCTTCGAAGAGAAGACAGGCTTTAGGCGAGCCGATTTGCCCTGATGGCACGCACGCATATCTCGACTTGGAAGACTTGATGACGTGTCTATCTCTGCTGTCATTTGTGGATTTTAAGGACGCATTTATAATTGGATTTATGATAACTGGTTCCTGTTTTTTGGATTCTGCTGGTTGCAGGTTTATCTACAATCAAGGAAGTCGTCTGCAGCAAATTTGGACCCGATCATGCTGCTTGCCTTATGATGGCTTGGTTTGTGCCTTTAGCACACATACTAAATGCTTTTGGCAGAATGGATCAAATCTCAGGGATTATTCTCAGGCAGGGTCCATTGGTGTGGCCATGTAATTTGGACGTTTCAGAACCGAGTGGACCGCCACAGACCCAAGGTAGATGTGATTAAAGTTCTGCCTGTTCCCAAAACAATTGTGTTTATCTGAATTCGGTTCCCTGACTGGCCTTGACAGGCCATCTTATCTCAACCCACCTGGAAGTTTTGTAAACTTGATGACTCTACCCCTCCACTCCCTCCTACTGAGGAATTTCCATGGACTTTTCAGAGGGGCCCAGCTGAATAAACATTCTGTGATCATTTCAGGACTCTTTGGATTCGTTTTTGGTCGGCCGCGGCCCCCCCCCCCCCCCCCGGTCATTATGTGCTAGTGTGCAAGATTTTTTTTTTCATTATCAAAATGTTGACCTTCAACCAGAGGTTAAAAAACGTGTTAGGAATTTTTTTGTCTCCAAAACCTGTTATTTTTCACCACTTTTTATTGCCTGTCACTTTTTGTTACCTGTTGCCAAACAGGTCTCACTTGTAAATGAGTCTTCGACCCTCAATGTGACTTATCTGTTTAAATAAAGGTTGAATGAATGAATGAATGAATGAATGAATGAATGAAGTCAACCTGATTCAAGATGGCTGCTACAGCCAAAAATGAATATGACACTGCCAGATTTACATTGATCAATAGTAGTTGAGATTCATCCTCAACACAAGTGGTGACATGTCTCACTACATCTCACATCATGAGATTTTGCATGTCATTTACTTAGTTTGACCACAATTCTTTTTCCTATCATCGTTTCACACCATAAGATCTGGGTTTAAAACGAAAGGTGGTGTGTGATGACATGGCCTGTGTTCATTCATTCACACTTATCCACCCATGTTACGATATTTCTTAGTTAGACTGGTCCTATGGTTTTGATCTGCTCAGAGACGGGATTATAATGAAATTATGACCCGGTTCTGACTGGGTTAAACTGGGCCAGCAACTCTAAAGAGAGTTCTCCCAGGGATTTCAATATCAGTCAAAAAATAGTTTAATATGCTTGCCACATCACGTAGAAAGGCTTTGAAGCACCGTTTCATATTTCCTAACATGTCAGTCCACATAAGATCCACTGCGATCACACAGCCACGCCCCCTCATACACTGATAGGCTGAGATCCCCTTCTGCGAAAGGCGGAGTCTAGGGTCCTATAAATTAATAATGACACGAGACATCGGGGCTCTTCTTCCAGGTCTGTGGCGTCACAAACTGTAGAGTCCAGCGCTGTGAATTGTAATCTTTTACTGCATTTTCTAATATAATTTGATCAAACTTAATTGACGTTTCCTTGATTTATTGATTAGTATAGTTGCCACTTCTGAGGAAGGTTCGAGCCGGGGGTAAAGACGTGGGCTGGAGGGGGTTTTCTGGATCCGGTGGCCCGCAGCCAGCTCCCATCTTTAACAGTTGGTGCCGTGTTCTGGTCTTCCGTTTTAGAAGTGGTAGCTCAATTTTTATTATTATTTAATGGTGACACAGCGGCAGGTGAACAGAGTCAGAGCAGACTGAACAAGCTGGCTATTATCATCTCAAGGTAAGCAGGAAACTTGTTACATCGAATTTCTGCATGTTCCATAAGGACTGTCAGGCTGCTCAGTTTTCGGTCCGGTGTACGCAGTTTATTGAACTAAAAGGCAGTGGAACATTACAGTATAATACGGGATTTTTATTTTATTTATCGGACGTAAAAAGTTTATATACGGGACGTTTTCTCGCCGGGACGCACATGGGAACGGACTGGAAACATTAGCATCTTGCTAACCGGAAGTGGTCCGGGAGCGTTATGAACACGCCAAACGCTATTTTTTTCCCTGAAAACAAGAATCCTCCGGTTGATTTAAACGCCCGCACATGAACTTTCGTTTGATTTTAGATTAAATTAAACAAACGGCGTGACTGGAGGTTTAAAGCCCCGTGTGAAAATTATAACGTCATTTATGCTGACGGTAAAATTTTTACGAAAAGAGTGTGCAATCCGAAGATGTTCCGGGTGTCACTGCCCATCGCTGTTTACTAGAAACGCATTAATACGTGAACGTCGGGAAAGCGTTAAGAGGTGTGGGTCGTTCTGACAGTTCGAAGAAGCTCTACTGGGTTTTGGGTGCCTGTGGGGAGCTTTGCTAACTCTCTGAAGTTGTCGGCCCGGGGATCCTGTTTGGTGATAGTCCCCTCTGGGTCTGCGTATGGACGCAGACTGGTCATAGAGCACAGCAATATACGACATGTTGAATATGGCAGTGCTTATTGAAATGGGAGGATCGTTAAAATATACACCTATAATACAAGGTATGTAGTCCAAGAGAGACATGAAGAGGTCCAGCGGAGACGTGCAGAAGTCTAGGAGTGATCTGTAGAACATTGTGAAGTCATTAGTAGTAATAGGGTCAGATTAGTTATTAGAATAGGCAGTTGAGGGTAGGGCTGGGTACCTTTCTAAAAAAATCGAAGTCGGTACCAGTGTCGGTACCTTCACTTCAGTGTCGGTTCCTGGACGGTTCTTTTTTCGGTACCAATTTTGTAATTACTATTAATTCTATCAAGAATAAAATTGCATTACACATTACAGTACAAATTGTGAGTTTTATTTTTTAACTTTGGGATTTTTCTATTCCAAGCAGTTTTCTTACATAAAAACAAACAAATAATTTGTAGGTCAAAAGACCAGTTTCAAACCATTGACACGTCAGTGTCTAATGTTCACTGCTACACACTGAGGACCTTTTCACTGAACAGTTTTTCTTCAGAAACATCAACATGTCTGCTTTCTGTGGACACAAACAAGCTGCTCCTGGCTGATGGTGTCTCCAGTAGTAGAAAATGTTCACTCCGAGGGTGTGGATGATGCTTGTTGCACACACAGATACCTGGTTGTCAGTTTGACATATTGTCCCTCACATTCCTCCAGCAGGTCACTAGATTCAATGAGGTAGAGTTGATGCAGACATCTGCACCTCTGTGTCTCTTCCTGAATCTTCTCTGTGGTTCTCTGGGGTTTAGGGCTCTGATCATCTCTCTAACTGACATGAGAACAAAACATCAACAATAACATGGTTGTGTTATTATTGCTCAAAAAACATTCTCTAGGCTGAGAGATAAAGGTTTAACTGGTCAACAAAATCCTTTAAAATTTAATTTACCTCCAACATGCAGTTCCACTGTAGAAAAAGGCAGCAAATTTTTAACAACAAAGTCTGACTGTCCTGTGGCCCCCATCTCGCTTTTCTTTTGTCCTCACATCTGGGTCAGAACCTCCTGTGAGGAGAGCATGAACACAAACAGTGAACATTAGGTGAACTGTTTAAGCAGCTGACTGTAAGGACGAGCAGTTTTACAAGCTAAGATTTATGTTATTGTCAATCTTTAGTTAGCTTCTGAGTTTAGATAGCTACGTAGATAAAATAAATTTACACACTAATATCTTAAAGTTAGCGTTACATGGATCATAGTTTATTTCACGCGATGTACGTGTTAAGCTGCAGTTACGCTAACAAACGTAACTCACCAGCTGAAACTCACAGAGACGTCCTCGGAGTTCTTTGATGAAGAGTCCGGTCGTGGAGATAATGAATCAGGACGTTCAGGCTCTACTCACAGGCTGACTTTAATGGTGAGAGGAGGAGGAGGAGGGGGGAGGCTAATGAACTCTTCTCTCCTCACAGAAAAACACAGAGCAACTTTCTGCAGCGTGTGTTGTCGAAGCCGTTCGACAACACGCGCTGCACACGTGAACCCGTCTGTGGGTGTCACCAGCACCATAGACATAATTATACATGGATTAGGTACGGCAGCTCTATACAGCTCTGGGTGTAATCTGGGTGTAGTCTGTTTGTCATATGTCTGGTGTTTTACCAGCCTGCATGCTGAAACCACGTGACACGTTACAGCCAATACCGAAACTTGACACCGAAAGAAGAGTGATGTTTCAATACATATACCGACCGGTGCAGTTCAGTCAGTGCCATAAAAGAACCTCGGTTCGGTAATCAGCCCTAGTTGAGGGACATTTTAGAAGTTTTGTTTTTAAAGAAAAATTATTATAATGTGTTGTATATGTTTGTAGCATCGGAGTGCTGATAAAACTATAGTTTTATAGTGTGTATATGTGTGCGTTGACTTTGTGGTTAAGCTAACACTGACTTCTATAGTCAAAACAAAAGGAAAATCAACGTCTCGTTATCTTGGACCAAGGTTATAAGAAATGGGGGACCAGCTGCCAGATGGCTCTTTAGGAGCCTGTATTGAGGCTGGGAAAAACAAGCTTCGTAGCTCTCACTCTCTTCAGGAGTCTAAACAACAAATTGACACATTTGATAAATGGGCAGAAAAGCTTACTGTTGAAGGTGTTTTTGGAGATTTGAGAGGCCCTGCACCCGATATTGTACAGCAGGATTGTTATCTGACTACGTTAAGGAATCGTCTGTCACGGGCACGTATAACATCTGACGGTGCAGGGTGGCTGACAAGAGGCAAGGCCCTTAAAGAGACAATGTGGGCACAGGATTTCTTGAAACTAACCACATTTTATTTCAGTAATTTTTTTCAGACCCAACAGAACAAACTGAAGGAGGCTGTTCAGGTGACTAAAGCACCAAGCTTAGATGAAACTGATGAAACAGGTGATCCTACCCACATGGGGACTGGTGAGATAAACCAACCTCTCTGCACACAATCTACACCTACAACACACACTCTAAATCTTGGGGACCATGACAGGCCCTATAAGGAGGTGAATACTTTGTTACGAGTCGCTGAATCCCACCCTGAGCTTAGACTACAAACATCGAGCAGTAAACATGGAGAGGTTAACACGTGTGAACTTGTCGCTCTCCAAATGCCCATGCTATGGATGGGGGAAGGTGAAAAAACTCTTGACACTGAGAGAGACAGGGCAGAAATGAAGGAGAAAGACAGAGATGAAGCAACAGATGAGGTGAGGGACAGGACTTAGTGACAGGTGACCTGCTTAGTTTGGGTGTAGAGCCCGGCCCGAGCAATACCATTACAAACGGGGTGGAGGAAATACAGGGTGGGACTGCACAGATGAAACTGGTGCAGGAATTACCAAGCCTGATGCCTTTAATAGCTACATTAGTAAACCACATAGAGAGACAAGATCAGAGACATCATGAAGAGATGTGTTTATTTACAACTGTAAACCAGAAACTGGTTAAAGAGCAGCTGGGAGACAGGAGAGAGAAAACTAAGACAAAGAGGAAAAAATGCAGGAAACATGAAATGAACCAGCTGTAGGCCCACCCCTAGAAACTGAAGGAGTTTTCCAAATGGAGCAAATAACTTACCAATGTGCATCATACAGGGGTGGACTTCAAAGTGGAAACAGGGAGATCAGGTGTGGAGGACAAATGTCATTGGGACAGTATTACTGTTTGACATGTGGGAAGGCTGGACATCTGGCCAGAAACTGCAAAAGTATGCAGTGCCCAAACATGTACCAGAATTAGATATCGAGCAGAGGTTTTTACACGGCAGGGGTTTAGAGAATTTTAATAAGATGTTTTTTCCACAGATTTGGTGCCAAAAAGAAATGATAAATAAATGTTGCTCTGTGTATTTATTAACAATTTTTTGACAGGTTGTCCAGACCCATCCTGGTGCCGGATTAAAACTGTTAAATTTTAGTTTTTAGCTAATCATCTTTCATCCCCCATCTTTCTCTCTGCACTATGAATGTTAATTTTTGCTGACCAACTACTTTTTCTCTAAAATTTCAGCTTCGTCGATTTGATTTAAATGCCTGTATATAAGTTGTTGTTTGTTTGTCGATGTCATGTGAAGGATCTGACGTGGTTCAGTTCAAACTGGTAGCCCAGACAGAATACAGAAATCTCCGCAATTAAGTTGATGTGAGTAGATGAACCCACAAAGACCTTCTCTCTGAAGATAAGGTGACAGGTCAAAGATGTTTTTCATTAACTACGATAACGTGTGGATTATCGTGTGGTGTCTGGAGTAAAGACAGACTGGAGCCTGGTAGCCAAGATAATCAGACGACTTCCAGTGTCGTCTGACCTTGTTTTTTTATTTTTCTAGCAAAATTTAGTACTATTACAGGTTAAAGTAAATTAAATCAATGAGGAAACTCTAACACGTCAGTGAAATTAATCCAAACCAAGGTAACAGTATTTGGGGAATATTGTAATCATATGTGCATAATTAATCTTCCATGGTACATTTATATCTGTGTAAATACAATATCATGTTTTGCTGTTTTTACATGTGTTTTCTGATTTAATACGTTTTTATCTTCAATTTGAATTGTTTTGATATTGACACATGTGTAATGATCAATGCTATGAATTTTCACCTGAGGTAGAATGTTCAGGTTTTTTTTTTTTTTTTTTGTTAAATAAAATTGCAGGGTCTGTTGGAGTGTGGACAGCTCTCATCTGGACTCAGGAGGGGAGGAGAGTAGAAAGTAATGTTTAAACATTTGAATTATTCGTTAAAAGTTACATAAATAAATAACATGTACACTATTCATGTTAAAGCAACACTGATTACCACATGCATGTTAGGTTTTGAGGTGCAGGGCCTCCTTGGCAAAGATAGGTCTCCTTTGCTGAGGACATCTGGTGACCTACAAAGGTATTTGCCTGGTTAGATAGCGTTCACACACACACACAGATTGACAGATAAATGGATCCACCTTTAAATTATGGACAGTTTTAATCGGTAATACAAGCCGACATTAACTATGAGATTTAACAGAATGTCTTGAAGGAGTCGTGATGCCCTCCCTTGGAAGTGTGTGATGAGAGCTGGAATTATCTCACAGCAAGTGCTCTGCAGTTTTAAGATATAGTCTTAGTGTAAAATTAAAGAAATTCAGATTAAAGTTGGTAATTTTATCCAAAAAAGTTCAATCTGGTCCTCTGGACATTCAAAAAAACAAAAAACAAAACAAAGCAAAAAAAATTAGAAACGTTTCGTCTCTCATCCAAGAGACTTCCTCAGTCTGAGGTGCTGTTTTCAGCTCAGTCTCTTAAATAGCACCTTCTCAGAGTGGATCAACCAGTTTGCTGCTGACAATCAAAACCAGCTGATCACATGCTCAAGAAGGACCATCAGCCTAACAATGGGTCATTAGCACACTGATGGCTGTTTACTACTCACAGAGGGCTGAGTGATACTAGCAATCACAGCATTGTAAGAGGGGGACAGTTGAACCCAGAGGCCTCCACCCCTGTTTAATGATGGACGATTTCTTTTCACAAAGATGGCCTCCTTTACTCCTCTCTCAAACCATCGTTCCTCTCTGTCCAGGATGTGAACATCTTCATCCCTGAAAGAGTGACCGCTGGCCTGGAGATGAGTGTAGACCGCAGAGTCCTGGCCTGATGATGTTGATCTTCTGTGCTGGGCCATCCTTTTGGCCAGTGGCTGTTTTGTTTCCCCGATGTAAGACTGATCACAGCCCTCCTGACACTGAACAGCATACACAACATTACTCTGTTTGTGCCGGGGGACTGGATCTTTGGGATGAACTAGTTTTTGCCGTAATGTATTTTGGGGTTTAAAAGCCACTGGGACGTTATGTTTAGAAAATAAACGTCTCAGTTTCTCTGATACCCCCTCAACATACGGAATGACCACTGGTCTGGGTCTGGGTTCCTCCTTTTCACCTGATGGCTGACTGGAGTCCTGTTTGGGTTTCTTCTCTGCTTTCAGGAAGGCCCAGTTAGGATATCCACATTGCTCTAGAGCCTGTTTTGTGTAGGATTTCTCCTTCTGCCTGGCTCCCGAGCTAGTGGGGATGCTGTCTGCTCTGTGATACAGAGTCCTGATGACTCCTAACTTGTGCTCCAAAGGGTGATGGGAGTCAAACTGCAAATACTGGTCTGTGTGGGTGGGTTTGCGGTACACCTCGGTTTGTAAATGTCCTCTATCAGAGACTGAGACCTCACAGTCCAAGAAAGCCAACTTGCCATTTTTTACATCTTCTCGTGTGAACTTGATGTATTTATCCACAGAGTTGATGTGGTCAGTAAAATGTTGGACTTCCTGAGATTTAATTTTAACCCAGGTGTCGTCAACATACCTGAACCAATGACTTGGTGGTGTCCCTGAAAAGGACGTCAAGGCTCTCTTTTCTACCTCCTCCATGTACAAGTTGGCAACAATAGGAGAAACTGGAGACCCTTACCCAGCATTGTAAGAGACTGTCCCCCTCTTACAATGCTGTGATTGCTAGTATCACTCAGCCCTCTGTGAGTAGTAAACAGCCATCAGTGTGCTAATGACCCATTGTTAGGCTGATGGTCCTTCTTGAGCATGTGATCAGCTGGTTTTGGTGGTCAGCAGCAAACTGGTTGATCCACTCTGAGAAGGTGCTATTTAAGAGACTGAGCTGAAAACAGCACCTCAGACTGAGGAAGTCTCTTGGATGAGAGACGAAACGTTTCTAAATTTTTTTGCTTTGTTTTGTTTTTTGTTTTTTTGAATGTCCAGAGGACCAGATTGAACTTTTTTGGATTTTTCTACCTGGATTATTGAGCATGCATCAGGATATTGGTAATTTTATGTTTTCAAGGGAAAAATTTCACTTTACTGGTGCCAGTCCCTTTAAAAAATTACTGGTTAAACAAAGATTATCTTTGAGGATTATTTAAATGATGTGATTTTTATATCTAAAACAACATTAACCCTTCACAGGTCTCTGGAGCGGTGCTGAACTAAAATAACTACTGTGAATGCTTTTTAGAACTGTTAACTATAAATTGCTTCAGCAGGGATGGATACTGTACCCCCCCCCCCCCCCAACCCCCCATTTTTTCTCTCTACAAGAGAAGCCATAAGGAGAATTGAGAACCTAAAACTGTGAACTGGACAGATGGGACAACCAGTGAGGTATCAGTGTTATGGATGACTGAATACAAGTAAATATTGATAATCATGGAAAGACACAATTGATGATTTTAAGTAATGACTATTGATTTTTCTATAATGAGATGAGCTAAAGTATAGAGATTGTTTTGGATGATGAATTAGGCTGGAATTTTGTATATAATATCAGGAGCAAAAACTTTGCTAGATATTTGACTTCTAAATCACTTACAGTGACAGTTACAAGAAGATTAAACCAAATCCATAGATGTTTTTATCTCAAGTAAGATTTTTACAAGTGCTAACAGAGTTGGAATATACTATTTTTTACTTCCTTTTCACTATTTTTATTTAGTTTTATTATTCTTTACCAGATACTAACAGAAAATATATAATAATGAATCCTAACTACTACTAACATGATTTTTAGACATAGCATTTTAGAGTGATGTTGTATAACACTTATAATGACTTGTGAAATTTGGTGCATGAAGAAAAACCATAAGTGTTGCTGATAAAATGCTAAATGTGATGACTCAATTCAGAAAAAACTTGACAGGGATAGGATGATGGGTAGAAGGATGGACTCTGGCTGGCTGGTTGCCAGCAGGGTGTTTGTGCTGTTTGTGTTTGTTTCTTATCACCTGTTCAGGTTACCTAAGATGAAAAATATCCAGGAAGGGTGAACGCAGGGATCACCTGTGTGAGTTTGTGATAAACGTTCCCAGAGAGGTGACAGATGAGTATGAACCACTGACTTACCCAGAATGAATGATAATTGATAATTATATATTGATAATGAAGATTATAGAAATTTAGATAGATGACTGAAGTTTTGTGATATATTGTGTGGGAAGGATGTTTGTTCTTTTTTTCCTGATAATGTGGCTTCAAACGAGTTGCTGACAGAGAGGTTGCAAGTCCAATAACAGGGGTTTGTATGATGGAGGCCGGACAGATGTCCGAGGAAATGCCCCTGATGAGGGGGAATGGAGTGGCGTGCCAGGGAGGAAAAAGTCACCGGTTCTACTCCCTGAGCTGAGAACATCACACATCAAATGAGGGTGTTATCATTTATCATGACCCTGCCATCATCACTGAGGGCTCTTTAAGGTTCATACTGATCTGGCTGACAGTTTAAGTAACATCAAATTGACATAATTTATCATTATTAACATCTAATTAATGTTACCAGCACAGTGAAGGGTTTTCTATTTTCTGATTTTTACTTTTAAATATATAAATGGAACGTTTTTAAGATATATATCTTTAGCCAATAAAACAAAATAAAATATGGGGAGTGGTGGCGCAGAGGTTAGAGAGGTGGGCTTGTGATCCGAAGATCGCCGGTTCACGCCCCGGCCCTGACAACATCAAAAATTGTGGGTGGGGTAGGTGAAATACCCACACTTGCCCCCACCCTCATTCGCCCCACTCTGGGCCCATGAGCAAGGCCCTTAACCCCCACCATGTGCTCCCTAAAAAAAAAAAAAAACAGGTCTCTCTTGAAAATGAGTTCTCGTGGCTCAATGAGACTAACCTAGATAAATAAAGGATAAATGAAAAAAAAAAAAAAAACACTTTGAAACTGTGAACTTACTGATTTTATTAAGCTATGAGTTAATAAATGATTAATGCTAGACTAGAGTTTTTGGATTTTACATGAACTGAAATGATTATAGAACACTGTTTTGACATTACAAATATTTATAGGTTGTGTTTACAATGCTAATTAATGTGATTATATCTAAAGCTAAGTCTTGGGGATTTTTTTGAAAGATAAATTAGAACAACTGCTATTATGGATATAAAGCAATATTTTGAAAGTAGTGTTACACATTTCCTATCTGATAATAAATTCCAAAACTGATTAGTTGAATGTGGGAGGAGAGAACTTCCAATTTTTATTTGAAACTAAAAGGATTTTTAGAGTAAACTTCAAGATGTTATAACTAAGTGGCCCCTCCTAGTAGTGTGTTACAACCTAACGGGGAGGATGCTAAACACTGATGATTATTAAGGAAATCTAACAGATAATGTGAAGCTAAGTTCTGGATAAATTTTTTAACAATTAAGTACAGATGTGTACTTTAGAATTATGGTTAATTTGAATGTTGAACTCACCATTAATTGGGTGACAGGTCTTCTCCAACTACTTTGAGAGATGAGATGATTGTTGGACTGACTAATTATGGGATGGGTTTAATATTACAGTATTATGGAGCGTTATGATAATTTTTCCTTAAAATTAACATGGTAGGACAAGATACTATTGCATGGTACTTAGCTAAATATTACCTTTTAATGATTACTTGATGATTTGTGTGTATGATGAATATATGATGTGTGAAGACATACAAGTTTCAAGAGCAGAGCATGATGAAATAATGCAACTAGATGGTGCAATTGCGATGATAAATTTAATTTTTAATATTGTTTTCTATGAAATAACAAATTTTTACAGCTGACAGCCATGAAGAAGAGACCGGAGAATTTTGATAAATACATATGAGGTTTTATAATATAGATTTTCCAGGGGGTGAACTGATGACACTTTTCAATCTAAAATGATGTTAAATTACAGGGTGGTGGTGAATTACATGGGTGAATTAATTTGTTGGTTAATTGGGAATGTTTTTATATTAAGATCACCAGGGGGAGTTGGGAGGTTCTGTTATTTACATACATATGCACGTTAAAACATGTTAAATGTTTAATTCAGAATTTTATTCACACAAACACATTTTTCAGCTGTGACAGGCTAAAAATACCGGCAGGGCTCTGTGCAAATAAAATAGGGACAGCACGATTGAAAAAGGGAAGGAGGCACAGAGTTTTTTCTTTTTCAGATAGACACGGTGGACCAGGCCTGCCCTTGGAGTCAAAAAGGAAGATTAGGTTCTACGACTGATTAACATATTAGAATAAAACGCTTTCTTGCATTAGGACGCCTCCTACAATTATTAAATCATATTTAGAGAACTGACTTAGACCAATGTTAGAAATTTGCATTATGTTATTGCACCACACCAGGGAGATGCTGAATTCCTAGGCAGATGTCCAGATGCTGGGTGAAGCGGCCTGAGGCTGGCAGGTCACACGTTAGCCGTCAGCTCAGACATCATATTTGTCCTGAGGTGGCCAGGTCACACACACGCTGTAGCCTGTAGGCATCTCCCGCCAACATATAAGGAGCATATGGGGACTCTCGCCCAGGGGGAGTTGTTATGTTATTTCTCAGTTAGACTGGTCCTATGGTTTTGATCTGCTCAGAGATGGGATTATAATGAAATTATGACCCGGTTCTGACTGGGTTAAACTGGGCCAGCAACTCTAAAGAGAGTTCTCCCAGGGATTTCAATATCAGTCAAGAAATAGTTTAATCTGCTTGCCACATCACGTAGAAAGGCTTTGAAGCACCGTTTCATATTTCCTAACACGTCAGTCCACATAAGACCACACTTAGCCACGCTCCCTAATACACTAATAGGCTGAGCTCCCCTTCTGCGAAAGGTGGAGTCTAGGGTCCTATAAATTAATAATGACACGAGACATCGGGGCTCTTCTTCCGGGTCTGTGGCGTCACAGACTGTAGAGTCCAGCGCTGTGAATTGTAATCTTTTACTGCCTTTTCTAATATAATTTGATAAAACTTAATTGATGTTTCCTTGATTTATTGATTAGTATAGTTGCCACTTCTGAGGAAGGTTCGAGCCGGGGGTAAAGACGTGGGCTGGAGGGGGTTTTCTGGATCCGGTGGCCCGCAGCCAGCTCCCGTCTTTAACACCCAGAAAGACTCATGTTCGGGCTGCTGTTGTTCGGTGTATTGTTTTGTACTATTAGTAACTAGCATATATCTTAGCTCTTTTAGAATCAGAATCAGCTTTATTGTCATTACACCGAAGCACAACAAAATTACATTTCATTACAGCCCGTCCGAGTAAAACATAAACAACAGACTGTAGGGTTTTGATATTTTCCTTCCACCAGGTTCCTGAAGGCAGGGACGGCGCTGATGAGCAGCCGCAGCTGAGGCCAGTTTCCCTAATTGATGCCAGGAGTACTTAAGGCTCCAGTGGAGCTCCAGTCAGTGCTGGAGCATTGTTCTACCTGCCGGTACATATGCCTCCAGCCCTGTATAGTGCTTGTAGTGAACTAAGCCTCAGGTCAAATCTGGCCCTGAGGGCCTTTCTGGGACAAGAACTGTTATTTCATTGATTTGAGTGCAGAAACACAAGATTAAGTTCATCCAGAGACTTTCTAAGTGTCCTACACTGATCAATTGAAAGAACACTCTCTTTTTATTAGCATTACTATTTTGCAAATGTCTTGATAATCAAAGCGTGTTTAGTTCAAACCATTTTAAATGTTGAAGTGAACTACTCATTTTAAATCAACTGTGAAACAGTATTAATGATTTTTTAATCCTCATTCAAAGTAGAAATCAAGTTAAAATGTGTTACAG
>NC_056508.1:8602435-8625071 GCF_014905685.2 Nematolebias whitei
CTGTTAATAAATGACCGCATTCATTTGATGGGTCAAAGAAAATTAACATCTCACGTCACATTTAATAATCCAATGCACGATAGAATTCAGTCCAGAAAAATGAAAGAATCCGTTTAATTTATGAATAATATATCACAGATATATGTTCATCTACATGCTTAAAGATTAAGAAAGACTTACCTTGTTCTGTGTTCACGTTTTCAGAGTCTGGATGTACCGGATCCTGTCCTGGTGCTCAGCTGCCTGAACACGCCTTTCAACACTTGCCTTTGCAGTCTGCCTTCTCATCATCCTGGAATGAGCAAAACCCTCACCCATCCAACAGCCATACAAACTACCTGAACTGTAAGCTTTTCAAAGACCTTAAAACATTCAGTTATTGGACCAACTCCTCGTCAATGAGTAATCCTCCTCCTCTGTCTTCACAGACCCTGAACCTGTTTGTAAATAGTTTATTTCCTATCACTGTAAATAAGCATTTTCAATTACATTTGAGTCTGGTTCTGTTTTCCTCTCAGTCTGTTCACCTGGGTAACTCCTCATTATAACAGAATGCTCCAGCCAGAAATCACCCAGAACATGACTGAGAGAGAACAGCCCCAACAGTCATTTTCCTCACAGGCAAAACGCCTCGACAACCATGATGCGACCCTGCAACAGCTCCTGGAACTACAAAAGAGTAATCAGTCCAACCTCCAGGAAATGGGAGGTATGGTTTTTGCTTTAACTCAAAAAGTTTCTACACTGTTACCTACGTCCCAGAGTGTTCCACCAGAGAACCCCAATCCTCAAGTCGCAACCAGAGTTGTGGACACCCAGCCCAGTGAGATAATTTTCAGACCTTCTGATTATTTTTCTGGTGATCCCAATCACTGTGGTGGTTTTCGTCTGCAGTGTCGCTTGGCTTTTAATCGAGCTCCTAAGACTTATGCTTCAGACGCTTCCAAGATAACATACATTATAAATCAATTAAAGGGGGATGCGCTTCGATGGGCCAATGCCCACCTGTCAACTCGATCTGTCGAGACTCTAACTTTTGCCTATTTTCTAAAAGATTTTGAACTTGTGTTTGATCATCCACACCAGCAGGAGGAAGCAGTGAAGCGCCTCCTGACATTACGGCAAGGCAGAAGGTCCGTCGCTGAACACGCTCTTGAGTTCCGGATTACTGCAGCCCAAACTAAATGGGATGAGTTGGCTTTAAGAGGTACTTTTCTTCATTCATTGTCCGAGTACATTAAAGATCAGATTGCCGCCCGAGACGAACCCAATAGTTTGGAGGATTTAATAAAACTGGCTACTCGTCTGGATAATCGCCGATTAGAACGGAATAGTGAAAAGAACTACAATTCCCAGAGAACCCCTGTTTCCGGGTTACGTCTCACACCGAAAAGCTACGACTGCTACACTGCTGGCTCAACTCCTGCTTCTGAGGCTCTTTTTACTCAGAGGAGGTCCGATCATTCTTCAAACGAAGTTGAGGTGGAACCTATGGAGATTGGACGAGCTCACCTAACACCGGAAGAGAAACGGGGACACAGAAAAGCACGAGCCTGCATGTACTGTGGTTAGCTTGAACATTTTGTCGCTCGTTGCCCGATCCGGGAAAACGAATACTCTCACCATTAAGGCAGGAGATCTTGGTGGGAAATTCTTTCTCCTGCACCTCGTTTAACACTCCCAGTGACTATTTTATCTAAACAATGTCAACTTCCGATTGCAGCACTCATCGATTCCGGAGCGGAACAAAATCTCATCAGCAGAGACCTGGTAATCCAGCTAGGCTTACCTACCCAGAACCTAACGACCCCGATGAGAGTTAATGGAATTATGGGACAAAGTCTCACCCAGGTTCACAACATCACTCAGGATATTAATTTTATCACCTCAGGAAATCACCACGAGTGGGGTAGGTTCTTCATTTTTGACTCTCCTTCTTCACAACTTATATTGGGTTTCCCTTGGTTAAAGACTCACAACACCGTGATTAATTGGGAGACAAAACGAATTGAAAGATGGAGCTCTTTTTGTTTAAATAATTGCTTACGGTCAGCCATTTCCTCCTCATGTAAAAAGACAGTGGAGATACCAGAAGAATCTGATTTATCCAATGCACCTTCCACATACCTTGATCTAAAAGCTGTATTTAGTAAATCTCAGGCACTATCTTTGCCTCCTCACAGACCGTATGATTGCGCCATTGATCTGCTGCCGGGAGCTCCCCTCCCCTTTAGCAGATTGTTTAACCTTTCAGGCCCAGAAAAAGAGACTATGAAGAATTACATAGAAGAGTCATTAAATTCCGGTATTATTCGCCCCTCTACTTCCCCTGTGGGAGTGGGATTTTTTTTTTTGTTTCACGTTAAGACCCTGCATTAATTATAGAGGGCTTAATCAGATTACTGTAAAAAAACAAGTACCCCCTGCCTCTGATCGACTCTATCTATGAACAACTTCATTCAGCCACTATTTTCACCAAACGACCTTCGTAACGCCTATCATCTCGTGAGAATAAACGAGTGAGACGAGTGGAAGACAGCCTTCAAAACCCCGTTAGGACATTTTGAATACCTGGTCATGCCATTTGGCCTCACCAATGTCCCAGCAGTTTTTCAGGCTCTAGTTAATGATGTTCTCCGTGATTTTCTGAACCAGTTTGTCTTTGTGTATTTGGACGACATTCTCATTTCCTCCACTGACCCAGTACAACACACCCATCATGTCAGGTCGGTTTTACAAAGACTTTTCGAAAATCAACTCTATGTGAAGGCTGAAAAGTGCGAGTTCCACGTCTCCACGGTCTCATTTCTTGGTTTTGTTTTTGAAGGAGGACAATATCGCATGGACCCCAACAAGGTTAAGGCAGTGGTGGATTGGCCCGTCCCAGAGAACCGAAAGCAGCTGCAACGATTCCTGGGATTCACCAATTTCTACAGGAGGTTCATTAAAGGGTACAGTCAGGTGGCAGCCCCCCTCACTCCAACCTTCCATGTTTCACAGATTAAACCTGTCCTAGAGAGCCCTCTGTGCCCTCCTGCCAACCTCCCTCCTCCCCCCCGTCTCATCGACAATCATCCTGAATTTTCGGTATGCCATATTCTAGACGTATGACGCAGGGGTAGGGGGTTCCAGTACTTAGTGGACTGGGAGGGATATGGACCGGAAGAACGGTCCTGGATCCCCAGATCCTTCATCCTGGACCCCTGCCTTATCACCAATTTTTTTAGAGATCACCCTGAGAAGCGCCAGCGATCGCCAGGAGGCGATTCTTGAGAGGGGGTTCTGTAGGGTTTTGATATTTTCCTTCCACCAGGTTCCTGAAGGCAGGGGCGGCACTGATAAGCAGCCGCAGCTGAGGCCAGTTTCCCTAATTGATGCCAGGAGTACTTAAGGCTCCAGTGGAGCTCCAGTCAGTGCTGAAGCATTGTTCTACCTGCCGGTACATACGCCTCCAGCCCTGTATAGTGCTTAAAGATTAAGAAATACTTACCTTGTTCTGTGTCCACGTTTTCAGAGTCTGGATGTACCGGATCCTGTCCTGTTTTTCGAAGTATTGAAGAAGACCCTGAGGAGATACTTACCTGTGCTTCCTGGTGCTCAGCTGCCTGAACACGCCTTCCAACACTTGCCTTTGCAGTCTGCCTTCTCATCATCCTGGAAGGACCAAAACCCTCAGCCATCCAACAGCCATACAAACTACCTGAACTGTAAGCTTTTCAAAGACCTTAAAACATTCAGTTATTGGACCAACTCCTCGTCAATGAGTAATCCTCCTCCTGTCTTCACAGACCCTGAACCTGTTTGTAAATAGTTTATTTCCTATCACTGTAAATAAACATTTTCAATTACATTTGAGTCTGGTTCTGTTTTCCTCTCAGTCTGTTCACCGGGGTAACTCCTCATTATAACACAGACATGGGGAGATGGAGGTGTCCGAAGCCACAGTCTCATGGGAGGTGCTGCCTTTTTCATTAGATAGGAAAAGAAAAGCACGGGGGGAAGGGGAAGTATTAAAAAAAATCATATCTCACACTGTCTTAAATGGGACACAGTGTGAAATTTGCAAAAAACACCTCAGCACAGAAACAGCAATATACTGATGACATCATAATACATATATGCATGAGGAGGCCGATGAAGGTCGTGAGTTTGTCCATGGACACTGCCAGATAGTCCTCATAGTCCTGATAAGAGATGGTGCATTGTTTATCAGCCGGCTCAACTCTGACACAGGTCCACAGATGTCCTTAGGAAGGGAATGGAGGGGGGGGGGGGGGGGATCAGAGCTTCTTGGTCACATAACATCCAGGAGAGTTTAAGATAGTTGGCCAATTCCAGGCTGACACAGGGGGAGACAGATTCAGATAACATTTATTTTGGGTCAGGCTGACTCTGCTTGATTTATGTCTGTCTTACATTTTTACTGGTACATCTTAATAACGACTCCAAACAGCCAAAATTTTTTGGTCAGCACCGCCGGGCCGAACTTGTAGCTTCTTCAAGGTCGATTCAGGAGTGGCAAGTGGCCTGCGATTCTCAGAAATTGCATCTAGCTTACGGCTCAGCTCACACAGCATCTGAGTCTGAGTGCTCACTGCATGACACATTCCCTCACAGGCCGAGCAGCCTGACAATACACAAAACAGCTGCCGACATTTTTCGTGTTTGTCGATATGTCAGGTAACCGCCAATCCCAAAAAGCAGAAATCCTGTTATCATAAATCCAAATCATAAATCATAATACGTGTCTTCTAAATCCTGAACAGAGAATACGGACAGGGACATGATCTTCCACTGCCCCCAGGAATCTATCACGTATCCAGCTGCAAGTGTCCTGTCAGGGCAAGAGGGCTCTCCTTCGCCCTGTTTTCTGGTCAAGAAATTTTTATCAGTTGTGTTGAGAGACCAACTGACCAGATCTACAATTTACAATTTGGAAGATATGTAAAGAGTGGCTCCGATAAAAGAGCAAAGAGCAAAACAGGAGGGAAGCAGGAGTGGGAGGGAAAAGCATCCGCCTTTTTTGAGAGCAAGCAGGAAGATCTTTTAGCATACTGTTTGGCATTCGTTTAGCATATATCTTAGTTTATATCTTAGATCCTTATTTACTATAAAGTCCATGCTCAAGTATATGTCAGGTATACCATCCAACATTTTTCAGTCAGGTCATCTGGACAGTTTCTTTTTTTTTTCTTTTGCATGATAACTTTAAAATAAGTGAGGTACTTACTTCCATTTTGGTGTATGCCTGCATTTAGGCGTAAGAAAGATTTCTTTCAAAAATGGAAATGCCACTTCAAATTTCAAGAAGGCCACCACCATATATACTGTATGTAAGCCAGCCACCTTATCTTTTGAGGAAACTGCTGTTTAGTTTTTATACTGCTTAAAAATATAGTTTTCTCAAATAATTGGGGTAGCCAGTGATGTGGCTGAATATTGATATATGGAAGCCAAGGCCACCAATGGCCACCCCCTGTCTCCATCATTGAACCAGGTGGTGAATAAAATTGATCCCTTCTCTCCCTCTCTTCTTATAAAACAGTGTAACACCTACCAATTTGAATATCTGGCACTAAAAACGTTAAGATTTACTTCCATTCCCTATTCATTTCCAGTCCAGAAAAACACTCATCTCGAAAACAATAAACATTCATTACAGTAGTCCCATGGGCTCACCACCTGTGGGAGGGGCCAAAGGGGTCGGGTGCAATGTGGGATAGGTGGTGGTCGAGGGCGGAGACACTGGCGATCTGATCCTCAGCTACAGAAGCTGGCTATTGGGACATTGAATGTTACCTCTCTGGTGGGGAAGGAGCCTGAGCTAGTGTGTGAGGTTGAGAGGTTCTGGCTAGAAATAGTCGGACTCACCTCAACCCATGGCTCTGGCTTTGGAACCAGTTTCCTTGAGAGGGGTTGGACACTCTTCTACTCTGGAGTTGCCCCTGGCAAGAGGTGCCGAGCAGGAGTTGGCATACTTGTTGCCCCCCTTCTTGGTGCCTGTACGTTGGGGTTCACCCGGTGAACGAGAGGGTAGCCTCCCTCCTCCTACGTGTGGGGAGATGGGTTCTGACTGTTGTTTGTGCTTATGCGCCAAACAGCAGCTCAGATTACCCAAACTTTTTGGAGTCCTTAGAGGGGGTACTGGAGAGTGTGCCTTCTGGGGGCTCCCTTGTTCTACTGGGGGACTTCAACACTCACGTGGGCAATGACAGTGAGACCTGGAGGGGTGTGGTTGGGAGAAATGGCCCCCTTGATATGAACCCAAGTGGTGTTCTGTTGTTGGACTTCTGTGCTCATCGTGGATTGTCCATAACAAACACCATGTTCAGGCACAAGGGTGTCCACATGTGCTCTTGGCACCAGGACACCCTAGGCTGCAGTTTGATGATCAACTTTGTTTTCATCTCATCTGATCTGCGGCCACATGTCTTGGACACTCAGGTGAAGAGAGGGCAGAGCTGTCCACTGACTACTACCTGGTGGTGAATTGGCTCAGATGGTGGGGGAGGATGCCAGTCAGACCTGGCAGACCCAAACGTATCGTGAGGGTCTGCTGGGAACATCTGGCAGAGTCTCCCGTGAGACGGAGCATTAACTCCCACCTCCGGGAGACTTACGAACATGTTCTAGGGAAGGCGGAGGACATTGAGTCCAAGTGGGCCATGTTCCGCGCCTCTATTGTCGAGGTGGCTTATCGGAGCTGTGGCTGCAAGGTTGTCGGTGCCTGTCACGGCAGTAACCCTCAAACCAGGTGGTGGACACCGGTGGTGAGGGATGCTGTCAGGCTCAAGAAGGAGTCCTATCCGGCCTTTTTGGCCTGTGGAACCCCAGAAGCAGCTGATGGGTACCGGCAGTCCAAGCGGCATGCGGCTTGGTGGTCACTGAGGCAAAAACATGGGCATGGGAGGAGTTCGGAGAGGCCATGGAGAAAGACTTCCGTACGGCTTTGAGGTGATTCTGGTCTGCCATTCGGCGTGGGGGGGGGGGGGGGGGTACGCCACCAACACTATAGTGGAGGTGGTATGCAGCTGACTTCAACTCGGGACGTCGTAGGTCGGTGGGCCGAATACTTCGAACACGTCCTCAATCTCACCGGCACATCTTTCACTGAGGAAGTGGAGCCTGGGGACTTTGGGTTGGGCTCTACAATCACTGGTGCTGAGGTCACCAAAGTGGTTAAAAAGTTCCTCGGTGGCAAGGCCCCAGGAGTGGATGAGATTCACCCGGAGTTCCTTAAGGCTCTGGATGTTGTGGGGTTGTGTTGGCTTACACAACTCTGCAATATTGCGTGGACATAGGGGGCAGTTCCCCTGGATTGGCAGACTGGGGTGGTGGTCCACCTATTCAAAAAGGGGGACCATAAAGTATGTTCCAACTATAGCGCGATCAGGCTCTTAAGCCTCCCTGGTAAGGTCTATTCAGGGGTTCTGGAGAGAAGGGTCCGTCGGATAGTCGAACCTTGGATTCAGGAGGAGCAGTGCAGTTTTCGTCCTGGTCGTGGAACACTGGACAAGCTCTACACCCTCAGCAGGGTCCTGGAGGGTGCGTAGGAGTTTTCACAACCAGTCTACATGTGCAACATTTTTCAGTCAGGTCATCTGGACAGTTTCTTTTTTTTTTTGGTGCTGAAACATTTCGCCTTCGGTCTGGAAGGCTTCGTCAGTCAAGGAAACACACAACAAAACTGATTCTTCCCCCAACAGCTTACTACAAAGTGGAACAAACCAGTTCTGCTTGTGATAAGATTGTCTCTTTGGTACGCCCCTCCTCCACTGCCGGCCCTCTTCCTTGTTGATAGTCTTGTCAAACTGGTTGAAAACAACAATGTTCATGCTCAATAATCCAGGTATAAAATCTAACATTTTTCAGTAAGGTCATCTGGACAGTTTCTTTTTTTGTGCTGAAACGTTTCGTCTTCGATCCGGAAGGCTTCATCAGTCAAGGAAACACAAAACAAAACTAATTCTTCCCCCAACAGCTTACTCCAAAGTGGAACAAACCAGTTTGACAAGACTGTCAACAAGCAAGAGGGCCAGCAATGTATGAGAGGCGTACCAAAGAGACCATCTTATCACAAGCAGAACTGGTTTGTTCCACTTTGGAGTAAGCTGTTGGGGGAAGAATCAGTTTTGTTGTGCGTTTCCTTGACTGATGAATCCTTCTGGATCGAAGGCAAAATGTTTCAGCACAAAAAAAGAAACTGTCCAGATGACCTAACTGAAAAATGCTGGATTTTATACTTCAATTATTGAGCATGGACTTTGTTGTTTTCAACCAGTTTGACAAGACTGTCAACAAGGAAGAAGGCCGGCAATGGAGGAGGGGCATACCAAAGAGACCATCTTATCACAAGCAGAACTGGTTTGTTTCACTTTGGAGTAAGCTGTTGGGGGAAGAATCAGTTTTGTTGTGTGTTTCCTCGACTGTTGAAGCCTTCCGGATCGAAGGCTAAACGTTTCAGCACAAAAAAAGAAACTGTCCAGATGAACTGACTGAAAAATGTTGGATTTTATACCTGGATTATTGAGCATGTACTTTGTTGTTCAGTCTACATGTGCTTTGTGGACTTGGAGAAGGCATTCGACCGCATCCCTCGAGGAGCCCTGTGGGTGTACTCCGGGAGTATGGGGTACCAGGCCCTTTGATACAAGCTGTTAGGTCCCTGTACGACCGGTGTCAGAGCTTGGTCTGCATTGCCGGCAGTAAGTCGGGCTCATTCCCAGTGAGAGTTGGACTCTGCCAAGGTTGTCCTTTGTCAACGATTCTGTTCATAACTTTTATGGACAGAATTTCTAGGCACAGCCAAGGTGTTGAGGGGATCCGTTTTGGTGGCCTTAGGATCGCTTCTCTGTTTTTTGCAGATGATGTGGTCCTATTGGCTTCATCAAGTCGTGAGCTACAGCTTTCGCTGAAGTGGTTTGCAGCTAAGTGTGATGCGGTCGGGATGAGGATCAGTTCCTCCAAATCCGAGGCCATGTTCTTGAGACAGAAAAGGGTAGAGTGCCCTCTCCGGGTCGGAGGTCCTGCCCCAGGTGGAGGAGTTCAAATATTTCAGGGTCTTGTTCACGAATGAGGAAAAAATGGAGCGTGAGATCGATAGGCGCATAGGTGCAACGTCGGCAATGATGCGGGCACTGTACCGGTCTGTTGGGGTGAAGAGAGAGCTGAGTCAAAAGGCGAAACTCTCAATTTACCAGTCGATCTACGTTCCTACCCTCATCTATGGTCATGAGCTTTGGGTTGTGACCGAAAGAACGAGATCATGGATACAGGCGGCCGAAATGAGTTTTCTCTGCAGGGTGTCTGGGCTCTCCCTTAGAGATAGGGTGAGTAGCTTGGTCATCCGAGAGGGACTCAGAGTAGAGCCGCTACTTCTCCACAGCGAGAGGAGCCAGTTGAGGTGGCTCGGGCATCTGGTTAGGATGCCTCCTGGACGCCTCCCTGGTGAGGTGTTTAGGGCACGTCCCACCGGGAGGAGACCCAGAGGAAGACCCAGGACACGCTGGAGGGACTATGTTTCTCGGCTGGCCTGGGAACACCTTGGAATTCCCCCAGAGGAGCTGACCCAAGTGGCTGGAGAGAAGGAAATCTGGGCCTCCCTACTTAAGCTGCTACCCCCGTGACCCGACCCCGGATAAGCGGAAGAAAATGGATGGATGGATAGATAAAGAAGTCCCTCGATTCTTTGTGGTTCGTTTATCACAGATTTTAAAAATAAGATTGGACATGACACAATTGGCTGATTGATGGATGAGCCATGGATAGTTTATTTAAAATAAATTTTGCAACTGCTGCAGCTTTGTTAAGGGTTAACCCTTTGCTGTCCAGATGCATCGATCGACTTTTGTCTTCCAACTTAAAATTCAAAGTATGTCACATCATAAAAATTATCATAATCACAAAATATAAAAGTGTTAAAAGTAATTTTTTATTATTTTTGAACTTCATGTTCAGTTGTTTCAGTGTATTTGATCAAGAAGTGCATTTCTACTCCGTGCTGCAGAGCTGAAGCTGTGTGACATCCCTTTGATGTCCTGCTGCACTTCTCTTCTCTACAATTTAAATTTAAATACTATAACATTTTAAATCAACAATCCGTGCTGTATGGATTGTATATTTAAAATGTTACAGTATTTAAATTTAAATTGTTTATTTAAGGAGGGATATTGGGAGTAACTTAAGCCTCCCTGGTAAGGTCTATTCGGGGGTTCTGGAGAGGAGGGTCCGTCGGATAGTCGAACCTCGGATTCAGGAGGAACAGTGCGGTTTTCGTCCTGGCCGTGGAACACTGGACCAGCTCTACACTCTCAGCAGGGTCCTGGAGGGTGCGTGGGAGTTTGCCCAACCAGTCTACATGTGCTTTGTGGACTTGGAGAAGGCGTTCGACCGCGTCCCTCGGGGGGCCCTGTGGGGGGTACTCTGGGAGTATGGGGTACCGGGCCCTTTGATACGGGCTGTTAGGTCCCTGTATGACTGGTGTCAGAGCCTGGTCCGCATCGCCGGCAGTAAGTCGGGCTTTTTCCCGGTGAGAGTTGGACTCCGCCAAGGTTGCCCTTTGTCACCGATTCTGTTCATAACTTTTATGGACAGAATTTCTAGGCGCAGCCAAGGTGTTGAGGGGATCCGTTTTGGTGGCCTTAGGATTGCGTCTCTGCTTTTTGCAGATGATGTGGTCTTGTTGGCTTCATCAGATTGTGATCTACAGCTTTCGCTGGAGCGGTTCATAGGCGGATAGGTGCAGCGTCTGCAGTGAAGCAGGCGCTGTACAGGTCTGTCGTGGTGAAGAGAGAGCTGAGTCAAAAGGCGAAGCTCTCAATTTACCGATCGATCTACATTCCCACCCTCATCTATGGTCACGAGCTTTGGGTTGTGACCAAAAGAATGAGATCTTGGATACAAGCGGCCGAAATAAGTTTTCTCCGTAGGGTGTCTGGGTTCTCCCTTAGAGACGGGGTGAGAAGCTCGATCATCCGGGAGGGACTCGGAGTAGAGCCGCTGCTTCTCCACGTCGAGAGGAGCCAGTTGAGGTGGCTTGGGCATCTGTTTAGGATGCCTTCTGGACGCCTCCCTGGTGAGGTGTTCCGGACACGTCCCACCGGAAGGAGGCCCACAGGAAGACCCAGGACACGCTGGAGGGACTATGTTTCTCGGCTGGCCTGGGAACGCCTCGGGATTCCCCCGGAAGAGCTGGCCCAAGTGGCTGGGGAGAGGGAAGTCTGGGCCTCCCTACTTAGGCTGCTACCCCCGCGACCCGACCCCGGATAAGCGGAAGAAAATGGATGGATGGATGGATGGATGGATGGATGGATGGATGGATGGATGGATGGATTGGGAGTAACAGGTGATGAGTATGATTACAGCCTAGCACGTCATGACAAAATTTACTGAACTTGAACTTGGACTACTGTCTCCCTACTTCGCGGTTTTCCACTTATCGTGGGTGGGCATGGTCCAAAACACCCCCTATAAATGAGGGACTACTGTATTCAAATCCTTCAGAGATGGGGACATCAGCATACCGCTTGTTTCTTTAGTGTAATCCAGATGGATAGTTTCATCCTAAAGTACAAAAATTAATACTTGGAAAATTCTAATCACCACAATAAAACATTCAAAATTATCTTTTGATGTACTGTATATTATAGTTAGCAACTTGAGCCTAAAATCCATGGATGAGAATAGAATAGTTAAACCACTTACTGAAGTTGTGTGCAATCTTCTGGTTGAGCAGTATTTGCTGTGAGTTACTCTGGTCCACTGCACCAAACGTCCCCAGAGTTTTAACGGCAAATTGTTCCAATAACCGTGACGTGCTGATCTCGATCTTACTGGTGTTTTCTTGGACCCAAAATGATTTTGCAATCTGTCAAGACATTTTTTGTCAGTCGTGAAAAGTGAAATGATTAGGAAAACATGTTAATGAGTATTAGTAAAATAGTGACCCTTTACCTTCTCATAGCCTATGAGGTCCCAGTGGAAAGCCTTTGTGCAGGATTTTCCCTTTAAACTGGTGTCTTTAAAAGGCAAAGGAGGGGGTGCTGGGATGTTCAGCGATGGAGGCCCTTTCACAACCGGAGACTCTGATTCTTGAGACTCTCGTCTCAAAGGAGAGCCTGCGAGGCCAGCTTGGCTGGGTGAGGGTGGAATGGAGGAGGGTGAGAGTGGGTTTTTAACATGGGGAGAAGTTGGTGATTGGATGGATTTCAGATCATCAGCTCCAGCATCTTGGACAGCAGTCTTGAAGCTGCGAGGTTTAGGAACAGGCTTTGTTTTTACCAAGGGATCATTTTGACTTACGTCACCCACTGACGATGACACTTCACCATTAAATGTGTGATTTGCATTTTTAAAGTCAGCTGGAGGTTGAATGATACTTTCAGCACCGAGTTCACTGTTGGACTCAAGATCCATAATGTTGTCATCTGGTTCTTCGGGTATGCTGACTGGTTGTGAGGGCATGTTTTCATCATAACTGACTTGACATCTGGACTTCCTCTTCCATTCTGAGCATAGTTTGTCGATGGCTTGGACCCAGGCATCTCGTTCCTTCTGCGCAGTACCAGGACCTTCATTTGATAAAGGAACCTTGAAACTGTAAAATATTAACAAAGTTTTATTCAACCTTCCTGTTTAGCTGAAACAATCCCATTATCATCAGTCATGGTTTTACATTTATGATATTATCACTCAAATGGAATTGCTTCCTAACATACAGTTGTGGTCAAAAGTTTACATGCATGATGAGTATAAACATCACATTAATTGAAGCTTTAAAGGATTTATTTGAACTGTTCTTTTTTCCCGAGTGGAATAATTACACAGCATACAACTTCAGTGTTTTTTAAAAACAAGATTTGGGTGTACAAGTTTGAATTTATCACAGCTTTGTTAAATTTACACAGGATCTAAAGTTTACATATGGTGCCCAAGGTATTTATACCGGGTTGAATAAATTCATGCAGTCATCTAATGCTGTTAACTATATGTGCTGAATGGTTTAAAATGCCTTTTAACTTGACAAGCCCAAAGCTTTTATTTTTTTGTTAGTACAGCTGTTAGTTTGAGTTTGCCTACATGCAGTGGATTGACCAATACTCATCTGCCTCCTTCAGATGAAAGGACAATGTATACCATTGGGTGTTATGTCACCATGAACTGAGGGGTTGCTAACCAAGAAAGAAGCACTTGCTTCAAAAGAGACACACTCAGTGATGACTGACATCTGCTGCTGCCCACATGGACAAGAAGAAGCTTTATTAGTGATATGGGATCAAGGTTGAGCCTTTTAGCCACAATAACAAGAAGTACTTTTGGAAGAGTCAAGATGAAGCTTTTAAACCTGAGCGTTGACCCTGCTGTCAAGCATGGTGGTGGAAGCATTGTGCTGTGGGGCTGTAGATGAAATAATGAGGAAGGAGGCACTTTAGTTTAATCTCAAATCAACAGCTAGACAAGTAAAACATGGACACAGTTGTGTGGTCTCACAGGACAATAATCAGAATTGAATTCAAACTCTTACTTCTAACCTAAAAGCTGTCAACAACCTAGCTCCATCTTATATTCGAGATCTTGTTGTTCCATATTTTCCTAACAGAGAACTTCGCTCTCAGACTGCAACAACCTAGCTCCATCTTATATTCGAGATCTTGTTGTTCCATATTTTCCTAACAGAGAACTTCGCTCTCAGACTGCAGGCTTACTCATGGTCCCTAGAGTTTCCAAAAAGAGAATGGGAGGAAGATCTTTCAGTTATCAGGCCCCTTTCTTGTGGAACCAACTTCCAGTTTCTGTCAGTGAGGCTGACACATTGTCCAGTTTTAAGACTGGGCTTAAAACTTTCATTTTTGATAAATCTTATAGTTAGGGTTGGCTTGTTATGCTGCTACAGGTTTAGACTACTAGAGGACACATTGACCTCATTTCCTTAAATTATTTACTAAAATTGAATAGTTTTCAATGGATGCTATTTTTACCTTCACATGTGATTCTTGACCTGGCATTGTGTATCTGTTCCTCTCAAACCCAGCGGGTTGAAGCAGATGGCTGCTTGTTCTGAGCCTGGTTCTGCTAAAGGTTTCTTCCTCATGAGGGAGGTTTTACTTTCCACTGTCGCCTTCATGCTTGCTCAAGATGAGAGTTCTGTGATGAAGTTAAATTCAAAAGCAGTCTGATCCTCAGATAAAAAATGTTAAATTATTATTCTTATATGAATGTTTCTGTTAACTTATTTTACATATTGATTTTTCTGTTCAGTGCCCTGAGACGACTTCCGTTGTGACTTGGCGCTATATAAATAAACTGAATTGAATTGAATAATCCTAAGCACATCTGAACTGATTTCTGATTGGATGACATTAAGCTGCTGAGATAGCCTTCCCAAAGCCTTGACCTCAGCACTATTGAAAATATATGGACATTGCCTAAAAGCTGTGCTCATACTAAAAAACAACCAATCTAAATTACCTCTACCAATTCTGTCAAAATGAATGCTCAAATATTCACCCAGATGTATGAATTACAAATGTTTGTGTTGAAGGTGAAAAGTGTTGAGGGACATTTACTCAAACTTTAGTGGGGGGGATGTGTGTATACTATATATATATATATATATATATATATATATATATATATATATTCAATTCAATTCAATTCAATTCAAAAATACTTTATTAATCCCAGAGGGAAATTAAGTGTTGTCGTAGCTCATCATCCTGGTTTTATTCAAGAGTTGTTAGATGCTGATTGATGTGGGAAGGAAGGATCTCCTGCAGCGAATACGAAGAATCTGGCCACAGATACTTATCTGTCCACCCAGATCCAGCTTGCTGTCAGATCCGGCTGGCCTCTCGGTCCTCCTGGGCAGCAGGGCCGCCCGAATGCCCGCCAGAACTCCTCCTAGAGCGATGGCCACTCCTCCCAGCAGTCTGCCGAGCTCCTCGTCACTGCGGACAGCCAACTGTAGGTGTCGAGGAATGATCCTGTCCTTCCGCTGTGATGACCCATGTTTCCTTTTAGTTCCAGGATTTCAGTGGTCAGGCACATGAGCGCAGCTGGCAGGTAGATGAGAATGCGTCCACAGAACATACTGTCAGGGAGGGAGCATTCCAAGCAAAAAAAGTCACTTCCTGTTGTGAGGGGGCGGGGCTTTGACCCAATCAGGATGATCCTGTGTTAGAAGGCAGATAACAAGTTGGTCTGACTTGCTTTGAAGCGCAAAGCGTTTCCCCTGGAGGATGTGGGCGTGGCGGCGTGGCGAAATCAGAAGTGACGCCGTTACAATACGTTTGGCTCTAAATTCCACAGATTTGATCCGAGGTTCATGAAAATCACTATGATCGATCATTGCCCGCCCCTTGAACAGGAAACCATGATAATTGCGCAATAGCCTCTCTAGCGCCCCCTAGAATATTTTAAAACCTGAGCCCCAAGCCATTTTTCGACCGATAAATCTGAAACTCGGTGAACATGTGTATCTTCTCGGGACCTATGAAAAAGTCTCTTGGAGCTCCGGTCCAAAACCAACAGGAAGTCGGCCATTTTGGGTCAAATGTTAATTTTTGGGCGTTTTTAATGGCGAATTTTAACGAACTCCTCCTAGGGATTTTGAAGGATTGACTTAAAACTTGGTTATTAGGCCCTTAAGACATTGGAGAGTAAAAGTTATCAAAAGCTTTCGGTTTCGTTTTGTTAAAGGGGCGTGGCCAGGCCTCAAAGTTGAGCTTCACGCCATAAATTTCCAAACTTTATAACTTTCACATTGAAAGACCAAAATGCACCAAACTTAGCAAGAGTCATCCCTGTCCGATGCCCGACGATCCTCTGTGGTCATAGTCTGACGTCATCAAAACCCCGCCCCCTCAGAACAGGAAGTCCCTTTTTTTGCTTGGAAGGCTCCCTATCTGACACCCTTCGCCCAATCAAGATGATCCTGTGTTAGAAGACAGATAACAAGTTGGTCTGACTTGCTTTAAAGCGCAAAGCGTTTTTGCTGGAGGATGTGGGCGTGGTGGCGTGGCGAATTCAGAAGTGACGCCGTTACAATACGTTTGGCTCTAAATTCCACAGATTTGAGCCAAGGTTCACGAAAATCACTATGATTGATCATTGCCCGCCCCTTGAACAGGAAGCCATGATAATTGCCCAATAGCCTCTCTAGCGCCCCCTAGAATATTTGAAAACCTCAGCCCCAAGCCATTTTTCGACCGATAAATCTGAAACTCGGTGAACATGTGTATCGTCACAGGACCAATGAAAAAGTCTCTTGGAGCACTGGTCCAAAACCAAAAGGAAGTCGGCCATTTTGGGTCAAATGTTCATTTTTAGGCGTTTTTAGTTGCGAATTTTAACAAACTCCTCCTAGGGATTTTGAAGGATTGACTTCAACTTGGTGGATATGCCCTTAAGACATTGGGGAGTAAAAAGTTATCAAAAGATTGCATTTTCGTTTTGTTAAAGGGGCGTGGCCAGGCCTCAAAATTGGGCTTCACGCCATAAATTTCCAAATGCTATAACTTTCACATTGAAAGACCGAAATGCACCAAACTTGGCATGACTCATCCCTGTTGGATGCCCGACGATCCATTTTGGTCATAGTTTGACGTCATCAAAGCCCCGCCCCCTCAGAACAGGAAGTCCTTTTTTTACCTGGAATGCTTCCTCTTTGACACCATGGACCTAATCATGATGATCCTGTGTTAGAAGACAGATAAGATGGTCTGACTTCATTTAAAGTGCAAACCGTTTTTGCTGGAGTATGTGGGCATGGCGGCGTGGCGAATCAAGAAGTGACGCCGTTGCAATACGTTTGGCTCTAAATTGCACAGATTTGAGCCGAGGTGTACCAAAATCACTATGATCGATCTTTATCCACACTTTGAACAGGTATCCATGATAAGTGGCCAATAGCCTCAACAGCGCCACCTACATTCTTCCTACAGTTATATCTCAGTGATACAACATCCGATCTGAACCAGATTTTTGGTGCATCATTAGTGAGCACTTATGCACATATTGGTATTGTTGTTTAATATTTGACTCAAGTGCGCACCCTAGATTTTTTAGACTGTTATATCTCAGTGATATTACATCTGATCTGCACCAGATTTTGGATGCTTGATTAGTGAGCACTTATGGACACAGTGGTATTGCTGTTTAATATTGGACGCAAGTGCACCCCCTATATTATTCAAACCATTATATCTCAGTGATATATTGTCTGATCTGGACCAGATTTTTGGTGCGTGATTAGTGAGCATTTATACACACAATGTTGGTGTTGTTTTACATTTGACTCAAGTGCGCCCCCTACATTATTCACACTGTTATAGCTCAGTGATAAATCATCCGATCTGCACCAGATTTTTGGTGCGTCATTAGTAAGCACTTATGGACACATTTGTATTGTTTTTTTAACTTTTGACTCTAGAGCGCCCCCTGCATGATTCAATCTGGTATATTTCAGTAATACATAATCTGATCTGGACCAGATTTTTGGTGCGTCAATATTGATCACTTATGGGCACATTGATATTGTTTTTTTTTATTTTGTCTCTAGAACGCCCCTACATCATTCTAACAGTTATATCTCAATGATACATCATATGATCTGCACCAGATATTTGTTGTCATCTGTGAGCATTTCCTAACACATTAATATTGTTGTTAATTTTTTGACTCAAGTACGCCCCCTAGATTATTCAAACTGTTATATCTCAGTGATACATCATCTGATCTGGACAAGATTTATTGTGCATGATCAGTGAGCACTTATAGACACATTGGTATTGTTCTTTAACATTTGACTCGCGATGGCGACCAGGCATAGTCGCTGGAGCCCCGCGGTTGCCGTAAGGCCAGAGAGGCGCTTTGCTGCGAGGGCCTTCAATGCTGCTTGCAGCTTTAATTGTATCTGTATTTTTATTTTATGTTTTCCTGTCCGCTGTGCATGTTTGTTTTCTTTTGTACAGCACTTTGGTTGGCCTTGTTGCTGTTTTAAGTGCTCTATAAATAAATTGGTATGGTATGGTATTATGTCCATCATCAGTGTATGTAAATTTCTAATCACAAATGTGACTGCTACTGACATGAAAACATTGTCAAAGAAAGATAAGACTTAAAGTACAAACATGTACATGATTCAACAATGTTCAGTCAGGTCAACTGGATGGTTTCTTTGTTTGTGCTGAGACGTTTCGTCTGTTATCCAACAGACTTCTTCAGTCTGATGAACCATCAAATAAGACTGATTCTCCACCAACAGCTTACTCCAAAGTGGAAAGAAACAGTTATGTTGGTGCTAAGATGGTCTCTGGGGCACGCCTACTGAAGAAATCTATTGGATGATGGATGAAATGTCTCAGCACAAAATAAGAAACCGTCCAGGTGACATGACTGAACATAGATGGATTTTATACCTGGATTATTGAGCATGAACTTTGGTGCATGTGCATGATTGTTAATTTACAGACATGCTGCATGATTAACAGAATTATTCACTTCTTGTTAATGTGATGATTTAACACGTATTAAAAATAATCATTCCTTACTGGTACTCATTTTTGTGGGTGATAAGAGTGAAAGCGTCAAAGCCACGTGGTCTCGGCACTCTGGTGTCACCGTCTGACAGATGAATCACAATGGAAACAGGAACTGAGGATGTCACGTCGCTCTCTATGAGGCTTCGCCGTTTGAACGGAACCAAGGTCAGCTGGCCAGGGTGCAGCTGGACATTGTATCTGAAATAGAATAGAAGGGAAATGTGTAGTCTAAACCAAGAATATTCAAAGATCTGACACTAAGATATAGCAATGGTTTGTGCAACTTTTGCAGGTGCAAGTTGAGATTTACTGCATCTGTCTAATTTACCAACCCTACCAAAAAACATGTTTCTATTCCTGACTGCTCATACAACCAATGTCTATGTGCAGGTGCAGTTTGTCCACATTTCACTGTGGTTTTGTGTATGCATTTAGAAAAAAAATGCAGGTAAATATTTGCCTGGGCTAAAAATATTTCATTCTGAAAGAGTTTGAAACCATCTGTGTTGAACATTTTCAGTCTCCTGACAGATGTTGGTGTTTGTGCTTTAGGAGTCTGAACAAATGGAAAGAAGTGCATTGTTCCCTTCATAAACAGACGGTAGCATATCAAGAAAGGTAAATTTCATCCTGTGTTCCAAATTCCAGTGATGATTGTCAGACATTGTTGCATCTACAAATCAATTGTTTAGGGGCGAGTATAAAATGTAGTTGTGCTGAATTTTGTTGTGGACATTTCCAACCCTTTTTAAGAGCACTACAGTTGTATTCTGGTACCTTCACTGGAGCTCTTCTCTGACAGAAAAGTAGTTCAAAAATGTTGGGATTGCTGCCAAAGTGGGTACAAAGTTAACTGTAGTGGGTAAGATGTGGGCAACAAAACAATGTGCAAGCCAAGAATGCAATATAGTATTCTGTGCACACAAATAGACTGTGATCCCAAAAATTGGTTATTTAAAATGTAGCCACACAAGTTGCAAATACTTTGTACACAGAATTAAGTGCAACAAAAACTCTCTGTCTGTAAACCTGAACTTTGTCTGTTAAGTCCTGGAGCTCATGCTGAGAAAACTATTCTTTCATATCTGTCAGCGTTCTGCTACAAAATAAGGGGTGGAGGCCTCCGGGTTCAACTGTCCCCCTCTTACAATGCTGTGATTGCTAGTATCACTCAGCCCTCTGTGAATAGTAAACAGCCATCAGTGTGCTAATGATCCATTGTTAGGCTGATGGTCCTTCTTGAGCATGTGATCAGCTGGTTTTGGTTGTCAGCAGCAAACTGGTTGATCCACTCTGAGAAGGTGCTATTTAAGAGACTGAGCTGAAAACAGCACCTCAGACTGAGGAATTCTCTTGGATGAGAGACGAAACGTTTCTATATTTTTTTTGCTTTATTTATTTATTTATTTTTTAATGTCCAGAGGACCAGATTGAACTTTTTTGGATGTCTATATTAACTTTTTATGTCGAGTTTGGTGAACAGAGAGGTAAAGACAGGCAGGAACCATGTTGATGAGGATCAAAACATTAACGCCTGAAGAACTCCAGAGCAGCACAACAAAGCAGGCACAGGAGTTAAAAGGAACCATCAAGGGGTAACAACATTAGGAGGGTTGATGAGTAAGTGGCAACCAGTGTGCTGATTGCAAATATTTATTTGCAACAATAAATGGTAAATGGACTGTACTTATATAGCACCTTTCTATCTTATCAAGATACTCAAAGCTCTTTACAACACAATCTGTGCCTCATTTACCCATTCATACAGCACTCTACTAGATCTATACAAAGACTAATCAGCACTTTATCACATTCATACACCGATGGGACACGCATCAGGGGTTCAGTGTTTTTCCCAAGGACACTTCAGCATGTGACTGCTGGTGGAATCGAACACCCAACTCTCCCAATGGAGGACAACTGCTCTAACCACTCATCCATAGCCGCCCCAACAATAACAGGTGGTATATGAGGAACTAGAAACAAGAGTAACTAAAGACATCTGTGGCATGATTGTAATAAGAGAACAGAAATCAACTGAACAGCCAAAAAATATGTAAAAAGTAAAAGGTCCAAAAGCCTTCATTTCTGGTGGTACAAGAGTGACTGGCCAACAGGAGTGACTGGTAAAAGTAAAGGAGATTCAAAGGTGTGTATTAGAAAGTTCAATACATTTTCCACCATCAAGGTGAGGACTTTCCCCAGTAGGCTCATGATTATTTCTGTAGAGCAACGCAAGATCAAATTTGCGACTTTGTGCCATCATAAGGCAGCCTGTCTGCTGCTCAGATCATAAGCAGGAGGATCAGATAATAACAGCTGAAATCCTGCAGTCAAAAACACCACCAACAGAGGTCGGGGTGGGTAATGCCCCCCCCCCCCCCCCCCCAAAAAAAAAAAACTGGTGCCTTTAGGTTTCTATACCTGGTGGGGGAGTGGTGGCGCAGAGGTTACAGAAGGTGGGCCTGTGATCGGAACGTCGCCGGTTCAACTCCACAGACTGACAACATCAAATTGGGGGTGGGAAAGGTGAAGCACCTCATTTGCCCCATTCTGGGCCCTTGAGCAAAGCCCTTAAGCCCCACTATCTGCTCCCCTGAGCGCCCTAGATGGCAGCTCTGTTCCACACAGAGGGCTGTGGTAGCTCGGTGGTCTGTGGTTGTGTCAGGAAGGGCATCCGACGTAAAAACAATTGCCAAGTCTTCATGCGACTTAGTTTGCTGTGGCGACCCCTGAAAAAGGGAGCAGCCAAAAGAAGAAAGAAAGAAAGTTTCTATATCTAATAAAAATACCACAGAATACTGACTTCATACTGTTTGTTAAAACAATTGTGTAAAACTACAAAACCCAAATTTAACTGGCTTTTCAAAAATTAACTTTTTCAAAATTAGATTTTGTAAATCAGAACATCAGTCTGTTATTCCAATAGACATGTTGGTTTGGTATAAAAGAAGAAAAGGTCGCCCGGCCTAATTAAAGCTAAAATGTTGCCATGTGGAGTTTAAACATAAGTTAACATTATTTTAAGACATGTATGATGAACAGGGTAAAGTACCTATGAGCTCAGTCAGAATATATCCAGTTACAGTAAAAGCTCTTACAAAGATAGAAGATAGCATCTACTGGAAGCTGATAGCAGCTGGCAGCTGGCCTGCTGATGATCTCAGCCTGACAGAAAAACATATGAAGGCTGTCTTACTTCCTTTTTTTACCAGGAAACACAAACAGCATTATTTCTCTAATCAGTGGTGAACTGGAGATCATGCAGACATTTCTGAGTCAGTATAAAGTTAACATATAAATTTCACTTAAAATTGATTTGTTTTTTAGTTATGTTTTCTATATTTTATGTATTTTACAACTACCTAATAAATAATAACATTTTGGTATTCTTTATATTTTTCACTTGGAGTTATTTATAATTTCCGTGTAACAGAAAGTGTTGTTTGTCCACCAGGGAAAATGTGTTCACATAATCACAGAAGCTGGATTTTTCATGATGGCAGTGCTACAGTAATGAGGATGCATACGTACTTCACCCATTTTAATGATGCCAGGCCTCCTCTGTGCAGCAGCAAGATGCCTTCACGAAGGCTCTGAGGTGCTTCAGACTGCTGGTGCACTTCTGTATTGTTATTCTCAGGACCATTATATATGTTTCCATAAATGATTTGATTCACAAGCTGCATTATCTGCAAAAAAAAAATAAAAAGAAATTCATGCTGAAACAAATCTTTCAGCAGTGCGACAGCTCTAATACTGGCCTGCTGTCTTGCCCAAGTCTCTAGATAAGCATTCATAATAGCAAGCACATAAAGAACCCAGTAAGTAAAGCATGTAGGAAAACAACATTGTAATTATTGATGTTTATCATGTGATTTCTAACACATTCTATTTGCTTATCCTAGCTAAGAATTCACCTTGTGTTTGTCTTCCATTGACTTGGCCTCCAGTTCATAATCATGATGTCCTTTAAAGGAAATGGAGAACCTGGAACCAACTCCAGCTTCACAACTCTTGACAATAGAGAAAGGAAGCTGGCGCTTGATGATGCCTTTCTCAATGCTGCACAGCATTTTGTTCTTGAAATCAATCTA
>NC_056508.1:8625081-8625788 GCF_014905685.2 Nematolebias whitei
ATGCCTTTCTCAATGCTGCACAGCATTTTGTTCTTGAAATCAATCTATATGTTCACAACAAGAGGGTTTGAAATTAGAGCACGAGCGATGGGAATAGAAATATACAAACTAGACAGCACAAACATTGAGGAAAAACATCTCCTGGGCTGAAAATGCCAGCTGTTCTAACATTTAGGATTAGATTGAGACATCAGTAACTAAAATAAAATGGCCTAAGGAAATTATATTGATTTTGGTACACACATTACACTTGCAAGGTGCTTTTTTCTGATCCTTTACATTTAACTCAAATGATGTTGAGATGTTTTGCTTTATTTTAAATGGATCAAAAACATGATTGATTATCATGGAAATTTTTATTTCATCTTTATTTGGACCACAAAAGTAAAAATGACACTGCACTCTTCTTTCTAAAGTCAAACATTAAACAAATAAAATGAAAAGTTGTTAGATGAAATCAGGTGTGACATTCTGCTGCTGCTGCTCTTCAATGTTTTTTAAACCTATTTTTAACTGTATTAAATGTTTCTATGATGATTTTTGTCATCTGTGATAGACTTGCAACCTGTCCAGGGTGTACCCCGCCCCTCGTACAGTGAATGCTGGACATGTGCACCGGCAACCCCCATGACCCAAAATGGAAGAAGCGGGTAAAAGATAATGGATGGATGGATGGATGGATGGATGGATGGATGGATGGATGGATG
>NC_056508.1:8625798-8629763 GCF_014905685.2 Nematolebias whitei
GGATGGATGGATGGATGGATGGATGGATGGATGGATGGATGGATGGACTTTTGTCATAGGGCAGCACGGTGGTGCAGTTGGTAGAGCTACTGCCTCTCAGCGATCAGGTTACCCTGGTTCAAATCCTGGTCCGGGGTCCTTTCCGGTGGAGTTTGCAGGTTCTCTCCGTGCATGTGTGGGTTTTCTCCAGTTTCTTCCCACAGACCAAAAGCATGCATGTTAGGCTGATTGGTAACTCTAAATTGTCTCTTGGTGTGAGTGAGAGAGTGAATGGTTGTTTGTCTCGTTTGTCTCTATGTGTCCCTATGATGGACTGAAGACCTATCCAGGTGTCCCCTGCCTCTTGCACAGTGATGGCTGACATGGGCAATTGCAACCCCTGCGACCCGAAAAGGAAGAAGCATGTAAAGATGATGGATGGATGGATTTTTGTCATAAATCTTTGTAACTGCCCTCCGTCTCCCATGACTAGTTTGCTATTATTGTTGTTTATTGATGTCTTTAAGGTAACCTTAGTTTAAAGAGTTTTGAACGGGACCTAAAAATGAAAAAAAGTGTTATTTTTATGATATTGTTATTATTATTATTGTTGTTGTTGTTGTTAAAATCAGCTGATATTCCCATCGCCTTGTTATTAGGATTTGTTTAGCATTAATTCATTAGCACTAGCCTGTTAGCAGGCTAACATTACTAAGATAATAACAATTATAAGATAGCTAAACTCGTCTCTAAGTCTAATATTGATGAAACATTCATATATAACAATAATAAGTTGTCAATTATGAAGATGTGCAAGATGGCGGCGCCAGTGTGTTCGGCTTGCCTCTCCCTGCATACTTTGATTGTTTTTGTGTTGTTTTTTGCTTTTATAACTAGTGTCGACTCTCTGCTGGTGTATAATCGCCAAACGCTTTTTAATCTTCGACCCGATATTAACAACTTGGCTCCGTTTGTGAATGACAGCCAGAAAACTTTTTTCCCTCCATTTCTGTCGGACGTGCCGGCCTACCTGTGCCGCGCCCCAGCTCCACCAGCGCGCAGAGCGCGCAGACGCCGCGGGAGACGCAGCGGCCAGCTGGTCAGACTGAAAGCTCAGCTGGCGTCCTCCCTATCCGCTCTCTCTGAGTTTGGAGCTGCATCTAATTGTTTTATCTCATGGCGCTCCCTGGATCTCATCAGCTCTTCTCTGGCTCCTGTTGTTGGCCTGGGTGAGGGACAACCTGCGCGATGCCTCCCCCCTCGTCCGAGTGCGCGGAGTGAACCACCACAACCTGCTCGATCTGGCTCCTGCATCGGATCACACCCCGGCTGCTGTTGGCCTGGGTGGGGGGCCGCTGCTGCGCGGCCTCTCCTTTCCTCTCCTCCGCGTTCGTGGAGTGAACCACCACAACCTGCGGCTGCTGGACAGAGCTCCTCGGATGGATGACGTCACCCTGGCTCCATCTCATGTTCACATGGCTCTGGTTAATGCTAGATCTTTAACAAACAAGACCTTTATTCTGAAGGACTTCTTCACCTCCCGTGGTCTGGATTTTTTATTCATTACTGAAACATGGATAACTGCCGGTGAGTCCAGTGCTTTTTGTGAACTCCTGCCACCAAACTGTGCATACTTCAGCTCTCCAAGGACGACGGGTCGTGGAGGAGGAATAGCGACTGTTTACAGGAAGAGCTATTTCTGTAAACAAATCACACCTTTAACATGTTATTCCAGCTTTGAGTTCAACTTGTTTGAGCTCGGATCTTCACAACCTGTACTGTGTGCTGTTTTATACAGACCTCCAAAATACAATAAGGACTTTCTGACAGACTTTGCAGATTTTTTGGCTGGAGTCTTGCCTAAATATGACAGGATCTTGATAGTCGGAGATTTCAACATCGCCGTGTGCTGTGCTGATAAACCGTTGGTCAAAGAGTTTTTACAGCTGATAGACTCTTTTAATTTGCTTCAGTTTGTGTCTGATCCAACACAAGAATGTGGCCACACCTTAGACCTTGTGTTAGCTCACGGTTTTAATGTTTCTAATGTGGAAGTTTGTGATGCTGCCTTTTCAGACCACATGCCTGTTGTGTTTGACATGCCACTCGTCTGTCGCTCAGTCAAACCTCGCGCTCCTGCACAGCCCCGTCGGGTCATTAACTCCTCCACTGCTTCTCAGTTCTCTGCAGCTTTTAGTTCTGCCATCAGTCCCACAGACCCTGTGGGTCTTCATTCAGATATCGATGCTGTCTCATCTAATTTTAACTCAGCCTGTCAAAACGTTTTAGATGCTGTGGCTCCATTAAAAACAAGAGCTTCCAGACCAAAGCCTGACCCCTGGGCTGATGAGGTCACACGATCTGCCAGACGCCAGTGCAGGAGAGCAGAGCGGAAGTGGAAGAAGGACAAACTACAGGTGTCTTTCCAAGCTCTGAGGGACAGCTGGCGCTTCTATCAGTCCACTGTTAGAGCTGCAAAAAACAAATATTTCTCTGACATCATCTCCTCCAACTCCAGCAATCCACGTGTGCTTTTTAAAACAATCACCTCTGTTCTTAACGCCCCACAATCAGCCAGCCCAGAGAACTCCACTGAAATGTGTGACAACTTCCTGAGCTTTTTTATCAATAAGGTTTCAAGCATTAGAGCTCTCATAAGCCCTCCTTCTTACGACCCCTCCGTCTCCGTCACACGCTCTGCTGTCTTCAGTCAGTTTGAGCTCGTCACCCTGTCTTCCTTAACTGACATCACTGGTCGTATGAAACCTGCTGGATCCCCAAATGATCCCATCCCACCTCGTCTTTTTAAAGAGGTTTTTCACACCGTGGCTCCTCATGTGTCCCAAATTATAAATGACAGCTTGGCATGTGGACAGGTACCAGCGAGCTTTAAACATGCAGTTGTGACACCACTGATTAAAAAACCTAGCCTAGACCCCACAGTAATGTCCAACTTTAGACCCATCTCAAAACTGCCCTTCATATCTAAGATCTTGGAGAAAATTGTTTACAATCAGTTAACATCATACTTAAACGACCACAACCTTCTTGAACAGTTTCAATCTGGCTTTAAAACTCACCACAGCACTGAGTCTGCGCTGCTGAAAGTCTTCAACGACATTCTTTTAGCCGCAGACTCTGGTGACTGTGTAGTTTTAATGTTGTTGGACTTGACTGCTGCCTTCGACACAGTAGACCATCACATCCTCCTGTCTCGTCTGGAGAACTGGGTGGGCATTCAGGGTCCTGCTCTACAGTGGTTCAGATCCTATCTGACAGAAAGAAACTTCTGCGTGCGCATTGGTGCTGTGGAGTCCTCTGTAGCCCCTCTCACTTGTGGAGTACCTCAGGGTTCTATACTTGGCCCTCTTCTGTTTTCCCTGTATCTACTCCCTCTGGGACATCTTCTCCGAAAACATGGCATTTCTTTTCATTTTTATGCTGATGACAGCCAAATCTATGTTCCGTTAAAACAGGGCAAACACCATTCCTTGAAACAACTCCTGGGGTGTATGGCAGAAGTCAGAGCATGGATGTCACTAAACTTTTTACATTTTAATGACAAAAAGACAGAGGTCTTGTTGTTTAAGCCTAGTGAAGGCTCCAATATCCATGCTGATCTGGGTCCTTTAACAGAACATCTGACTGAGACAGCAACTAACCTGGGCGTGAGGCTGGACAGTGACTTCAAACTTGACACGCAGATTAAATCAGTGATCAAGTCCAGCTTCTTTCATTTGAGACAACTGGCCAAGGTCAAACCATTTCTGTCACAACATCATTTTCAGATCTTAATCCATGCTTTCATCACAACTCGCCTGGATTACTGTAATTCTCTTTATGTCGGTCTGAGCCAGTCATTACTGACTCGACTTCAGCTGGTTCAGAACGCAGCTGCCCGCCTTTTAACTGGTACCAAAAAACGAGAACACATCACCCCTGTTTTAGAATCACTACATTGGCTCCCGGTTCGCTTCAGGATTAAT
>NC_056508.1:8634763-8659516 GCF_014905685.2 Nematolebias whitei
CTCATCTCCAGGCCAGCGGTCACTCTTTCAAGGATGAAGATGTTCACATCCTGGACAGAGAGGAACGATGGTTTGAGAGAGGAATAAAGGAGGCCATCTTTGTGAAAAGAAATCGTCCATCATTAAACAGGGGTGGAGGCCTCTGGTTTCAACTGTCCCCCTCTTACAATGCTGTGATTGCTAGTATCACTCAGCCCTCTGTGAGTAGTAAACAGCCATCAGTGTGCTAATGATCCATTGTTAGGCTGATGGTCCTTCTTGAGCATGTGATCAGTTGGTTTTGGTTGTCAGCAGCAAAACTGGTTGATCCACCCTGAGAAGGTGCTATTTAAGAGACTGAGCTGAAAACAGCACCTCAGACTGAGGAAGTCTCTTGGATGAGAGACGAAACGTTTCTAGATTTTTTTGCTTTGTTTTGTCTTTGTTTTTTTTTAATGTCCAGAGGACCAGATTGAATTTTTTTGGATAAAGCAAAAACAGGTATTTCACAATATTTTTTGATGGATGACAATGAAATCCATGATGAAAATGAAATTGTAAATGGATTTAATCATCATTTTGTGAACGTTGGATCAAGCCTTGCAGCTAAAATACCAAAAGTAGACAATAATGTGAACCATTCAGTTATAGGTTGTGACAACAGTATTTTTCTTAATGGAACTGACAAAGAAGAAATAATGAATGTAGTAAAAATCTTACAGATAAGAGATCAAAAGACTGGATGGACATGGATATGATGTTTGTAAAGGACATAATGAGTTATGTTATTGAGCCGTTTACATATATTTGTAATTTCCATCCATCCATCCATCCATTTTCTTCCGCTTATCCGGGGTCGGGTCGCGGGGGTAGCAGCCTAAGTAGGGAGGCCCAGACTTCCCTCTCCCCAGCCACTTGGGCCAGCTCTTCCGGGGGAATCCCGAGGTGTTCCCAGGCCAGCCGAGAAACATAGTCCCTCCAGTCTGTCCTGGGTCTTCCACTGGTCCTCCTTCCGGTGGGACGTGTCTGGAACACCTCACCAGGGAGGCGTCCAGAAGGCATCCTAAGCAGATGCCTGAGCCACCTCAACTGGCTCCTCTCGACGTGGAGAAGCAGCGGCTCTACTCTGAGTCTCTCCCGGATGATCGAGCTTTTCAACCTATCTCTAAGGGAGAGCCCAGACACCCTGCGGAGAAAACTTATTTCGGCCGCTTGTATCCGAGATCTCATTCTTTCGGTCACAACCCAAAGCTCGTGACCATAGATGAGGGTAGGAACGTAGACCTATCGGTAAATTGAGAGCTTCGCCTTTTGACTCATCTCTCTCTTCACCACGACAGACCTGTACAGTGCCTGCTTCACTGCTGATGCTGCACCTATCCGCCTATCAATCTCACTATCAATTTTTCCCTCATTCGTAAACAAGACCCCAAGATACTTAAACTCCTCCACTTGGGGTAGGACCTCCTCCCTGACCCGGAGAGGGCACTCTACCCTTTTCCAGCTCATGACCATGGATTTATTTTTTGGAATTATTTGTAATTGATCATTTTCAAAAGGAATATTTCCAGACAATATGGAAGTAGCAAAGGTAGTTCCTCTCTTTAAAAATGGTGATAAATGTGTGTTAAATAACTATAGACCAATATCCTTATTACCACAGTTCTCAAAAATTCTAGAAAAACGATTTGTGACCAGATTAGATAAATTTATTACTAAACAAAACATTCTAAGTAGCAGTCAGTATGGGTTTAGAGCAAAAAACTCTACATCAATGGCTCTCATGGAAATAATAGAACAAATAACTACTGCTGTCGATCAAAAACAGTATTGTGTTAGTATTTTTGTTGATTTTAAAAAAGCATTCGATACTATTGACCACACTATTCTCCTTGAAAAATTTAATAAATATGGTATAAGAGGACCAGCATTACACTGCGTATCTAGCTATTTAAAAGATAGGAAACAGCTTGTACAAATAAATGGTGTAAGATCTGACCTGTGCAATATCACATGTGGAGTTCCTCAAGGCTCTGTACTTGGACCAAAGTTATTTATTTTATATGTGAATGACTTAGTGAATGTATCAGGACTCCTCAAATGCGTCCTCTTTGCAGATGACACCACATTTCTTTGTTTGGGTAAAGATGTAAAACGGATGTTGGAATTGATGAAGACAGAATTTGATAAAATACAAACTTGGTTTAAAATTAATAAATTATCATTAAATTTAGATGAAACTAAATACATGATATTTAGTAATAAAAAGAGAACTGTTTTATTTTTTTATTTATTTTTTTTAGCTCAGTTTAAGTGTAGAAACATTGTGAAGTGTTTCAATGAACTTATCATCATCGCTCATAAAAATAAACTAAAAAAAAGAACTGTTGACGATCCATTTAAAATTGAGGGTGTTGAGATTTGTAGAGTTAATGAGATGAAATTTTTGGGTGTAATCATTGATGAACAGCTAACATGGAAAAATCACATAAATTCTGTAAGGACAAAAATATCTAAATCTATTGAAGTACTATACAAAGTCAGGGAATTATTAAATGATAAAGCTCTGTACATGTTGTATAGCACAATCATTGTTCCACATTTAATCTATTGCATTGATGTTTGGGGAAATGCGTGTAAAACATTTACAAAACCTATTTTTATTTTACAGAAAAGAGCTATAAGAATTATCACCAGAAAGCATTACAGTCACCCATCAAGCACATTATTTTATCAACTGAAGTTATTGAAGTTCCATGATTTGGTAGATTACAGCATTTTATTAGTTATGTGTAGGGCTCAAGATAACACATTACCATTAAATATCCAAAGAAATTTTGGAGACAAAGTTGTTATAATCTTAAGGGGTTAGAGATCTTTGTCAAATCAAAATTCAGAACTAGTCTGAAGGGAAGGTCTACCTCAATCCAAGGAATTTGATTGTGGAATGGTCTAGAGAGTGATGTTAAAAATGTCAAGTCAATGTGTACATTTAAGAAAAAGATCAAAGCCGAATTGTTAAAAAAGTATATATGAAGTAGCTTAGTGTGTGTTTTGTATTAGAATTAGAAAAATTAGAAAGAGTTATTCATTTTGTTCTGTTACTTGAAAATTATTATGATTGAAATAATTGTTTGAAAAAAGGGGCAGATATAATAAGATTTTTTCTTCTTTCTGCTGCCTTTCATTTTAATTTTTTTTGTATCTTTTTTTATATTGTTATGGAATTGTTTTGTACTTTTTAAAATGAATAAACTTTATACCATACCATACCATATCATGTAACTGGGACCCTGTGTACACAATTTTGTTCCACCTCATGTACCACATGCAATTCGAAAGACAATAAAAAACCTTGAATCCTTGAAGATTCATTGTTTACATTTAAAGATTGGAATCTGGAGCCGTTCCTGTAATCCCAATATCATATGCAATCCTCTAATAGAATATTGTGATCAAATGTGTCAAAGATGCTGTCAAAGATGGCTCTTATTTCTTGTTCTTAAACATTTTCATCTTACCTGAAAAACCCGCTTCTGCCACCTGTAGCGGCTGTGCTTGTGAACACTGAAGTTGTATTGTGATGGTGGCTGCTCCTGAAACAGCAACCAGACAGATTCATGAAATATCCCTTTAAAATGTCAAGATAATGCATTCAACCCTGCAGCAGCTCAACTCTCGGTATTTTTATGTCTAACCTTTCAGTGCTTCCTCTTAAAAGGAAGAACAAAAGATAATTGTTACCCTCCCCATTCCTTTTACACAAACAGCTGTGTGCGTGAAACTGCACAAAACGATAAGGTTCAAAACTGATCCGACAGGCTGAGCAACGTGTCAGCATAACAATGTTAACGAGGCAGATGAGGAAATGTGGCACACAAAACAACACCCCGCCTCTAGATTTTTTTTTAAATGGGACAGAAAACCTTTTTATGCAAATGAGAAGCCTTGAAACAGGAGGACAGAGAAAAAAAAGCTTTCTGTACATTTTAAGCAAAAAACAAGCAGTAAAGTTAAACAAAATATATGTTTTTCTTACTACCTTTTCTTGAATTTGTGATAAGAAACAACTGGAGCAAGCTGTAAAGCTTCAAAAACATGCACTCTAAGTTCTGTTATTGTATATTTATTCAAATATCTGCTTTACTTTTAGCTCCTGCTGGTCTCAGAGTGGTTAAGACTGGAAACTGGACCTGAACACTAATCTGTAGACCAGAATATAAAGTCTTCATAGTGTAAAGGGGAACAACTGATTCTTTTAGCAGTGGTTACAAATAACAATAGAAGTGTTTGTTAGTGCAAAACAACAGCAGTTAAAAATGAAGACATCAGTTTTTGTAGGTAATCAGACTGGACACCTACTTTAAACTGAAGTTCCTGTTCTTTTCTGGCCTCGTCCAGAGCATCTTCAATGGATATCTCTCCAGTCTTTACCTTGTTCATGATGCTCAGCTGCATTTCATTACTCAGCTGGAAAAAAACAGCATACAGATAAAGAAAGTCATTTTAAAAATATGTTTATTTTATAAAATGGTTGGTTACACTTTATGTGTTTGTTTTCTCAAATCATGTGAATGTCTATATGGGGTGTTATTTTTTTTTTATCTTTATACAACCTATACAGTTTTTCATGCTTCTATGTAAATGTCTCTCCAACACTGTTTGATATCCAAGGTCCAATATTCAGGTCCAGAGGACCTGACTTAACATTGTTGGATTTTTTTTTTTACCTGAATTATTGAGCATGAACTTTGATCATTTAATATTTTTTTTTGGAAAAAAAATTGACCAGAAAACTTTACTTGATTTCTTCTATGTTATAGTTCAAGCTGAATATTTTATGTTTCAATCAAAAATCCATAAAAAGTTGCTGCTTCGTAATGTCAATAATCATGGTATAACAGGAACAATAATTATATCATAAATTAATCATGCTCTGACAGATTTCTGTTTAAATGATCACCCCGGTTGTGGGAAAGTACAAACATTAGGGAAGTCAGGTTAAATTGGAGAAGTAAGAAATGCTTTAGAGAATATGTGTCAAACTCAAGGCCAAATGTGGCCCTTGTTGACATCTTATCTGGCCCCCAAGATGATATGTGAAATGTAAAATATTTCTATCTCTTGAATTTTTTCAGTAATCTTTGATGATGATGTCAAAAGCGCAACAGAAAAAGTCAAATGAGACTAATCAAACTCTTGTTGAGGAACCTGTGACCAAGAAAAGATGTTGGATATCTAACTTGAGTTAATGTAGATTCTGAAATTGGCCCTCAGTTTGAAAAAGGTTTTACTTTTGGCCCCCTTTTGTAAGTGAGTTTGACGTCCCTGCTTTAGAGGGTCTGGTAAGTTCAACCAAAACTCGCTACACAGATCTGACATGAGTGAAAGCAAGGAGGTTATTTTCTCTGCTGTCAGCTGTCCAGTAAAGATGTTGCAACTCATCAGTAGATTAACTGAAAAATGGTAAATGAAAACAGGGTTACATACCTGTGGCATATCGGTAAAGCTATCCATTTTAGTCAGATTGTCTTTCTTTTTTAATCCTAAACTTGGCATAGCAGCTGGTTGAGTTTTCCTCCTAATCCTATATAAAAGTTCAGCCTAAATGGTTCTTCTTTCAAAGCACAGCCTCAGTTTGTTGTAAGACAATAGTACCTCAAGAGACCTGCACCAGACAAGAGAAACTTTAGTGATTTGTGTTGTTCCTTCTGCTGTCCTCAGCTCAGGTTGCCTGTACGGAGTCACACCCACAAGTGTGCTGAGGTTTTCTCTGCAGAGCAGATAACATTTATAATCTGGCAACATGCCTTCACTTGTGGAAAAAAGTGTTTTAAAGTCTGCTCAGTTCAAGCGAGTGCGCTGAAAAACTGAAAATCTGAAAACAACTAAATCTGGCATCCATTGAAATCTAATTCCAAAAATAAAAGCCAAAAAATACAGTGCCATTTAACATGCCAAAAACAGGTACATATACAGTATTTACCAGAAAACAAAGGATATAGTATTGTGTAACAGACGGTGATAAATTTTTTATAATGCAATAAGTTTTAATGCCAAGTTTTTGAAGGTGTCTTCAATTAAACCAGAGTGCTGAAAATTTTCCATAGAGAATGTGTGGCAGCATATTCTGGCTTTTTGTTTCACAGGTGATGAAGATTATTTCGAAGCTAGACTGCGAGTAGATTTTTGTTGTTTAATTCACATTTAAATGGAGAAGCTTTAAAAAATGGCTGACATATTTTTAACAGATGTTTTTCCTCATTTAAAGCCCTTTGACACGCTAAATACATATGTAATACCATCTCTCACCACCAGATGGTAAAAATGTCACAAAAGTACATGTCAAAATACAGAGAAACAATATTAGTCTGGTTTTAAGACTTTAGCGAAATAATTGTAATTCTATTTTTGTTTTGCTTTGTTTATTTGTTTGTTTTATAGTATTTACAAATTCATTTTAGGAATGAACCATTCCAGCACACAATCAAAGTTTATTAGAGACAAGACCAACGTAAAACAAAAAAAAAAATACAGTAAAAGTGGTCCCACCCTTATCAAAAATTAGTTTATTAAAGTATACTAAAAGTATACTTATTTTACACTAAAAATGAGGACGTGTACTTAAAGTTTACTTTTTATAAACTTTATTTGATATATCCAAAAAAGTTCAATCTGGTCCTCTGGACATTCAAAAAAACAAAAAAACAAAACAAAGCAAAAAAATATAGAACCGTTTCGTCTCTCATCCGAGAGACTTCCTCAGTCTGAGGTGCTGTATTCAGCTCAGTCTCTTAAATAGCACCTTCTCTGAGTGGATCAAGCAGTTTGCTGCTGACAACCAAAACCAGCTGATCACATGATCACGAAGGACCATCAGCCTAACAATGGATCATTAGCACACTGATGGCTGTTTACTATTCACAGGGGGTTGAGTGATACTAGCAATAACAGCAGTGTAAGAGGGGGACAGTTAGACCCGGAGGCCTCCACCCCTGTTTAATGATGGACGATTTCTTTTCACAAAGATGGCCTCCTTTACTCCTCTCTCAAACCATCGTTCCTCTCTGTCCAGGATGTGAACATCTTCATCCTTGAAAGAGTGACCGCTGGCCTGGAGATGAGTGTAGACCGCAGAATCCTGGCCTGATGATGTTGATCTTCTGTGCTGGGCCATCCTTTTGGCCAGTGGCTGTTTAGTTTCCCCGATGTAAGACTGATCACAGCCCTCCTGACACTGAACAGCATGCACAATATTACTCTGTTTACATAGACTGCATCTTTGGGATGAACCAGTCTTTGCCGTAATGTATTTTGGGGTTTAAAAGCCACTGGGACGTTATGTTTAGAAAATAAACATCTCAGTTTCTCTGATACTCCCTCAATATATGGAATGCATATGGAATGCATCAGGATATTTATTTGATATACTTAAAAATAGTATAAAAATGCTCTCTTCAGGTCGAGGGTGTAGTGAACTAGACCTCTGACATCAATCTGTCTCAAGACTTTCAGGGGACAGGAACTGTTGTTTCATTGATTTGAATCCAGAAATACAAATTATCTCATCAAAAGACTATTTAATTGTATCCTGAATTAATCAATTGAAAGAACACTCTTCTTTTTTTTATTATCATTACTATTTTACAATATCTTGATAATCAAAAGTGTGTTTAGTTCATACCATTTCTAATGTTGAAGTAAACCACTCATTTAAATCAACTGTGAAACTGTATTAACTTCCGGTAAGATGGCGCCCGTGTACATGGCTTACAATCCACCTTTGCTGATGGTGTTCGGAATATTTTTGTTTTTTGTATTCCTCATCAATGACATCAACTCTCTGCTAAAGGAGGTGTTTCCTACTCTAGGTCCGTCAATTCTTGCCATAGTAAACAGTAGTTTATCCACTGGCGTGGTGCCAAAATCCTTTAAACATGCTGCTGTCCAGCCTCTCCTGAGAAAACCAAACCTTGACCCCTCACTCGTTTCCAATTTCCGGCCTGTCTCCAAACTCCCATTTGTTTCTAAAGTACTGGAGAAAATAGTCGAGTCCCAGTTGAAGTGCTTCCTGGAGGATCACGCCAACTTAGAGCTTTTCCAATCTGGCTTTAAATCTCTCCACAGCACTGAAACTGCCCTGCTGAAGGTCTTCAACGACATCTTCAGATTCACAGATACCGGTGATTCTGTGCTGCTTGTCCTGTTGGACCTCACAGCCGCCTTTGACACCATTGACCATGAGATCCTCATTGCTAGGTTGGAGCAGTGGGTGGGCATCACAGGATCAGCCTTCAATTGGTTCAGATCTTACCTCACTGACAGATCCTTTTGTGTCTCCATCAAGGATTTTAGTTCCGCAGCTTAAATGGGAGGTTCCGCAGGGGTCCATATTGGGTCCCCTCCTATTCTCTTTATACCTGCTGCCGTTTGGTGCTATTTTCCGGAAACACAACATGCCCTTCCACTTCTATGCCGATGACTGTCAAATTTACTTCCCCCTAAGACACAATGGTACATGCTCTATTCAACCGCTGCTCAACTGCCTGGCTGACATCAGGGACTGGATGGCTTTAAACTTCTTAAGTTTCAATGAAAAGAAGTCTGAAGTCATGTTGTTCCCTCCCAACGACACGATCACAAACCACTGCATCGACCTTTCCGCTCTAACCTTGTCAGTAAAACAAAGAGTCACTAATCTGGTCGTGATAATGGACCCTTCCCTGAAACTTAACAATCATGTAAACATGATTGTTAAATCATGCTTCTTCCAACTGAGGCGGCTGTCTAAACTGAAGCCCATATTGTCCAAAAAGAACCTGGAGACAGTAATACATGCATTCATTACATCTAGGCTTGATTACTACAATTCGCTCCTGTTTGGTATCAGTCAGACCTCCATTGCATGACTACAACTGGTCCAGAATGCAGCAGCCCAATTTTTAACCAGTTCAGGCAAAAGAGAGCACATTACACCAGTTTTGGCCTCACTGCACTAGTTACCGGTTCACTTTCGAATCCAGTTCAAAATACTCATGTATGTCTACAAATCACTGAACTGTGTCGCCCCCCCATCTCTCTGATTTGCTACAACCGTATGCCCCACCACTTTCCCTGAGGTCAGTGGACCAGTTGCTCCTCATAGTTCCAGGAACTCGTCTTAAGCGCAAAGGTGACAGGGCCTTCTCTGTAGCAGGACCAAGACTCTGGAACGAGTTACCTCTGATTGTCAGACAGGCCCTCTCCCTCTCGGTTTTCAAGTCCCGTTTAAAAACTCACTACTATTCAATAGCTTTCAACACAAGATGATCTGTGTTTTGAACCTGTATGATCTACACTGGTTTGTCGGCATTATCTGTATCGGTTTTTGTCTATATTCTGATTTACCTCATTTTGTATTTTGCTTTGTGTGTTACCTGTTGTTTTGTCTGTACAGCACTTTGGTTGGCCTTGTTGCTGTTTTAAGTGCTTTATAAATAAAGTGGTATGGTATATTAATGATTTTTAAACCTCATTAGACTTAGATCATACAAGTTAAATGTCTATTTACGAAGTAAGTGTGCATTTTATTCTTCTGTCTGAATGAGTGGATTTAATGTCGGTCAAAAGTCAGAGAACAAGTTATGAGAACAAAGTGCCTTGTTTTTAAAACTCTCAGACAGTAAATAAGAAACTGGCACCTGCAAAGTCTGTCATTTCTTCAAAATATTTTCCTGTCTGTACTAACCTTTCTTAAAAACATTTCTGCTGTCTGTTGACTTCTAATAACCCTCTGACATCACTAAAACACCACCCCTGCTAGTTGTGTCAACCAATCAGGATGTACCACGTAACAGGAAGTGGATATCCTTTAAAAGTCAACACTTCTTGGAACTATTCAGTCTTCATAGTCTTCCTGGAACTTTCAGTCTAGGATGAGACTCAATCTTACGGCGAGCTGATGGAATGGGACCATGTGCCAAGGGTCTGTCCATTCCAGCGGAGTCATAGCACACCTCGCTGTGAACTCACCCGGGCGTAACGCCCTACAACTTCTAATGAAGATTCCTTCTAAGGAAGCTTATTCTGTTGAACGGAGTACTTCGTCACGACTTCTGACGATAACCAGCCACTCTGACAAAAGATGCTGAAAGAAGCGTGAAATGGACCTCTGTACCGGAGCTAATTTTTCTTCTGCAAAGGTAACGGGTCGTCGCGCGCTTAGTGTACCGAGGGCTGAGTTGGGGTCGAAAGAATGGTGCCATTCCGGGTCAACACATCTTCCTTCATCTATCTAAATATCCTCTTTAAATCTAAAACTTCTTTAATCCTTCTCTGTAAACCTCTGTGCCAGTAAATCAAGCTAGGTGCCTTCAGAGATTAATTATTCTCCTTCAGTAATCTTCTGTTGTCTTGTTATTTGAACTTGCTAAGTTTATTAATCAGAAACAGATCAGCAAACCAATGTGTACATGTTTGATGTAAAATTTTGATTCTGTTAAATAAATGACCGCATTTATTCTGATGGGTCAAAGATAAATTACGTCTCATGTCACTAATTATACACTCCACTCTCAAGTCATCTTGGTCACATGGAAGAAATTTAACTCGAAAAAGAAAGAATCCGTTGTTAATTAAACAATTAATATTCTTTGTGCTTGAACTAGCCTTAAGAATAATTAATTAGTAGTGTGACCACAGCGACAGCTGTCCATGCACACCACACTTTTGGTGGCCCGTACAGGGATCACATTACTACATTTTTGGTGGCTCGTACGGTTTCTGAAGAGATAAATTATGTGTGACCTGATATTGTGATTGTGGGAGATGCTTCATTTTGGCATATAAAAAGTCCAAGTTTTGACCTTGGTAAGACATATTTCATAGCTGTGGTGTTCAGAACGATACAGAATTGTGTTGATGTTCATGTGAAGCTGGAAATTGTCATTCTGTGTGTGTGTGTGATAAAGCTGTAAGCAGAGAGAGGGGACACGTCATTCTGTTGAAACTCTTTCATGACTGGGGGTTCTACGGTTCCGACCCGGTTCTGATTATTGGACTCGAACGAGTCATGTTTTAAATGGTGAAATGCTGTCTGTGAAACTGAGCACCGATTCAGAGCTGCTTGTATATTACTCGCTGTAATTTCCACAGTTAATTTGTGAATTTTCGAAGCGTTAATGGGTGAAATTATCGCCGGACTGTTGAAGCTAACAGCTAGCTTACACAGGTACACACGAGCTGTGATTGGTCGAAGACCGCTGTGTGAAACGTTCTGATTTGCTGAGAAGCTGGTGACGTAAGGCCGTGTACGTCCACTCACTCTGGCGTCAGTGCGAAAAGCCCACCCCAATGTCCACGTATCTGTAAAGTCATGTGACCCCCGGAAATGAAGCTCGTATTTAAATGCAGTCTTCTTTAGTGGTTAAAAAGCTGAATGACGGCCCTAAAATCAGTCCTAACCTGATGAGTTTATGCCTAAAGAGCGTGTTTTTGAAGCGACGCCACGTTCAAGCTTTAAATCTGTCTATAAATGCTGATTTGGACCGTGTTCGTCCGTTGCTAATCGAAGCTAACGGCTAACGACCGGATGTCAACAGGACAGTTCACAGGAAGTCGTCAGTGACTCATACCGTTGAAGACATGTAGCTACAGTCACCTTGTGGTAAAAATAAGCTTGCACCGCCACCTGTTGTGGAAAACAGAGTATAACAGTTTTTCAGAACTGAAAACTGCAATTACTGTGAGACCTTTTAGTGAAACGTTGCGTTTGAGTCACTTTTTTTAAAAGCATGTGGGTAAATAAAAATGTTAATCAAGCTTGGTTATGAGTTACTGTTTTGAATAACAAATTCTAGTAAATTAAACTGCTTAAAGAGTGTTTGAAACTGCAAAGTTGCTGTCAGACTTTTTAGAAAATATTGCAGGTTTATTAATTTTAAGTGCATTTGCATAAATAAACACTGGAATAGCCTGGTTCATTGTATCTGTTAACATAAGCTCATGTTAAGTAACACTGCCATAGGAGGCATTTACTTATAATATTCATGTATGGGGTAAAACCTAAAACAGGTGCCCAATTATTGAAAAGTTGACTTATAACAGTACTGTTGATGGAACCACAGAGCTGATTAGTGTGTGAAACTCGCTGCTCACTTAAATACAAACATTTACCTGTTGAAAAACTCTAAGATTGTGACGGTTTAACCAGATAGGTTTTGCTGGACAGTAAATACGAGCATGGCAGATTCAACAAAAGCTGATAATGCTAATTCTGCTCCAAGTGGTGTTAAGAAGGACTGGCTTGATAGAGCTTTGACGCTGCTCACATATTCCATATCGCCATATGGTGACCAGGTGGAATGCATGAACTCAACAGATTTACTGGACAAGCTTAAGGAGGTGGCAGGCAGTGTCACTTCTATGGCCATAAAGAAGTCGAGCTACGAGCAGCTAGCTAAAATAGCACTCTTGCTAAAAGCTGAATATTACCTGGAGTCCAGCAGGAGAGAAGCCCTTGAAATAAATTTGATGCACGAGACAGAGGACTGCGCAGCAACACATGATGAATATCTGCAACTCAAGGCACAGTTTCAATTTGAAAAGGAGGCATGGGAGGAAAAATTGCAACATGAGGAAGAGCTCTCACAAGCTCAGCTGTTGTTGCAAGCAGACTCATATGAGGAAAAGCTATGTGAAGGAGGGTTAAGGTACCAAACTCTGTGTTCAGACAATGATATTCTGCACCAACAGTTGCAGCTACAATCAAAATCTCTGGACGAGTGCAAATTGGAAAAAGCGGCATTAGTCTAACAAGGCGTGCATTTACAAAGTGAGTGTCATACATCACGTGAATGGTTAACAGCCTGTGAGGCAAAACTTGCCGCAGCCACAAATAAAATCTCTGACGAGGGGAAAAGATGTCTGGAACTTGAAGACAAACTGGGTCAGAGTCCAGGTCAACCATCACCACCTCAAAGTGATTTTGTTGTACCTCCTGCACAAAATCTCCTTATGCCACCTCCACGTGATTATTTTTTTCCGCCTCCACTAAGCCCTCATCCTCCGCTCTCAATAGCGGTATTGCAAAAAATCGCAAAATATGTCCAACGCTTCGAGCCAGGGCCGTTGGGTTCGATCGACACTAAGGCCTATCTGCAAGACCTTGATATCCAACGGGGAAGCTATCTGAACGCTACAGTTGCGGAAAAAATAGGTTTGAGCAGGCTCACTTCAGCCAGGACGGTGTTTTCCTTTATAGAGCGTCAACCAGATGCCACAAGAAAGGATTACAGCCTGTTATGTGCTGCTCTAATTAAAGAGTATACCCCTTGCGCTGGACCTGGCAGTTATCCAGCCGCCGACAAGGTCATGCAAGGTAAGAATGAGCACCCAAGGGCATATTATTCCAGAATTTTGCAGGCTTATTTTGGTTACAGGAACGAAACCGGCATGGAGGAGGCGTTTAAGTTCGTTTTCAGAAAAAATATCCACCCTGACATAAGGACGTCAGTACAGATGATGGCTAATTTCAAAGAAAAACCCATCAGTGAGATAAAAAATTGTGCTGTGAATGTCTTTGAGGCCCGTTCACAGGCCAAAACACCCATTGAGGTGTTCCCAGGTGAGAGGATTCCTTCCCAGTCATTAGAATTGGAAGGGACGAGAGCTTCAGCTCCCCCTCCCAAGAAAGGCGAGAGGAAACGAGATTTCCCATCTGCCAAACCACAACAGGTGAGTGCCCCCTGGTTCAGACAAGATCCTAAATGGTTTCCCAAGGAACCAGAGGATATACGAATGTACCAGAAGGGGGTCGCACGTCCTAAGAGTAAAAAGTATGGCACCCAAGGTAACCCATACAACCAGGGATCCCACCAGGAACCCCAGAGGAGGGGCCTGCTCCCCCTCCATGTCAGCCTGGACAGCCTGAGACAAAAAAGAAACAGCAGCGGGTCCAGAAAGAGAGCCCCAGACCTCTGAGCTCGGACGAGACAGAGAGTGTGCGTCGGTTCTTGGAAATGTTGAAAGGTATTGCCACGGACAAACAACCTGACGCGTTGTGTGGCAATATCATTGCTAATAGAGCCCCTCATCAGAAAAAGGGGGGGTACACTCACACGTCACCGACGGTGACCTGTCACCAACTGAAACCTCAGAAACAGCAACAGCTGTGCTGACGGTTCAGACAAATCAAGGTGACACAAACAGCAATGTTGCCGCTGTCACGGACAACCACAAGGACCTTGTTGTTACAAACAATGAGAGCCCCTCAACACACAGAGAGCAGATGATCTCATACATCAATGACGGAGGCCCGTCAAAAACCGAACTCTCAGGAGCAGCAGCAACTGCACCAATGGTTCGGATAAACCGGGATTACATAGACAAAGGTAAACGTAAGAAGAAACGTTGGCCAAAACCTACAAGGTTCCTATGTAACCTTATCAGAAAGGGGGTCGCTAAAAAAGCTTACCTGTCAATCACACTTGAAGGGGTCCTCACACATGAAGCCCTACTGGACGGTGGGGCCGACATAACTATTATGTCAGCCAAACTGTTCGAGTAGCTCAGGACCGCCGCTAAAGGTGTTCACAGGGAAATACCTCTCATAGAACGTGCTATAGAACTGCAGGGCCTCGCAGAGACGAGGACAACCCTAATAGCTATAGCCATGGTTCACATGCAGGTTGGCGAGATGACACTATACCACCTGGTACATGTGTCTACGGTTGACTCATTCCCATTTTTGATTGGCCAGGATTTTATAAATCGCTTTGACGCGATTATAGATTATGGTGAACAGACAATGTGGGCCAGAGTGAGCAATCCCCTGCCAATAAACATGCCTCCTGGGACCGTCACAGACTGTCCAACAGCAGGCAACTCAGAAGGCACCGAGGACTTCTCGGCAGAGAACACAGTCCCGGTAAGTAATCCTTTAAAAGCATGTGAAATCGAGACCCAACCAGTGGACCCAACTCTGACCGAACAAGAAAGCCTCCTCTGCGAGCTGAGACAGTCAGAGCCCACCGGATACTACTTACCATTGGTAGTTAAAGGTGTAGAGATCCAAGGATCCCACACCGAAGATGCTGTACTGTCGCTGTGGACAGATAAATCAGCTATTAACCAAGCTTTCTACGAAACATTGGTTAAAAAACATTTGGGTCCAGTTCTGATCGAGAAAGCTTTCCGCTTTCCATTGTATCCCAACAGTTCACAAGTGATGACCACGAAAGGAGTCATTAACCTGAAACTGATCTGGAACCAACAGGAACTGGTCCACCCATTCCTCGTGGTCCCAGACTTACCACATGCAACCTACATAGGCTCTGACATCTTGGTAAGATTAGGTGTCCGAGTGGACACTAGCCACAATGTACTGTGGTCACTACAACCAGCCACAAAGGATCCTCCTGTGCTAGACACAGCTAACCTTACGGCTGGACAGACCATTCCAGAGGTCTGCCAGGAATGTACACAAGATGTACCAGCCACCCAACTGCCAGCTGCGGAAAAACCCTCAGTAAGCGAGGACCCGAATCACCACTACTTTGATAGCAATATCTGCAAAGATATGACAACACTGTACGTGGATGGCTGCTCATTCCACCACGAAAAAACTTGCAAATCAGGTGTTGGCGGGATCCTCCTCCAGGACCAAGAAGAGGTCACTTTTAGCTATAAATTAGGCTATCAGTCTTCTCAGTACACTGAGATAGCAGGAATCCTAATAGCTCTCCAGATGGCAGTAGAACACTCCATCCAAACGCTAGTCATCTGCACTGACTCTAACTACGCTCGGCAGTTTCTTGTGTCATCTCGCTCTGTGGAAACAGAACGGCTTTCTCACAAGCAACAAGAAAGTGGTCAAACACAAAGAGCTTTTCATGGCATGTGATCACTTGGTGACATCATATGACCTACAGGTCTACTGGAAGAAGGTTCTAGGACATTCAAGAGTCCTAGGAGATGACAAGTGGTATAATGACCTTGCAGACTTCCTAGCCAAGGGCGGAGCCGTGGACCGCCCTCTGTGGTCCTTTGATCCCTCCTGGCTGCTCGCAACTCTGTCAGTACAACCTACAGCTGAGGTAATGGCAGTCACACGTGCACAGGCTGCAGCCAAACCGGCTGACAACACAGTCTCTGTACAACCCGTGCTGACTGACCCAGACATCATCCAACTTCAGAAGTTGGATCCTGCGATACACTCGATAATACTGTACTTGACTGACCCAGACAAAAACACTCCGTCCGAAGTCGACCTGGATTCCAATCCAGACCTTGAAGTCCTCTTTCAGCTGCGCAAACAGCTAAAACTAATCAAGGGCATCCTAACTTTTGCTCATGGACCAACGTCCTCACCCTTGTTTGTGGTCCCCCATGACCACAGGGGGGTGATGTTAGTTCACACGCACGACCTCCCATCCGCAGGACACAAGGGAGATAACGTCATGCTGAAAGCATTAAAACAAGTTGCTTATTGGCCTGGAATGAAAAAGGATGTCAAGGACTACATTAAAGGGTGCCTGGTCTGTGGCTAGTTTCAGCCATCCAGACCACTCCACAGAGCACCACTGCAAAGTAGAGGCATTGCATTCCCATGGTCTGACCTCCAGATCGACTGGGTTGGACCACTTACTAAAAGCACTAGAGGAAATAAATATTTTCTCACGGTAACTTACGCATTTACCAAATGGGTAGAATGCCTACCAGCTCCTAACAACACAGCACAAACAACTGCTGTGTTACTAATGAATCATGTATTTTCAAGGTTTGGACTTCCCCTAAGGGTGAACTCAGACCAAGGTACACAATTCACAGCTGAAGTGATGAAAGAACTGTGGAAGATGCTAGGCATCAAAGTCAACTTCCATGTTGGCTACTACCCACAGGCCTCAGGCCAAGTGGAGAGAGCAAACAGAACTGTGGTAAGTATTTTGAAGAAATACGTAGCCGCAAACCACAAGGACTGGGACGTGAAACTCCCTCTGGTCCTCATGGCCATAAGGGCCACTCCACACACATCGACTGGCATCTCTCCCTTCGAGATGATGACGGGTCGACAAATGACTCTCCCTCTACACCTGTTGTACCAACCAGGCGATGCTGCCATGGCAACAGCCTACACCACCCAACAATACACGAATGACTTGGAAAAACACCTTAAAAACACCTTTGCTTTTGCCCAGAGAAACCTGGAAAAATCCGCTGAAGGACGAAAGGCGTACTATGACCAAAAGGTCTCTCATGAGGAACTCCAAGTGGGAGATAGGGTCTGGTACTACGCATTTGCCCCCACAACCGGGAAAGGAGAGTCCGGGACCGGAACTCTCGCCTGCAAACTGATGCCCAGGTGGACTGGACCCCACCTGGTAACAGACAAACTGTCTCCAGTTGTTTATCAGATCAAAATCAGCAAAGGCGAAAAAGAGCCAATTGTTAAATGGGTACATCGAAACCAGGTCAAACTACACAAAGCGTTCAATAACTCCACAGGAGGCAAAGATCTCACAAACTCAGACCTGGTGGGAAAAAGGGTCGTCCAAGCAGAAACTAAAAAAGTCTAAGCTTAATTAAGTGTTAAGATAACAACTCAGACGCGATAACGTGATCGAATCTGACAATCAAGGTGAGTGACGCATTGAAACGTTGTTTTCTAGTTGCTTAATCACTACTTTTGTCGATGTTGAAATGTTGTTTTCTGGTTGCTTAATCACTACTGTTGTCAATGTTGAGACATTGTTTATTTGGTTTTGGTATTGTTTCTGAACACCCCCAACAAGAATTAATTTTGTGTGTACTTGTAGTTAGAGACTATGAGGACTTTAACTATGCCAACATGCAGTTCATTTGTTAAACTTCAATCTTTGAGGATTCAATGTAGATTAATGCTACCTTAAGTACTATAACCTACATTGGTCTCACGACTCTCGAGCCGAACCTACTCGAACAATCCTATTCGGGGGGGGGGGGGGGGGTTAGCTAATCCTTAAGTTGAGTTTCCCCATAGACTCCAAAAACATTTAGGGGGAAACCAACAACCAAAACTCAAGTCGTTCGTCTAAAGGGACAACAGACAATTGAACCAAACTATATTTTGCCATGTAAATCTAACTTAAACCAAGTTAGGAATGGAAGAATAGTTTGGAATGCCCTTCTATAGGTATAAATCCCTATAAATAATTTTTCAGCATGACCCACCCTTTAACTGGTATCTGTAGCTGATCTAAACCATGATAGCTTACACACCAGGTGCATATAGGTTAAGGTCTTATGTAAAATCCCACTCATAAGCCCAACTAAAACCACATAAATGCATGAACACATAAGGACCAGAATGGCATCCATTGGGAACGGCCAGCAGCAACCTTTGCTGAAGGGACCTACAACTCCAACGTGGGTCTTCAAACTCCATCCAGTGGTCGCCTCTTCAGTTCAATCGAGGGAACCCCTCTACATGTTGATCAATCAACACCTACAATCGTTGTGGATTTACCATTGTGGATTATATGACATTTTCCAATGGATTACAGGCTTTGTTTCCAAGGGGTTAAAGCGTTGCTGCAATGGAATTACCAACAACATTATGGAATTACCAGAACTGTTGAGGGATTACGTTCTTTGACTTTTGTTTTCCTCTTGCTGGATTACATCAAGATCTAGGACATTCGGAGGTGTAAGTTCATGTTGGAATTCATCCCCATGGACAGGAGATGATTTCCAAAGGGGGGACTGTAGTGAACTAGACCTCTGACATAAATCTGTCTCTGAAGACCTTCAGGCACAGGAGCTGTTATTTCATTGATTTGAATCCAGAAATACAAATTATCTCATCAAGAGACTATTTAATTGTATCCTGAATTAATCAATTGAAAGAACACTTCTTTTTATATTATCATTACTATTTTACAATATCTTGATAATCAAAAGTGTGTTTAGTTCATACCATTTCTAATGTTGAAGTAAACCACTCATTTAAATCAACTGTAAAACAGTATTAATGATTTTTAAACCTCATTAGACTTAGATCATACAAGTTAAATGTCTATTTACGAAGTAAGTGTGCATTTTATTCTTCTGTCTGAATGAGGAGTAGATTTAATGTCGGTTAAAAGTCAGAGAACAAGTTATGAGAACGAAGTGCCTTGTTTATAAAACTCTCAGACAGTAAATAAGAAACTGGCACCTGCAAAGTCTGTCATTTCTTCAAAATATTTTCCTGTCTGTACTAACCTTTCTTAAAAACATTTCTGCTGTCTGTTGACTTCTAATAACCCTCTGTCATCACTAAAACACCACCCCTGCTGGTTGTGTCAATCAGGAAGTACCATGTAACAGGAAGTGGATACCCTTTAAAAGTCAACACTTCTTGGAACTATTCAGTCTTCCCAGTCTTCCTGGAACTTTAAGTCTGACGAGTCTTCCTGGAACTTTCAGTCTAGGATGAGACTCAGTTGACTCAGTCTTATGGCGAGCTGATGGAATGGGACCATGCCAAGGGTCTGTCCATTCCAGCGGAGTCACAGCATACCTCGCTGTGAACTCACCCGGGCGTAACGCCCTACAACTTCCAATGAAGATTCCTTCTAAGGAAGCTTATTCTGTTGAACGGAGTACTTCGTCACGACTTCTGACGATTACCAGCCACTCTGACCAGAGACGCTGAAAGAAGCGTGAAATGGACCTCTGTACCGGAGCTGATTTTTCTTCTGCAAAGGTAACAGGTCGTCACGCCCTTAGTGTACCGAGGGCTGAGCTGGGGTCGAAAGAATGGTGCCATTCTGGGTCAAAACATCTTCCTTCATCCATCTAAATCTCCTCTTTAAATCTAAAACTTCTTTACTCCTTCTCTGTAAACCTCTGCACCAGTAAATCAAGCTAGGTGCCTTCAGAGATGAATTATTCTCCATCAGTAATCCTCTGTTGTCTTGTTATTTGAACTTGCTAAGTTTATTAATCAGAAACAGCTCAGCAAATCAATGTGTACATGTTTGATGTAAAATTTTGATTCTGTTAAATAAATGACCGCATTTATTCTGATGGGCCAAAGATAAATTACGTCTCATGTCACTAATAATACACTCCACTCTCAAGTTATCTTGGTCACATGGAAGAAATTTAACTCGAAAAAGAAAGAATCCGTTGTTAATTAAACAATTAATATTCTTTGTGCTTGAACTAGCCTTAAGAATAATTAATTAGTAGTGTGTCCACAGCGAAAGCTGTCCTGTCTCACTACAAGGGTTAGGTTCTACCTCAAGTGGAGGAGTTCAAGTATCTCGGGGTTTTGTTCATGAGTGAGGGAAGAATGGAACGTGAGATTGACAGACGGATTGGTGCAGCATCTGCAGTATTGCGGACTCTGTATCGGTCCGTTGTGGTGAAGAGAGAGCTGAACTGTAAGGCAAGCTGAGCTGTAAGGCAAAGCTCTCTGTTTACCGGTCGGTCTACATTCCTAACCTCACCTATGGTCATGAGCTTTGGTTAGTGACCAAAAGAATGAGATCGTGGATACAGGCAGTTGAAATGAGTTTTCTCTGCAGGGTAGCTGGACTCTCTCTTAGAGATAGGGTGAGAAGTTCAGTTATACGGGAGAGACTCAGAGTAGAACCACTACCACGTTGAGAGGAGCCAGTTGAGGTGGTTCGGGCATCTGGTAAGGATGCCCCCTGGGCGCTTCCCTAGAGAGGTGCTTCGGGCATTTCCAACTGGGAGGAGACCCCGGGGAAGACCCACGACACGCTGGAGAGACTATGTCTCTTGGTTGGCCTGGGAACACCTTGGAATCCTTCCAGAAGAGCTGGAAGAGTTGGCTGTGGAAAGATGTCTGGGCCTCCCTGCTCAAGCTGCTGCCCCCGCGACCCGACTTCGGAATAAGCGGAAGATAATGGATGGATAGATAGTATAAAAATGTCCCAATTTAGTCCAAACAAGTATTAAATCAGTATACTTCTAGTACACTACAAGTATGGTGTGTAGTATACTTGATATACTTACACTTAACTTAAAGTATACTTGCAAAAATAAACTTCAAATGTTCTACTTTTTGTTAAGGGCAGTGTTGTTTTGGTTTCTAGAGCACAAAGTTAGAGGCCATGGGGGTTACCTCATTACAAACATGCATGCTTGTAATGGGCTGTTGTATCAATGTTTCTACTTATAGAACATATTTATTTATTTGTTTATTTATTAGTTTACAACCACACTTTTTAAAACAAAACAATGAGGGTTGGGGGTGGCAAAAGACCCTATTCAAATAAGTGTAGCTAAATTTTGTTTGATGTTTTTTGTCTGTTTATCCATTTGTTTGTTTGTTTGTGTCAGGAATCAGCTTTTAGGATTCGTAAACTCAGCCAAACAACAAGAAGGTTTAAGAGATTTATTAATTTGCAGCTGCTGGTGGGAGTCTGGATCCAGAGGCAGGAACAAAACTGCAAAGATATGAGAGTTAGTGGCTTGTGGGTATTCAGGGGATTATTTGCCAATAATTAATAGCCACTAACCTTCTTAGGCAGGTATGGTGATTTACACCTTTCAAAGCTTGTGTGGATGATGTCATCATAGCTGGTGGAGACACAGCTGCAGATGTACGCTGCAATAGTGATGAGTTGGGGGGGGGGGGGGTCCAAAGATGGGGTCCTTTAGGAGAGGCAGAGGTCTTTAAACAGGTTCAAAGGGTAATCCAAAATCCAGAGTCCAGGGGCCAGAAGCAAGGTCATTCACCAGGATCAAAGGAGCAGAATGAGGGCAGATAAGAGGCAGGCAAAGAGGCAACTCCAGAAAACAGGCATGGGGTCAAGACAGGAGTTTCAGACAAGATTAATGAAGCACTGGACATCTACAACCAAAAGGATTAGATAATCTGGCAAGGAGTAGTGAAACAAGAGTTCTTAATGTCAATGTCAATTTATTTATATAGCACATAAAAACAACAAAAGCTGACCAAAGTGCTTTACAGTTAAGACAGATTAAAAAATTAAAAAAGAGTAAAAATGCATCTAGTGCCACTCAAAAACATAAGTTGACAATAAAAATAACACATAACAACAATAAATAGGGCAGATAACAGGTGCAGCACATGAGGCTGATTGAGCTGTAGGTGAATTGAGAGAGCTTGAGTGTAACAGGACTGAGCAGAAATGAGCCATGAAGGAGGCAGAAACATCACATAGTCCCACCTTTAAGGTCCGGCTCCAGACGGACCTCCAGGTTGGTCCGGGCGGGATCTGTGAAATTCCTGGATCAGGGTCTTGTTAAGAATGTTACGGGCTGGAACCAATGATCGTTCCTCAGGCCCATAACCCTCCCATTCTATCAAGTAGTGGAGGCCCTGATCCCACCGTCTGGAGCACAGGAGTCTCCTGACGGTGAAAGCTGGGGCCCCATCGATGAGTCGGGCGGGAAGAGGGGGCCTGGAGGAGGGCCCAAAACATGAAGACACCAAGGGCTGGACACATGACACATGAAATGTGGGGTGGATTCTTAGAGAATGGGGAAACTTCCCAGTTGTAGGCAGACGCCACTGTGTTCACCACCTTGGAGATGGGAAAAGGACCCACAAAACGAGGTGCCAACTTACGGCTGTCCACATGGAGGGGAAAATCCTTGGTGGATAACCAGACCTTCTGACCCACTTGGTAAGATGGGTTGGGATGCGTCGATGGTTGGCACTTTTAGCATAGACAATGGACATCTTAATGAGGGACCTCCTAGATCTCCTCCAGGCTCATTGGCACCTGAGAGCAGCTCTGTGAGCAGAAGGGACTACAGCAATCTTGTCCTGGATGGTGAACACTGGCTGTTGGAACCCATAGACCATGTAGAAAGGTGATAGGACAGTGGTGGAGGAGGGTAGGGAGTTGATCGCATGTTCAACCTTGTGTGAGATTCACTTCCAGCTTCAGCCTTCGTCTTTTCCTTCTGAGCGGGCTAAGGTAGCATATGTAATGTCCTTGTTGTCAGGCAAAGCTAAAGCATGGGGCACAGCTGAGTGGCAACGTGACACTCTGGTTTGTTACTCATTCAAAGAATTTTATAAAGAACTTTGTAGGGTGTTTGATCCCATTTTGCCTGAAAGAGAAGCTGCCAGGAGATTGTTTTCACTCAAGCAGAGAAGGAGGAGGGTGACAGAGTATATAATTGACTTTCACACTGTTGCTGCCAACAGTAGTTGGAATGAGGAGGTTCTGACCAATGCTTTTTTCCAAGGCCTCAATTAAGAGATTAAGGATGAGCTTGACTCTAGAGATTATCCTGAGTCTCTTAAAACACTGGAGAACCTGGCAACGTGCATTGACTTGCGCCTCATGGACAGTGGAAAGTACTCAAACACTGTACTTAAGTAAAAGTACAAATAAACAGACAAAAATGTACTCTAGTAAAAGTAGAAATACCACATTAACATTTTTACTTAAGTAAAAGTAAATAAGTACTTGCTTTTAAAATACTTAAAGTAGTAAAAAGTACTTGCTGAATGTATTACCTAATGTAATGGTCTACATGTCTTTAAATCTGCGTACCATATGTATATTTTCTTTAATACATTAATAGTGTTGTCCCATAACAATGCTGCAGATAATACATGTTTTTATTGTGTTTACTCTGTGACACAGTTCACACTTGGACTTGTGATTCTGTGCGTCAGAATTTCAGGGATGGCATGCAAAGTTAAATGCCATTAATCAAAATAAGAAAGAGGAATGATTATACCTTTGAAAGTTTTTATTTAACACAAATCAAAACCAATGTGTCATTTTAACTGCAATAAACACATTTAAGTAAAAGTTGTCTGCCTGAAAAAAGGAGCATTAGACACAACTAACAAAAGGAACAGGCTCTGATCATTTCAACTGATATTTCAACTCCAGTTTGTCATCAACACTACTTGTACAGAACTGGTTGCCGTGCTTCTCGAGACTTTCTGATCCTCCTCTTCAGCAGAACTGTCCTCTGGAGGTTCTTCTTGCTCCAAGCTGCTCTCAGACTTCCAATGTTTTATACCGTGTCCATTAACATGGAACAAAGTGTCATTTCTCTTAGTCTTGGCAAACTGCCACATTGTCTTCTGTTTTATGAACTTTGCATCTCCATTCTGTTTAATCTGGGAGGAGGATGAAACATCACTGTTTTTGCCCTCATCCTGAGCCTTGGACTCATCATCAGATTCGTTGGCATCCTGAGAACCTCTTGCTGACGTCTCTTCATCTGTGTCTGAGCTGCTCTGGATCACCGCAGTGCGTTTGCTGATACGAGCCGTGTGGCGAATACGGCTGCTCGCCTCCTCCTCTTCAAAGTCTTCATCGGATGCCTCAAGAAGTTTCATCTTGTTAACAGCGGCCCATGCCATCTTTCTTTTGAGAGACCTGTGCATGCCGACCTCCTGTTCTCCATCTGAACTCTGAGATGCGACTCTGTCAGGGTCCCGGTGGGGACGCCTCTTTTGGTGAGATGTCCTGCTGCTGTGGCTGTTGGTTTCCGATCTGCTCTCTGTTCTCTTTTTGTCTCCAGCAGCACAGTTTCTGGTCAGCCGTGTCCTCCTGCTTGGATAGTGACAATCTGATTTTTTTCAGAATCAGAATCAGAATCAGTTTATTAGTGCCATGTCAATGAACGAGGTTCACAAACTAGGAATTTGCTTCAACATAAGGTGCTAATAGTAATAAAGTAAAATAAAGTAAAAATAAATAAAAATTAAGTAAAAATGAGAACTTTACATAAGACATAAGACCTGTGTACACCCACAAATAAAGTAAAATTAAAAACATAACATAACCATATGTACACCCATAC
>NC_056508.1:8659916-8685143 GCF_014905685.2 Nematolebias whitei
TGGTGTACAGGGAGAAAAGCAGGGGGGAAAGCACACAGCCCTGTGGAGATCCTGTGCTTACAGTCCGAGTGTCCGAGACAGCTCTCCCCAGCCGCACGCACTGACTCCGGTCTGTCAGGAAGTCTGTGATCCACCTGCAGGTGGAGTCAGGTACATGGAGCAGGGAGAGCTTGTCTTGGAGCAGAGCAGGGAGGATGGTGTTAAATGCGGAGCTGAAGTCCACGGACAGGATCCTGGCGTAGGTTCCTGGGGAGTCCAAGTGCTGCAGGATGAAGTGAAGAGCCAGGTTTATTGCGTCATCTACTGTACAGACCTGTTGGCCCTGTAGGCAAACTGCAGGGGGTCCAGGAGGAGGTTGGTGATGGACTTGAGGTGAGATGAAACCAAGCGTTCAAAGGTTTTCATGACTACAGACGTGAGAGCTACAGGTCTGTAGTCATTTGGTCCTGTGACACGTGGCTTCTTGGGGACAGGGACGATGATGGAGGACTTGAAACAGGCTGGGACGTGGCATGACTCCAGAGAAGAGTTGAAGATCCCCGTGAAGACCGGAGCCAACTTTCCAGCACAATGTCTCAGCGTGGAGGGTGACACAAGGTCTGGGCCTGCAGCCTTATATGTATTCAGCCTTTTAAAAAGCCTCCTTACTTCATCCTCTTGTACAGAGATAGCAGGGGGTTGTCAGGGGCAGTCGGTTAAACCAGTTGGGCTGGGGTTGGTGTGGAGGATGGAGGAATGTGAGTCCATGACTTCAAAGCGTGAATATAAGTCGTTCAGATCGTTTGCCAGTTTGAGATTGTCTGTAGAATGAGGTGCTCTGGGCTTGTAATTAGTTATCTCTTTCAGCCCCCTCCAGACAGAGGCAGAGTCGTTTGCAGAGAACTGTTGTTCTGTTGATTTAGCAGGGAGGTGTCGAAGACACCTAAATCCATACTTCGCACGTCTGTAGTTGTCTCTGTCCCCCTCTCTGAAAGCAGCCTCCTTCTGCTGACAAAGCTGTCTTAGTTTGGATGTGAACCAGGGTTTATCATTATTGAAAATGACTCTGGAGCGTGATGGGATGATGCTGTCCTCACAGAAATGTATATATGACGTCAAGCAACACCTCTTATTCATTCAACCTTTATTTAGACAGGCAATCCCATGGAGCCTCGAGGACTCATTTACAAGAGAGACCTGATTTCAACAAAGAAAGATGACAACAATGGACAACAGCAACAACAATAAACCATGATAAAAAGTCATACTACAATTTTTTTTGTTTGTTTGTTTTTTTTACAAATAGGATGGCTAAAAGAAAAAGGTAACAAAAAAAAAACAGCTAGATTCTAAGGCGAATGTAGAAAACTAAAAACAGGAACATGTCTGTGTTGGTCCCTGCCAGGAGTCCAACAGATTCTTAAAGCCACTTAGAGAGGTCAAGGTCGAGAGCTTCAAATCTTTTTGTAAAATATTCCAGGAAACAGGAGCGGAGTAGGAGAAGGCCCTTTTGCCTAGTTCAGTCCTCATTGAGGGAACACTGCAGGTAATAATGTCCTGAGAGCGCACGCTGTAGCTGCACTCACGAAGAGACGTGTAGGAGGAGATGTATGAAGGCAGCAGACCAAGAAGTGATTTAAAGATGAAAATGTACCAGTGAAAGAGTAGGGCTGGGTACCTTCCTAAAAAAAATCGGTATCGGTACCGGTGTCGGTACCTTCACTTCGGTGTCGGTTCCTGGACGGTTCTTTTTTCGGTACCAATTTTGTAATTACTATTAATTCTAACAAGAATAAAATTACATTACACATTACAGTACAAATTGTGAGTTTTATTTTTTAACTTTGGGATTTTTCTATTCGAAGCAGTTTTCTTACATAAAAACAAACATATAATTTGCAGGTCAAAAGACCAGTTTCAAACCATTGACACGTCAGTGTCTAATGTTCACTGCTACACACTGAGGACCTTTTCACTGAACAGTTTTTCTTCAGAAACATCAACATGTTCTAGAGGTTGGCTCCTCTACCCATCCTTTCTCTGTTCTTTGTGTTCTTCTAATTATCTTTCCACAGCTGCTGCTCATTACCTGGACCAGGTGGAGGAGCTATTTAATCTGGAGCCTCACTCCAGATCAGTGCCAGAGCAAAGTTCTACCAAGCTCCATGTTCCTGTGACTACTGGCTGGCTGACTGACTTCAAGCTCCTTATCGGTCTCCCTGCGTGACAGCAGCGTTTCTCCTACTCCACCTTTACTCCTGTGTGCCTCACCTGGTTCCTGGTTTCTCTTCACATCCCTTGGTGATTTTTGTAAATACACTCGTTGATATACTCACCTGATCCCACCGTGGATTATTGGATTTGGATCCTGTCTCCTGTTCTCATGCTCCTGGAACAACAACGACAAGTAAGCTTATTTTTGGATTACTATCAACACTTCCAAAATCTCCTCTCAAGTGGATTTGTCGTTCACCACCAATCTCCTCTCTATTCCCACAGTGGATCCATCCTGAGTTTGAGTTTACCAACTACACCTGAACCAATAAATATAGTTGTTTTTTACCTGAAGTTGTTTAGTCCTTGCTTCAAACCGTTCGCCTTTGACATCACCCACAGACCCTAACACATGTCTGCTTTCTGTGGATACAAACCAGCTGCTCCTGGCTGATGGTGTCTCCAGCAGTAGAAAATGTTCACTCCAAGGGTGTGGATAATGCTTGTTGCGCACACACAGATACCTGGTTGTCAGTTTGACATATTGTCCCTCACATTCCACCAGCAGGTCACTGGATTCAATGAGGTAGAGTTGATGCAGACATCTGCACCTCTGTGTCTCTTCCTGAATCTTCTCTGTGGTTCTCTGGGGTTTAGGGCTCTGATCATCTCCCTAACTGACATGAGAACAAAACATCAACAATAACATGGTTGTGTTATTATTGCTCAAAAAACATTATCCAGGCTGAGAGATAAAGGTTTAACTGGTCAACAAAATCCTTTAAAATTTAATTTACCTCCAACATGCAGCTCCACTGTAGAAAAAGGCAGCAAATTTTTAACAACAAAGTCTGACTGTCCTGTGGCCCCCGTCTCGCTTTTCTTTTGTCCTCACATCTGGGTCAGAACCTCCTGTGAGGAGAACATAAACAGAGAACATTAGGTGAACTGTTTAAGCAGCTGACTGTAAGGACAAGCAGTTTTACAAGCTAAGATTTATGTTACTGTCAATCTTTAGTTAGCTTCTGAGTTTAGCTAGCTACGTAGATAAAATAAATTTACACACTAATATCTTAAAGTTAGCGTTACATGGATCATAGTTTATTTCACGCGATGTACGTGTTAAGCTGCAGTTACGCTAACAAACGTAACTCACCAACTGAAACTCACAGAGACGTCCTCGGAGTAATTTGAAGAGTCCGGTCGTGGAGATAATGAATCAGGACGTTCAGGCTCTACTCACAGGCTGACTTTAATGGTGAGAGGAGGAAGAGGAGGGGGGAGGCTAATGAACTCTTCTCTCCTCGCAGAAAAACACAGAGCAACTTTCTGCAGCGCGTGTTGTCAAAGCCGTTCAACACGCACTGCACACGTGAACCCGTCTGTGGGTGTCACCAGCACCATAGACATAATTATACATAGATTAGGTACGGCAGCTCCATACAGCTCTGGATGTAATCTTGGTGTAGTCTGTCATATGTCTGGTGTTTTACCAGCCTGCATGCTGAAACCACGTGACACGTTACAGCCAATACCGAAACTTGACACCGAAAGAAGAGTGACGTTTCAATACATACACCGACCGGTGCAGTTCGGTCGGTGCCATAAAAGAACCTCGGTTCGGTACTCAGCCCTATGAGAGGGTCTGCGTGAAGTTAATGATGTCCAGTTAACCAGTGAATTCAGGGTGCAGTGGTGGGTACGATAATCACAGCCAGTTATGAATCTTAGTGCACCATGATAGACAGCATCCAACATCTGCAGGGTTCTTGTAGGAGCGTTCATGTAAATAATGTCACCGTAATCAATGGAGGGAAGGAAAGTCACAGATAAAAGGCGTTTTCTAGCATTCAGGGTTAGATAGGATCTGTTTCTGAAAAAGAAACCCAGTTTAACTTTCAGTTTCTTTACCAAGTTTTCCACATAGAGCTTAAAAGAGAGATGCGAGTCGACTAAGATACCCAAATATTTATAGGAATCAACAAATTCAATGAGGACACCATTTGTGGATAAAATCAGATGAAGAACTGCTGGGACCAACTTCCTATTTGAAAAAAGCATCCCTTTGGTTTTGTCTGCATTTAACACAAGTTTGAGGCGGAACAAATCTGTCTGGATGTAGTTGAATGCAGATTTCAAAAGCTGGAAAGCCTTAGCAACAGTTTTAGCTCGACAATAAACAACTGTGTCATCAGCATAGAAATGTATGGATGCATTAGGGATGTTTTTACCTACATTATGTATGTAGATTGTAAAGAGGGTGGGTCCTAAGACTGAGCCTTGTGGTACACCATTGTTGACTGTTAAATAACTGGAGGAAGTACCATTATGTTGAACACATTGCCTCCGGTCTGAAAGATAGTTAGAGAACCAACCAATGGTGTGTTCTGAGAAACCAATTTCTGAGTGTCAAGACTCGAGGAACCCAGATGGAGCGAAACCAGAAAAGACAAGACTTGGTTAGAAAAAGTAGTGATGTTTATTATTTACAGTGTCTATTTACAGTGGGTCATCTCTGGGAGATCCTGGGAAAGAGAGTTGAGTAAGTGGGGTCCAGTTGTAGTTCTTAATATTTTTGTTTTGTTTTTCCTTACAGATGGTGAAGCAAGAATTTGGCGTGGACGTTAGTCACCAGGGATGATCCAAAGGAAGGCGGAACACTACAGGAAGGACAGGCGTGTGGCTGGAAGGCGAGGCACGGAGAACATGAACCAGGACCACGGGAGTCTGCATCCAAACAGGAGCCAAGAAAACAGGAGGACTGTAGACACAGAAACAAAGGTAAGTACTTCTCATAAACCTTTCATTTAACTGGCCAAAAGCATAAATACCAAATAGGGTATAATGCTCCAGCGATGAGTCACACTGGACTGCAGCCTTAAATAGTAGCAGGAGCTCTTCAGGTGGATGGCTGCCAGCTGGTGGTAATCAGCAGCCAATTAGAGGAGGAGCTGCAGGTAGTGGAACTCTCACACTGAGAGCTTAGGACACAAGATGTTATGATCCACAGAGTCAAAAGCTTTAGACAGGTCTAAGAAAAGTGCAGTACAATAATCCTTAGCATCCAGTGCTTCAACGATGTCATTAAGAACCTTCAGTGAAGCAGTGATTGTACTGTGTTGTTTCCTGAAACCAGATTGATGGGGAGGTAAATGAGTCCAGGTAATTTTTGATTTGAGAGTTTATCAGTTTTTCTAGAACCTTGGCTAAAATGCAAAGTTTAGAGATTGGTCAATAGTTGTTCAGTGAGGTGGGGTCACCTCCCTTCAGCAAAGGAAGAACAAAGGCTGTTTTCCAAGTGTCTGGGATCGAGTTTTGTCTTATGGAGAGATTGAAGATGTGGGCCACAGGGACTGTGATGATATGAGCAGCCAGCCTTAAGAAATAAGGTGGAAGTTCATCTGGACCTGCAGATTTTTTAGGATCAAGATCTTTTAACAGTTTATTAACCTCACTGACTGAGAACGGAGAAAAAGAGAAGGTGTGATTAACTGAGAATTGACTTGTAAAAGGGATTTGATTAGTAGAAGTTTGATTCTTAAGTGAAATGGATAATTTTCCATTAGTAACTGTGTCAAATAAAGAACTAGAAGCAACAAAATGTTTGTTGAAACAATTCAGGATCTCGTGCTTATTTGACACAGGAACAGAGTTAATGAGAATTTGTGATGGGAGGTCAGATGTTTGGGGGGTGCCTGAGAGAGATTTGATGGTTTTCCAGAATCTGTTAGGGTCATTTAGATTTTTGGAGGTCTGAGATAAGAAATAGTTGCGTTTTGCTGCTTTGACAGCAGTTGTGCATTTATTCCTCATCTGTCGAAAACTCAACCAATCAGTGTCTGAGTCAGATTTTCTCGCTGCAGCCCAAAGATGATCTCTCCTGTGCAGGAGGTCAGCTAGCTCTGGGGCAAACCAGGGGCTGTCTCGTCCCTTTATTCTGAACTGACGAAAAGGAGCATGTTTGTTCACAAAATAAATGAAACTATTATGAAAATAGTTCCAAGCAGAGTTTTTTTATTTTATTTATTTATTCATTTCAAATTAAAAACACAATAACAATTTCAAAACAAGAGAGTAAAATACAAAACATAAAATGAAAGGCAGCAGAAGAAGAAAAAAAATCTTATTATTTCTGCCCCTTCTTAAACAAAATCAATTCAAACAATAAATTCAATCAATAATCATCTATAAATAATACAACAAAATTACATAACTGATCACAATTTTTCCATTTATATTTCGTTTGATATTAACTAACTTAAATCTATATGTATCTATTCAACAATATGTTCTTAATCTTTTTCTTAAATATAAACATTGACTTTGATTTTTTTACATCATCATCCAAACTATTCCAAAAACCTATTCCCTGTACTGAAGTAGACCTACCCCTTAAACTAGTCCTATACTTTGGTTTCACAAAAATATCTGTTCCCTTTAGATAATAACAACTTTTCCTTTTCACAAAATATGCTTGAATGTTCGAGGGTAGTATATAATTCTGAGCTTTATACATAAGTAAGAGAATATTATAATCCACCAGATCATAAAACTTAAGTAATTTCAACTTATAAAATAAAGTAGTTGTAGGATGACAGTAATGTTTTCTTGTTATAATTCTTATAGCTCTTTTCTGTAACACAAAAATAGGCTTAGTTATAGTTTTACAAGCTGTTCCCCAAACATCAACACAGTAAATTAAATGCGTGACTATAAAAGTATTATTCAGCAAACACAAAGCATTATCATTCAAAAGATCCCTTACTTTATACAGTACTGCCATGGACTTAGATATTTTAGTTTTTACAAAATGTATATGTTGTTTCCATGACAGTTTATCATCAATAATTACACCCAAAAACCTTACCTCATTCACTCTACATATCTCAACACCATCAATTTTGAAAGGAAAATCCACAGTTATCTTTTTTTTTTACTAAATATCATAAAATTAGTTTTAGCAACATTCAATGATAATTTGTTTAATTTAAACCAAGTTAGTATTTTAACAAACTCCATCTTCATCAACTCAAACATCTGTTCCAAGTTTTTACCCGAACAAAAGAATGTGGTATCATCAGCAAATAAAACACCTTTCAGGATACCAGACACCTCAATTAAATCATTTACGTATAAAATAAACAACTTACGTCCAAGAACTGAACCTTGAGGTACTCCACATGAGATACTGCATAGATTAGAGCATACATCATCAATCTGTACAAACTGTTTTCTGTCCCTCAGATAACTAGATATCCACTGTAGAGCTGGACCTCTAATGCCATATTGTTTCAATTTTTCAAGTAGAATGGTGTGGTCAGTTCACGTCATCTGTTAACAGAATACGATGCCAGTCAAAGTGAGACAGATCCCAGACAAACGACTGTTCACAAAAATGTTTCAGATCCCTTTTTTGAATTAATCTGGGTTTAGAAGGTGGAAGTTTAATATCTCTCAAAGCCGCTGTCACACAATGATCACTCAAGATATTGGCAAATACACCTGTACCAGGGAATTTGTGAGGCATATTAGTTAGAAACAGGTCTAAGATGGAGGATTTTTCAGAATGGTTTTTGTTTAATCTAGTGGGAGAGTTGATCAGTTGGGTAAGATTGAGAGACAGGCAACATTCCTTGAATTTATCACAGAGGGGGATTGACTTATACCAATCAATGTTGAGGTCTCCAGCCAAAAGGATCTCTTTGAATTTTAAATTACCAAGAAATTCCATCAGGGCAGACAGAGCCTCAGGTGTTACTGAGGGTGGGCGGTAACAGCAGACTACAGATAATATCTGGCCACCATTCAAGGTGATGTTTAAAGATAAGGCTTGAAACTGGTTTGGAATTGTTTTAGAAGACACAAGACTAGCAACCAAAGAATCTCTGATGTAAACAGTGATCCCCCCCCCCCCCCCCTATTTTTGATGATCTGTAGTGAACTCGGCCTCCGACCAAAACCTGCCTCTGAAGACCTTCATGGGACAGGAACTGTTATTTCATTGATCTGAATCCAGAAATACAAATTAGCTCAGCCAGAGACTGTCTAATTGTATCCTGAAGTAATCAATTGAAAGAACACTCTTCTTTTTATATTATCATTACTATTTTACAATAGCTTGATAAATCAAAAGTGTGTTTAGTTCATATCATTTCTAAAGTTGAAATGAATTACTCATTTACATCAACTGTGAAACAGTATTAATGATTTTTTCACACCTCGTTTAAATTAGAAATCAAGTTAAATGTCTATTTACAAAGTAATTATGCATTTTGATTATCTGTCTAAAGGAGAAGTAGTGATCCTGATGCATGCTCAATAATCCAGGTAGAAAAATCTAAAAAAAGTTAAATCTGGTCCTCTGGCCATTCAAAAAAAAAAACAAAAAAAAAACAAAGCAAAACAACAAAAAAATGTAGAAACGTTTCGTCTCTCATCCGAGAGACTTCCTCAGTCTGAGGTGCTGTATTCAGCTCAGTCTCTTAAATAGCACCTTCTCTGAGTGGATCAACCAGTTTTGCTGCTGACAACAAAAAACCAGCTGATCACATGCTCAAGAAGGACCATCAGCCTAACAATGGGTCATTAGCACACTGATGGCTGTTTACTATTCACAGAGGGCTGAGTAATACTAGCAATCACAGCATTATAAGAGGGGGACAATTGAACACGTAGGCCTCCACCCCTGTTTAACGATGGACGATTTCTTTTCACAAAGATGGCCTCCTTTACTCCTCTCTCAAACCATCGTTCCTCTCTATCCAGGATGTGAACATCTTCATCCCTGAAAGAGTGACCGCTGGCCTGGAGATGAGTGTAGACCGCAGAGTCCTGGCCTGATGATGTTGATCTTCTGTGCTGGGCCATCCTTTTGGCCAGTGGCTGTTTTGTTTCCCCAATGTAAGACTCATCACAGCCCTCCTGACACTGAACAGCATACACAATGCTACACTCTGTTTGTGCCGGGGGACTGGATCTTTGGGATGAACCAGTCTTTGCCGTAATGTATTTTGGGGTTTAAAAGCCACTGGGACGTTATGTTTAGAAAATAAACGTCTCAGTTTCTCTGATACTCCCTCAACATATGGAATGACCACTGGTCTGGGTCTGGGTTCCTCCTTTTCACCTGTTGGCTGACAGGAGTCCTGTTTGGGTTTCTTCTCTGCTTTCAGGAAGGCCCAGTTAAGATATCCACATTGCTCTAGAGCCTGTCTTGTGTGGGATTTCTCCTTCTGCCTGGCTCCTGAGCTAGTGGGGACGCTTCTGTTTCCCATGGGAGCATCCATCCATCTTCACTGGGGGGCTGGAGCCCCCCTCAGCCCACCTCAAACTGCAGTTGGGCCGTTGCTCAGTTATCAAAGAGCAGACAGCGTGGCCAGCCGCCCTTACCGGAGACACTGGAAGGTAGCGTTGAAATGGACCCGACACCGGAGCTGATTTATCTTCTGCAAAGGTAACGAGTCGTGACTCGCTAAATGTACCAGAGGTTTGAGCTGGTGTTGGAGTGAGTGTGCCATCCTGGTCCGAACAGACACCCCTTTTCCCCATCTTTTCTCTTCATTCCTTCCTTTAAACTCTTCCATTTTTGCCAGTAATCTTCAGTAGCCTTCAGAAATGTCTTGTTGTCTTATTAGTAAAGCGTGCCAAGTTTTATTAATCAGAACCAGATCAGCTAATCACTTGTACATGTTTGGATGTTAAATTTTGATTCTGTTAAATAAATGACCACATTTATTCTGATGGGTCAAAGGAAATTGACGTCTCTTGTCACTGATTTAAACACTCCACTCACAGTTATCTCGTCACATGGCCGAAATTTAACTCGAAAAAGAGAGAACCCGTTATATTTAAATAATTAGTAGTGGAGGTGCAGCAAAGCTGGCCTTGACACCACTACAATCACAGCGGTAGATGTTAAATCCATTGATTACCAGGTCATTATTGAGTACAGATTTGTTGAGCCAGGTTTCAGAGATGAAGATTACATCTGCCCCAGAAGAACTGACCAGAATTTTCAAGGCATCAAGTTTTCTCAGAAGGTTACGTGCGTTTACATGCAGAAAATGAAGACCAGACACGTTCTTAAAGTCATTTGGTGTCATATACAGTAAATAGTGCAGGGTTGGGCTGAATCCCTGAGAGCAGTAACAACATTATTATCAACCATTTTCTTGATTTTTTTGTGACTGATGTGTAATTACAGGAGTTAACAGTGTGACAATTAGCCCCCATAATCGAACCATGAGAAACATTAATGAAGACGCGATCATTCAGAACCCAAAAACAGTGAAAGTTGCAGTGATGGGCAGATTCAGGTGTATTAACGAGATTCAGTGACTCCAGATAATCTGAAAACTGAAAATAGTGACAGTAATATGAATGATGCAGAAACGTTTCAGACCATAAAATGTCACAATTCAAATGGGCAAACAAACCCGACGAGGTGGCCCAACTGCAGTTTGAGGTGGGCTGAGGGGGGCTCGGCCCCCCAATGAAGATAGATGGATGCTCCCATGGGAAACAGAAGCTGGGTCCAGAACCAACAGGCCGAAACAGAAACAGATAATTCGTAGCAAATAGCAGAGTGAGCTGCCAGAAAATCCTCCTGAAGTGAAAGGCATGATCCTAGCTCGTTTCAGGTCAACAGGAGACAACAGCGTGATCTGGAATAAAATTAATTATTATCCAGGTGTGCTCCGGTTTTCCTCCCACAGTCCATAAACATGCATGTTAGGCTGATTGGTGACTCTAAATTGTGCCTAGGTGTGAGTGAGAGAGTGAATGGTTGTTTGTCTCGTTTGTCTCTATGTGGCCCTGTGATGGACTTGCGACCCGTCCAGGGTGTACCCCGCCCCTCGCACAGTGATTGCTGGACATGGGCACCGGCGACCCCCGTGACCCAAAATGGAATAAGTGGGTAAAGATAATGGATGGATGGATGGATGGATTATCCAGGTGAGTTTGGATGGAGGCCTGCAGCAACTCTGATGCAAACTCTGAACTTCTCTCGAGCACCACGCAGCCCTGCTCCTTCATGCTACTTCTCCGCTTCTCTGCACGACTCCTCCACACCCGACAGCACGAGAGGCACCCCCGGTGAAGAACGAGACTGACTGGAGAGGCTGAAGTCGAGACTGGTCCAATCCGGTTTTGCTCTAGTCCGGCTCCGGCGCTCCACAGCATGAGAGACGAAGAGGCTGAAGATGTCCCTGGCCCGGTTCTGCTCCTGTCCGGCGGCCCTGTCCGGCGGCCCTGTCCGGCGGCGCTTCAAAGCACCGGAGCGTCTCCTCCAGGCGAAAACAGCGATTCCACGGAGGTGGACAGTCCTTCGTTAAAAGTAACAGGCTGCTCACTGAAGCTGAGACCGGCTCTGTTGAAGACGAAGTTGAAGTCCCCCACAGACACCTCGGTTGGGTTCTGATCCAGTTTGAGGGTTCACAGGTACACTTCCCCCACACCTATGAAGATACCATGAGGGCCAGTCCAGCAGAAAACCAGCAAAATACCACCTGGCGATTTTTGACGGAACCAGGTAGAACCACAATGGTCCAGATAAGAGATTGTTGAGGTCCAGAGAGAGAGAGAATAAACACCGGACCTTCGTGCGATGACTCCCCAGCTCGAGGGGTCACCTGGCCGGAAGTGAAGTGTATCCTGTAGAGTTGTAGAAGATTCCATGATGTTCATAAATCTAATGTCTTGTCTCGACATTTCCTTTTTCTCTGAGGTCTTTTCATTGACGTCATGGTCATACCGATTGTTTAGCGGTACCTCCAAGTTAGACACAGAGATTTTATTCACCACAGCAGAATGAGGCTCCACATCAACATTGCTGTTATTTCCATCTCCATTCAGAGGGCCATTGATCACCCAGCCCAGTACTGTTCTTATAGCATATGGACCATCTTCACAACTGTTGACCACTTCCCAAGGTTCCAATATCTTGGGAGCGTTGGTTCCTATCAACAAGTCAACATTGGCTTTTATGGTGGGGGCATGAACCTGTGACAAATAAGGCCATCTTTCCATTTCTGCTGCAGTGACAATATCATCTGAAGTAACTGGCATTTGTTTCTGTGTAAGGACTTCTGGCAGAGGATAAAAATTGTTTCCATCCAAACCTGATACATCTATGTCAGACAAAGAATAAGCTGTAACAATCTTTTCCTGCCTCATTGTTTTAAAAATAAATTGGTCCTTTTCCCTGTGATGTTCAATCTTTGCATAAGATGTTCTGAACAAAATGTAGCTGTGCTACCTGGATCCAAAAATGCATACGTCTGTATGATCTCAACTCCCTTGGTGGACTTCACTTGTACTGGAATGATGGAGAGAATACAGCAACTCTTTCCGGACCCTGTATGCCCACAAGTCTCGGGAAGAGTTGATGGCTTAACTCCTTTTAGCTCAACTCCTGTAAGCTCTTTTGTATGTTCTGGCTCACAATTTACCTTTGGAATATGCAGCACAGTGGGATGTCGTTGATCACAGACTTCACAGGTTAAACGATTATTACAGTCTTGGCTTATATGACCAGTACATAAGCATCCAAAACAAATTCCTTTTTCCTTTAAAAAGCTAATTTTCTCTCTGTGATTCTTAATTTTAAACTGTTGGCATTTTTCCATTAGGTGAGCACGTGAACAGCAATGACAGTACAGCCTTTGTGGTTTTAAATCACTTGTAGCTTCAGAGGAATCCACGGATGTTGCTGTGATAACAAAACTACTCCCTGTCCCTCTGATCTTTGACTGTAACTTGAAGTTGCTGGTTGATCTTAAACCAGCTGGATGTTGTGGTGCATATACTTCAACATCACCAAAGATTGGATCAGACAGGATCCTCACATGTTTCTCTAGAAATACGACCACATCGATAAAATGAGCTCTCTGGTTGTATGTTTCCAAAATATCATGAGCAACAGCTCTCCATCACTCTCTCAGTTTGTATGGTAGCTTGGAAATCACCATTTTCATGTTAATTGGCATATCCAACTCCTGCATATAATGAAGCTCTTCCATCACATTACAACATCTGCATAAAAATAAAGCATAAGCTTGTAGAGCTTTAACATCCTCAGATTTTATTGACGGCCAGGCTAGAGCTTTATTTATTAAAGCTGTTGATATCTTGTACTCATTCCCAAAATGTTCTGACAGAGTCGCATCTCAGAGTTCAGATGGAGAACAGGAGGTCGGCATGCGCAGGTCTCTCAACCCTTTGCCACGATGTATCCACGTTCAGGAGTCATATGCTGACAGCTGCGAACCAGTTCCTTGGGTTGTCCTCTAGTGAACTGTTCCAAGTAATACAAACAGTCAGCTTTGCTGGCTTTATCTTCCACTCCTTGTTCAAATGCTTTAATAAAAGCTTGATATTGAAATGGATCCCCTTCAAACACAGGAATGTCTCGTGCTGGTAGAGATAGTAAGCGCTGTTGATGCACAAGGGCAGCAGTTGTTTCGTTTTGTTTATGCATAATGGTGACAACATCTCCAGGTAGAACTTGATCTGTTTGATAACGTATCTGTGGTCCATTTTGATTTTTCCAAGCAGTTGTATCATGCTGCAGAACATGTTATGTTTCCAAATGCATTTGATCATGTGCATTAAAATGCTGCTTAATCACTGAAGGTCTCCTTTCAGTCTGTTTTGATCACATGTCCATTGTTTGCTGTTTATTTTGCGTTGGTGCTGCATTTTTTTCTTGTGTTATTTTACTTGCTGCAGGCTTATATTCCTTTGCCATGGCATTGAGAGTTTTAACTGATGTCAGTTTCCTTTTTTCCCTTTCAAAATAAGAGTTCATTCCATCAGTAGGTGCAATAGAAAGACGCTGTTCATCCAAAGACTGCAGAACTGCCAACTTAGCGGTAAATGCAGCTAGTTCAGTTTCAAGCTCAAGCTGTTCCTTTTTCCTTTTCATCTGTTGTTCTTGTTCCTCCAGTGCATGACGTTCCTTCAAAACAGCCATTCTCGCAACAAGTGCAGCTCTTTCCGTTGCAGCTTTAATTTGTATAGAGGAAGTGGTACTTGATCTACTACTGGTAACACTTTTGTTACAATGTTTACCCATATTGGAAACACTATCATTAGGTTCAATATCATCATCATTATCCATCCCATCATGATTAATATCATCATCATTATCCATCCCATCATTATTAATATCATCATCAATATTCAAATTACCAGCACCTTCATTTTTAGACACATTATCTTTGTATTTAACCCACTCTTTTACACTTTCAATAAATTCATCAGTGAACATCATTTTTGCTTTAAACCATGTTTCATGTTTTTCTTGCTCCTCAACTGGCAATAAAGCCATTAGTGAATCATGCATGCATCTTATTTCAACACACAAGTCAATGTACCCATCAAGAGACTTTTGTACGTCTGAAAGCAAACCATTTTCCATTAAACCTTGTATCCTGTTCTTTAAACTGCTAGCTTTATTTAGCTTAGCCTTTCTACCAATTTGCAATTTATCTAACCTATCAGCAATTGCTTTAGCAGAAAGTTTACCCACCCGTTTGCTCGTTCGTGCGTCACTACTGCTGGCCACAAAGTCCGTGTTGCCAGCAGTAGATGGCGCACTAGCATCAGCTGGTATAACCACATTTGCTGTGCAATCTTCCATATTAAAAAGTCCGACAGTCAATAGATCGCAACAAGTTAGTTGATACAAAGTTAATTGTTCATCCACTTCAGCAACCAATGCATTGGGTTTACACCCTTTATGTGTGCACACATTTAGATTTAGATGGCCATCATAATAATAGTAGCTCTACACGTACCTAATTCAGATGAATGCATTTCAAATCCAGCAACGAAAAGATCTGCAGCATCCAACGTTGATGTTGTCCGACATCACTCCAGGTGTGCGATACAGCCTGGTCCAGGAGAGCCAAGGCTAAGTAGCTGACGCTCCTCTCCAAAAACACCGGCTCCGTCTGTGTCCCTCGTCGTAGCAACGCCATCAAACTCGTATCCAAAGCTCCTTGTCGGGTGAACGGTTCTTGTCATAAACAGTTTTTTTACTTTAGTTGTAGAGGCCAAGCCAATGCTTTAAGCCACTGAGGTGATACACCAGGGTATTGTTGACATGCTGATTGTTACCTTGTCAGATGAATTAAAAGTCAGAGCCGTCCTTGCTCGTTTGCAGGTAATCCATTTATTCGTTACGTTTTATCTGTGTCCATTTATAGGCAATACATATTTCCACAACGATTCCATCTGTTTACAACACAGGTTCATATTCAGCGGTCAAAAAACTGTTTCCCCCTTTCAGATGGAACACCTGGCTCACAAAGAAAAGGTTCCTACTATATAGACAGCTGATTACCCACGTGACCCAACACCCATTCACAAATATATTTACTTATTTATTTATCACCTGTTCCTACATACCGTAATGAAGTATTTGTACTTAGTTACATCCCACCACTGCTCATGGACAGAAGAAGGAACAGAGGAAGCAGATTTGAAAGACCTTCTCGCTCCTGGGGTGAGTCTGACCACACCACATCTAAAATCTCACCCACCGCTGTGTTCACACTTCAACAGACAGATGAACCCATGCAGCTGGGCAGGAGTTGTCTCATCCAGGAAGAGAGGAAGAAGAGGAAGAAACTAAATCTATGCTTCTACTGTGGGAACGCAGGGCACATCGCATCCAAGTGTCCGCGAAAAGACCGGACTCAGCAAAAGAGAGGAGAGTTCTGCTGAGTCATATAATGGATCCTAAGATCTACTCATCACACACCCTTCCAGCCAAAATTCAAGCACAAGGAGGCAAGCACTCCTTATCTGTGTTTATAGACTCTGGTGCAGACACTGAGTTCGTTGACGGAGATTTTGCGGCTAAGACAGGAGTTTCAGACGAGCAGTTTAAATGCAGCAGAACATTTCCATTTTTTTAAAGACTGGTGTAGTGTAGATGTAGACAGGACCTAAAAAGACAGACCAGAAGGAGAAGAATCAATTTCAGTTCAGTTCAATTATTTATAAAGCGCCAATTCCAACACCATACCACTTTATTTATAAAGCACTTAAAGCAGCAATAAGGCCAACCAAAATGCTGGACAACAAAAACAAACACGCAAAGGACACAGGATAAAATACATAAATCCACAGGAGTCAAGATAAGAAACTAAATGACAAAAATAATTTAAAAAACATAGTGAAGTTAAAATTAGTTCACACTCAATCGAAAGCCAGGGAATAAAATTGTGTTTTTAAACAAGATTTAAAAACAACAGGCAAGGGAGCCTGACTGACATGCAGTGGTTAGTCATTCCACAGTTTTGGACCTGCATCAGAGAAAGCCCCGTCACCTCTGAGCTTGAGGGTGCATTCACACCAGCCCTGTTTAGTCCGCTTTAATCGAACTCTAGCTCGTTTTCCTAGAAGGTCCGGTTCGTTTAGGGAGGTGTGAACGCGCCATCGGAACAAAAAGGCGAACTCTGGCCCGGGCTAAAACCTAGGTCTCGGTCCGGTAGAAGAGAACTCCAGCGCGGTTCGAGTACAGTGTGAATGTAAACAGACCGAGCCCCGCTCCTCAGGGTAAATAAACACACATTTCTCTTACCTTATATGGAGCCGTCAGCTGCCTTGTGTGGAAAAACAATATTCTCCATGGTCTTCTGTCTCAGCTTCTGCTCATGCTAAGTCCATTTTTGAAAAATGACAAAATAAAACTCCTAAAACTGCTAATACTTGATGCCACTTTGTTTTTATTTCTATTTGCAGAAGAAGAAGACGTGTCTTCAGAGGTTTTTGTGTCGTTTCTTTCAGTAGTTCTTGGTGCAGCGCCCCCACAGGCGAGCGGGGGAATAGGTTGGTTCAACAGGTTGACTCGACTGCACAGTGCAGTGTGAATGCAAACGCACCAGCTCAAATGTAAACAAAAGGTCATGAATATTGGTCCTGAACCGAACCGAGTCTACCGGACTATCTGGTGTGAAAACGACCTGAAACAAGTGCCAGGAACCAATAAAAGCATCTGGTCTGCTGACCTCAGAGAGCGCTGTGGGACATATGGCTGCAGAAGATCAGTGAGACAGGAGAGGGCAGAACTATTAGAGATTTAAAAACATACATAAGTATTTTAAATTGGCATTGTTGGATTTGTACCTGGATTACTGAGGATGAACTTTAGTGTTTTGAACCACCTTGGCATGACTGCCTCAGAGGAGTTGATGGGGGAGAGGGCGAGCCCCATAAACCATCTTACCACCATCAAACTGTTTTGTTGTTGTTTTATCCCACTATGGGAGTGTGGTATTTGTGGGACTCCAATTTGTTTGTGGCTGCTCGGACTGAAGAATTCCTTTAGATGAAGGACAAAACGTCTCAGAAAAAAAAAAGAAATCGTCCAGATGACCTGACTGAACATTGTTGGATTTGTATCTGGATTAATGAGCATGAACCTTGGTATTTTAAAATGTATTTGTAAGAGAACCAGGAACCAGTGAAGGGAAGCCAAAACCAGAGAAATGTTTTCTCTTTTGCCTGCACCAGTTAAAAACAGAGCTGCAGCATTTTGAACCAGTTGCAAACATTCAGTGGAAAGCTGACTGATTCCAAAAAGAAGTGCATTGAAGTAATTGAGCCTGGAAGTTCTGAATGTGTGTATTACTGTCTCAAAAATACTTTAGGATAATATGGGCTTAAATTTAGACAGTCACCTCAAATGAAAAAACACAGGATTTAACAATTGTGTTTCCATTACCGATGGCTTCATCACCCATGTAAGCCATGTAGCCATGGCTACATGGCTTACATGGAAGGGTTCAGTTTCACTCCCAGATTAATGACAACTTGTTTCTCAAAAGGAGCCAGGTGTGGGATTCCTAGGTTTCCAGTTACACTCACTTTTTCCATAGCTGCCACTCATCCTAATCAGCCACCTCTCCACACTTGCACCTGATCAGGAAGACTGATCTGCTAGCTCCTGCCAGACTTTCTTCAGATGCTGGGATATTATAACTTATAGGGTAAATAATGGACAGCCGGTAAACTTGTTTCTAAACAACAAAGACCATGCTCAATAATCCAGGTATACAATCCAACATTTTTCAGTCAGGTCATCTGGACAGTTTCTTTTTTTTTTTTTTTTTTGGTGCTGAAACGTTTCGCCTTGGGTCCGGAAGGCTTCATCAGTCAAGGAAACACACAACAAAACTGATTCTTCCCCCAACAACTTACTCCAAAGTGGAACAAACCAGTTCTGTAAGATCCCTGGTTTCTCCCTGGCCTGTCTGCACTCACTCTCTCCACAGCTCTTCTCTAATTACCCTAATGAGATCCACCTGCTGTTTTCCTAAGGAGGACTGATCGTGGCTGCCTACTTAAACTGCGGCCAGACATCTCTCCAGTGTTGGGACAACTTCTGCCTATGGGTAAAACTAGTGTTCAGTCACTAACCTGTTCCCTTACAGCCAATTCTGATTCGATGACTCTCCTCTCCAGGACCTCCATGTACTGCTCCTCTGAAGTCCTTCCATGGGCCTTGTCCAGCACTCCCCGGTGCACCTACAAGAACAGCAGAGTCCGGTCGCATCAGCGGTTTAACAAATTACTGGGTCTACCTGTTCCTCTCTCCACCGTGTCTCACCTATTCATCTCCATCGGAACCAGGACCTCACCTCTCCCTCGGCGCCTTCCCCTAAAACAACAAGTAAGACGACTTTGTTCATCTCAAGAATCTAAGTCTACAATATTGGAAACTCACCTCTCCACCATTCTCTTCCAACTCACCTGTAAATAAAGAACACTTATTTTGTATTCCTGGTTGTCGTGTCTTCTTCCTCGGTCTGCCACTTCGGGGTCCTACACACGACATCATGATAGATTGTCCCAGCCAAACTGACCCCTCTGGCATGACTGGGGAGGACCCACCTCAACCAGGAAGTAGTAATAGAGGAGCTTCACAGAGTCTAGCTCTACAGCACATTCTGAAACGACAAGAAACTATTCATGAAAATCTCCTAGAACTGGGTAATGTGTTTTTTTCTCTGCAACAAAGGACAAACGATAACCCGTCTCTCTTTCCTGAACAGCCCACAACCATGGACCCTAAGGCAAACCGGCATGGTCTACATATCAGAGAACCTGACATCAAGCCGTCAGAGTTTTTTGAGGGTGACACAAGGAAGTGTGGTGGTTTTCTGCTTCAGTACAATCTGGCATTCAGCCGTGCTCGGGTAACTTACCCTTCTGACTCTTCACGTGTGTCATATATTGTTGCCTCTCTGAAAGGTCCAGTACTCCAGTGGGCCAACGCCTACCTCCGCCGACGTCCTGTCGAGGCCTTGCCGTTTGATGACTTCATCAGAGACTTTCTCAATGTCTTTGATTATCCTTTGCTGCAGGAGGAGGCCGCCCAAAAACTATTTTCAATCCGGCAGGGGGACGAGACGGTGGCCAAGTTTTCCGTTCACTTCCACATCATCGCGGAGGAATCCGGTTGGGGTGAGACGGCACTACGTAGTGCATTCCTTAATTCTCTCAATAGTAATATCAAGGATCAACTATTTACTAGAGAATTGCCTCCCGACCTCGACGGAATCATAGCCTTAGCAATTAAAGTGGATAACAGAGCACGAGAAATTCAGGTCGAGAATAACTTCAACTCCCATGAGCACTCGCCACCCGGAAATGTCGTACCTGCTCCGATTACGTCACCCTCCGAACCCGAACCGATGCAAATCGGACACACTCAGCTTACGCCGGAGGAACGATGGAACCGCATCCAAAACAAGGCCTGCCTGTATTGTGAAAAGAAGGGACACACAATATACGCCTGTTTTCTGAGGGTAAAAGAGTAAGCCAACCAGTTAAACAGGAGATACTGGTGGGTACGATAGCTACTACTCCTGCTAATCATTTGAAATTGCCCACTACTTTGTGTGTTAATTTTGTGAATTTCTCTGTCCAGGCATTGGTCGACTCCGGGGCAGAACAAAATTTAATCAGTCAGAGCTTGGTGAACGAACTACAGATCCCGGCCCTGAAACTGGACCAGGCCATCTCAGTTACTGCCCTCACTGGTCAAACCATATCCTCTATTTCACACAAAACAATAAAAGTAAGGTTTGTGGTATCTGGAAATCACCAAGAAATGGGTGAATTTTTTATTGTCGAGACACCAGGGTCACCACTCATTTTGGGCTATCCGTGGTTAAAGTTACACAACCCTCAGATTAATTGGGAGGAGGGTCGTGTCGACAGTTGGGGGTTGCGATGTTCAGCCGAATGTCTTCGCTCGGCCATATCTTCAAGTCCCGCTAAGCAAACCCCCAGTGAACCCATTAATTTGTCTACGGTACCTGAAGTGTACCACTCGTTAGCTCCAGTGTTCAGTAAACAGAAGGCTCAGTTGTTACCCCCTCACAGACCATACGATTGCGCCTTCGAACTGTTACCCGGAGCTCCGCTACCCACTAGCCGGCTATATAATATCTCTGGTCCTGAAAGAGTAACAATGATGGAGTACATTGAGGCTTCTTTAAAGAGTGGAATCATCTGTCCGTCCACATCTCTCATGGGCTCCGGTTTCTTTTTCATGGCCAAAAAAGACAAGTCTCTACGGCTGTGTATAGACTATCGAGGGCTCAATCAGATCACAATTAAAAACAAGTACCCTCTCCCACTTATTGACTCGGTCTATGAGCAACTTCAGGAGGCAACAGTATTTTCCAAACTAGATCGCAGAATGCGTACCACCTTGTACGCATACGCCAGGGAGATGAATGGAAAACCGCCTTCAAGACTCCTATGGGCCACTTCGAATACCTGGTCATGCCTTTTGGTTTAACAAACGCTCCTGCCATATTTCAGACTCTGGTGAATGATGTGCTTCGGGACTTTCTCGGGGTGTTCGTCTTTGTTTACCTAGACGACATTCTGATTTATTCCAAAAATCAGGAGCAACATACTCATCATGTTAAATCTGTCTTATAGCGACTGCTAGAGAACCATCTGTACGTCAAGACAGAAAAATGTGAATTTCACGTCTCTACAGTTTCCTTCCTGGGGTTCATATTTGAGAGAGGACAGGTAAGGTCAGACCAGGAGAAGATAAAAGCTGTAGTGGATTGGCCCACTCCCACTACGCACAAGCAGCTCCAACGTTTCCTGGGGTTTTCTAACTTTTTCTAACTTTTACCAGCGCTTTATTAGGAACTATAGTAAAGTTGCTACGCCTCTAACCCAATTAACGTCATCCCTCAGGAGGTTTAGTTGGCCTCCAGAGGCAGAGAAGGCCTTCACTGATCTCAAGACTCTGTTTTCAACGGCTCCCATTCTGTCTCACCCAGATGTCAACAGACAGTTTGTGGTGGAGGTGGACGCCTCCAAATCTGGGGTGGGGGCTGTTCTCTCTCAGAGGTCTGTGGAGGATAACAAGCTTCATCCCTGCGCCTTTTTCTCTCGACGCCTCTCCCCAGCCGAGAGCAACTACGATGTTGGGGATAGGGAGCTTTTGGCCATAAAGATGGCATTGGAAGAGTGGCGCCACTGGTTGGAGGGAGCCGAGTCTCCGTTTATTGTCCTCACTGACCATAAGAATCTGGCGTATCTACAAAACGCAAAAAGACTCAATGCTCGGCAAGCACGATGGTCACTGTTTTTTGCCAGGTTTCATTTCTCCGTCTCATACATTCCAGGTTACCATAATGTGAAACCGGATGCCCTCTCACAGTATTTCACCACGGCTGAAGAACTCGATACTCCTGCCAACATCCTCCCTTCATCCTGCATGGTGGGCGTCATGACGTGGGATATCAACAAAGTTATTCGGGATGTACAGCAGACTGAACCAGACCCGGGTACTGGCCCCAGGGATAGGAGATTCGTCCCTTCCTCCGCTATCAGTAAGGTACTTAACTGGATTCACTCTGCAAAGTTTACTTGTCACCCAGGTATCCGCCACATGTTACATCTCGTCAAATCTCACTTTTGGTGGCCCACCCTGGATAAGGATGTCAGGGACTTTGTCACAGCTTGTCCTACTTGTGCACAAAGCAAACACAGCAATCAACCTCCGGCGGGGCTGTTGTTACCCCTTCCCATCCCCAGCCGCCCCTGGTCCCACATCACCCTCGACTTTGTTACCGGCCTGCCCATCTCCGATGGTAACACCACCATATGCACAATTATTGATCGTTTTTCTAAGTCGGCCCATTTCATCCCTCTTCCTAAGCTCTCCTCTGCTATGGAGACAGCCCAACTGGTAACTATACACGTTTTTTGCCTTCACGGCATCCCTGTGGACATTGTTTCAGATAGGGTTCCCCAGTTTATTTCACAGGTCTGGAGAGGTTTCTGCCTGCCAATCGGCACCTCTACCAGTCTGTCCTCGGGATACCACCCTCAGTCTAATGGCCAGACTGAGCAGTGCAACCAGGAACTGGAGGCCATGCTAAGGTGTGTCACTCTCAATAACCCATCTTCTTGGTCCCAACAGTTACCATGGGTCGAGTACGCCCATAACTCTCAGGTGTCCGCTGCTACAGGGAAGTCTCCATTCGAAACCTCACTGGGGTACTCCCCCCTCTGTTTCCTTCACAAGAAGTGGATGTGGGCGTTCCTTCCATACACCTTCACATCAGGCGTTGCAAGAGGACCTGGCATGTCACCAAAAGGGCCCTTTCTAGGTCAGTCGAACAAAACAGACGGTTCGCTGACAAACATCGGACTGAGGCACCCACCTACCAGGTCAGGCAGAAGGTGTGGTTGTCCACCAGGGACATCACCCTCAAGGACACTCCTCGCAAGCTGGCTCCACAGTTCATTGGTCCCTTCCCTGTGGTCAAGGTGATAAATAGATCTGCTGTGCGTCTGCAACTCCCCGCTTCCATGAAGCTACACCCTATGTTCCACGTCTCCCTCCTGAAACCATTGACTACCAGTCCGCTACACCCTCCTACTGACCTCCCTCCAACCCCCCTTCTTATCGACAACGACCCTGTGTTCACGGTCCGACGCCTTCTAGATGTGAGACGTTGGGGCCATGGTTTTCAATATTTGGTGGATTGGGAGGGCTACGTCCTGAGGAACGTTCATGGGTTCCTCGGTCACGGATCCTGGATCCCACGCTCATCTCTGACTTTTTTAGGGACCACCCTGAAAAGAGGTGGAAACCGCCAAGAGGCGGTTCTTGAGGGGGGGGGGGGCTCTGTAGGATCCCTGGTTTCTCCCTGGCCTGTCTGCACTCACTCTCTCCACAGCTCTTCTCTAATTACCCAGATGAGATCCACCTGCTGTTTTCCTAAGAAGGACTGATCGTGGCTGCCTACTTAAACTGCGGCCAGACATCTCTCCAGTGCTGGGACAACTTCTGCCTATGGGTAAAACTAGTGTCCAGTCACTAACCTGTTCCCTTACAGCCGATTCTGATTCGACGACTCTCCTCTCCAGGACCTCCATGTCCTGCTCCTCTGAAGTCCTTCCACGGGTCTCGTCCAGCACTCCCCGGTGCACTTACAAGAACAGCAGAGTCCGGTCTCATCAGCAGTTTAACAAATTACTGGGTCTACCTGTTCCTCTCTCCACCGTGTCTCACCTATTCATCTCCATCGAAACCAGGACCTCACCTCTCCCTCGGCGTCTTCCCCTAAAACAACAAGTAAGACGACTTTGTTCATCTCAAGAATCTAAGTCTACAATATTGGAAACTCACCTCTCCACCATTCTCTTCCAGCTCATCTCTCCAACTCACCTGTAAATAAAGAACACTTATTTTGTATTCCTGGTTGTCGTGTCTTCTTCCTCGGTCTGCCACTTCTGGGTCCTACATACAACATCATGATAAGTTCTGCTTGTGATAAGATGTGTTGTGTTGTTTTCAACCAGTTTGACAAGACTGTCAACAAGGAAGAGTGTCGGCAATGGAGATGGGGGCGTAGCAAAGAGACCATCTTATCACAAGCAGAACTGGTTTGTTCCACTTTGGAGTAAGCTGTTGGGGGAAGAATCAGTTTTGTTGCATGTTTCCTTGACTGATGAAGGCTTCCGGACCGAAGGCGAAACGTTTGACCACAAAAAAGTAAACAAACTTTCCAGATGACCTGACTGAAAAATGTTGGATTGTTCCTAAACAGTTTTACTAACCTTTGATTATATTTTCCAGCAACTTCCATGTCCTGTTCCTCCAAGTCTTCCAAGACCTCTTCATTCCTCGTGACTTTGCCTTGTCATCTTTGTGTCCCTTCGACCAATCAAATATCAACCTGAATCAGCGCCTACCTAACAACAACAACTTGCTCCTCTCGCCAACGATACTCATCTCCTCTGGCTCATCTCAGCTCCTGTGGAAACCTAGGACCTCATCTCTCCCTCCTCTCTGGCTCCTTCTACAAAACACAGTAAGAAGAAGATCAACTAGAAAAAAAGTGCATTATTACTCATTCCAACCTGAAGAACCACAAACACTCACCTTGTCCTTTTTCTCTTCCAGACCTGAACATCATCATCACTTGTAAATAAAAGCACTTTTTTTGTATGCTTGACTCTGTCTTTTCCTCAGTCTGCTACCTTCAGGTCAACAATGCATAAAATCATGTTACCAGGGAGGAAAGGTCGATACAGTAGTTACTGATTGTGCCATTAGGTTAAAACAATGTGATTTTATTTATTCTTGATGCCAAGTCACAACAGAAGTCATCTCAGGGCACTGTACAAAAGCATTCACATACATTATAAAAGCCAATTAGTAAAAGTTGTCTAAGAAAGCCAGCAGATTGTGTTGAATTTTAGATAGAAAAGGGGAAAAGGCCATGAGGGTGGATAGTGGTATTACAAAAAAGATCTCTTCATATCTTGTCCTATCAGGATAGGATTTGAAACATAAAAAACCCTCAAACCAGCAAGCACATTTAAAAACATGATTACACATTGACATTTGATGTCAAGGCGTTGAGATTTGTCCATGAGCACTTTCAGATAGGTCACAGTTCTGATGTTGTTGTTTCAGCCAGCAATTCTGATAAGCCTGCACAGAAGTTCGCAGTGTGTGTGTGTGTGTGT
>NC_056508.1:8685243-8701191 GCF_014905685.2 Nematolebias whitei
GGAGCAATATATGAAGCTGTTGTCCCTAGTTACCCATGACCCAGGAGAAATTTGATAGTCGGCTTGTATCCATGGACAGAATTTCTAGGCGCAGCCAAGGTGTTGAGGGGATCCGTTTTGGTGGCCTTAGGATTGTGTCTCTGCTTTTTGCAGATGATGTGGTCCTATTGGCTTCACCAGATTGTGATCTACGCTGGAGCGCTTTGCAGCCGATTGCGACGCGGCCGGGATGAAGATCAGTTCCTCCAAATCCGAGGCCATGGTCTTGAACCAGAAAAGGGTAGAGTGCCCTCTATGGGTCAGGGAGGAGGTCCTACCCCAAGTGGAGGAGTTCAAGTATCTTGGGGTCTTGTTCATGAATGAGGGAAAAATGGAGTGTGAGATCGATAGGCGGATAGGTGCAGCGTCTGCAGTGAAGCAGGCGCTGTACAGGTCTGTCGTGGTGAAGAGAGAGCTGAGTCAAAAGGCGAAGCTCTCAATTTACCGATCGATTTACGTTCCTACCCTCATCTATGGTCATGAGCTTTGGTTTGTGACCGAAAGAATGAGATCTCGGATACAAGCGGCCGAAATGAGTTTTCTCCGTAGGGTGTCTGGGCTCTCCCTTAGAGATAGGGTGAGAAGCTCGATCATCCGGGAGAGACTCAGAGTAGAGCCGCTGCTTCTCCACGTCGAGAGGAGCCAGTTGAGGTGGCTCGGGCATCTGTTTAGGATGCCTCCTGGACGCCTCCCTGGTGAGGTGTTCCGGACACGTTCCACCGGGAGGAGGCCCAGGGGAAGACGCAGGACACGCTGGAGGGACTATATTTCTCGGCTGGCCTGGGAACGCCTCGGGATTCCCCCGGAAGAGCTGGGGCCCAAGTGGCTGGGGAGAGGGAAGTCTGGGCCTCCCTACTTAGGCTGCTACCCCCGCGACCCTACCCCAGATAAGCGGAAGAAAATGGATGGATGGATGGATGGATGGATGGATGGATGGATGGATGGATGGATGGCTTGTATCCAAGGCCAAATGGGGGAGTCAGATTCAGATAAGCCACATTTTTTTATTTTTCTTCAGGCAGACTGTTTCTTCTCGTCAGCATTGAGTCCTGCTGGAACTTTCCAATCCAAAATGGCCAAATGTATGTGTATCCATCCCACTGATCCATGTTATGAGCCTTCTTCAAGGTCGATCCCAGCATGTTGATGAGTCCTAGAAGTAACAGGTGACCTGCAATTCTCACAATTCATCTCCATCTTACAGTTTAGCTCGTGAATCAGCTGCTTTTGAGTACTCATGGCATGAACGAAACCTTCGCACTGACTCGAGCCTCGCCGATGCCAAAGAGCAGAACCCCTACTATCATAAATCCAAACATATAAATATCTTTGGCATCCTCCTGAGACAGAACTGAGAGACACATCAGCTGCCAAACTCCCCATGGATCTCTGACGTACCCCGGAACGTGAGTCTCAGCCAGACAAGAGGGTTCTCCAGGACCCTGTCGTTTTGTTGAAAATATTTTGTCGATTGTAGGGGTGTAATGGTACGCTAAAATAACATTTCGGTTCGGTTCAGTTTCAAAGTGGGCTCGGTTCAGTACATTTTCGGTACAAAAAAAGGCCAAAAAAAGACTTACAAAATGTTTATTTTGAAAATATGCCAAGTAAACAATACGTTTGTATAAAAATAAATAAAAGCGACACATTTGGATGATATTTTACATAAACGGCACTCTTTATAATAAAAAAAAACTATGCTAACAATAATAAAAATTCTATTAAATACAATAACAGTCAGAACCAGAACAATAAGCAGCAACAGACTGTTTACAATCTAACTAATCAAGTCTTAAGTTTTTGGCCAGAAAGACAAACTTGTCCACATTTTCTGCCAATTGCTCAGATCTAGTTGCAGTGAATATCTCCAGCGGTGGAGAAAACCGCTCACTAAAAACAGGTAGCAGGAATAAAGAGGTAGAGCTTTGCTAATTTTGCAGTGTGGCTGTATTTGGCCTCATTACTCATAACCTCTTGGACCTGCTCCCACCTGTCCCTGGAAAAGTTCAGAGTTCAGTCATCACAGACTTCTCAGGTGGAGGTGATCTCTGGTGAATTTCCCTGAAGAGGAAGAAGACTCGCAGCTGTTATCTCTGTCCCAGACTGGAAATAAAACACAAAGAGGTAAAAAAAAAAAAAAAAAAAAAAAGAGTTAATAAGATTATAATAAAAAAATAAAAAAAAGTTAATTAGATAATAATAAAATAACAAGACCTCTTCTTGAACAGCCATCATTTCTGTAAAGAGGTGGTTGAATCTCTCGGTCATCATCATCATCAGGACAGGACTTTAATCTGGTCCATGGCTTGTTGAAAATATCAGTTTTAGCTTTTTCATAAAGTGCTGCTACAACTTTTTGGCTGAAGTGTTGATGTGATGGGATGTCGTAGCAGGGCTCAATAACTTTAAAGCCGGCGCATCAACAACAGAAACGTAGATCCAGAGCTTTAAAAACTCCTACATCTTGTGTTATTGCTTTGGACCGATCTGAATTACCTGATAAAGGTTGTTTAAATGCAGCTGTTATCAGTTTTTGCACCAATCAAGCTGCTAGAAGAGACGGTCACGTTCAGATTATGTCATTTCAAGTGCGTTAACAAGTTAGACGTGTTGCCTGCTGCAGATCCAATCTCCGTGAAACAACGTCGACACACAGCTTTGGATTTGCGCATGTCTTTTAGCAAGAAAGCCATAATGTTCCCCAACAGGAGACCGCAACAAGAAGCTAATGCTACGCGTGCTGCAAGATAATAGCGCCGTGCTGAAACACGCTTAGGAACTTTAGTTCTGCGGTGCATAATCTCTCGTTAATAAAATTTAATTAATGAAAAAAATATCCGAAAAGGTACGCACGTGGACCGAACCGAACGTGCCGTACCGAAACAGTTCGGTACACCCACATGTACAGTTACACCCCTAGTCGATTGTGTTGAAAGTCCAGCCAGATTGGTAGGTGCACAATCATACGTGAGAATCAGAATCAGAATCAGATCCATAATCATATTTTTCTTTCGGGAGATGTGTACCAAGAGCTTCAAACACACAGAAAGCAAAGCAGGAGGGAGGGAGAACAGGAGTATCCGCCTTGATCGAGAGCCAGAGTAGAAACAACAATCATTTATCCATTATCTTTACCCACTTCTTCCTTTCCAGGTCACTGGGGTCACTGGTGCCCATGTCCAGCAGTAACTGTGTAAAAGGCAGGGTTCACCCTGTACAGGTCTCCAGTCCATCACAGGGACACATAGAGACAAACGGGACAAACAACCATTCATTCTCTCACTCACACCTAGGGACAACTAAGAGCTACCAATCAGCCTAACATGTATGTTTTTGTCTGTGGAAGGAAATCGAAGTACCCAGAGAAAATCCACACATGCATGGAAAAAAAATATGCAAATTCCACCCAGAAAGGTCCCTAGCCATGATTTGTTCTGGCAACCTTCTCGCTGAGAGGCAACAGCTCTACCAGCTGAGCCACTGTACTGCCCACAAAGGCAACAGTGGAAAGGAAAAATTCTCTTTAACAGGAAGAAACCTCCAGCTGAACCAGGCTCAGGACGAGCGGCCATCTGCTTCAACTGGCTGGGTTTGAAAGGACAGGTAGGAGAAACAGACAAACACAGAATGTCAGGTCCAGGTGTACTTTCTTTTGGAGGAAATACAAAAAATGATGTTAAGGATAGAATTACAGTAATTACAAATGCATAACAGGTAGAGCAGCATGAGGAAATGTTGTCAACTTGTCCTCCAGCACTTTAAGCCTATAGCAGCATAACTAAATGTTCAAGGGTGTAAGTGTGTTTGTTCCTTCTGAAGTCCATGATTATCTCCTTTGTCTTTTTCACATTGCTGTGCAGGTTATTCTCTTTGCACCAGCTCTCCAGGTGTACCACCTCCTGCCTGTAGCTGGACTCATTGTTTGTGAAGCATCCCATCACCCCTGTATCATCTGCAAAGTTTACAATTTGACACCCATATTGGTAGGTGCACAATCATACGTGAGCAGAGTGAACAGGAGAGGACTCAGCACACATCCCTGAGGGGAGCCAGTGCTGAAGGTTATGGTGGAGGAAGAGAAATTGTGGATCCTTACTGACTGCGTTCTGTTTGTTAAGAAGTCTAGAACCCAGTTGCAAATGGAGGGGCTTAGTCCTAGTGTGAGTAGTTTGTCCATCAGGGTTTGGGGGATCATGGTGTTGAAGGCAGACGTGAAGTCCACAAATAGCATACGGACGTAAGATTCCTTCTGTTCCAGGTGGGTGAGAGCAGTGTGGACCACAGAGGAGATGGTGTCCTCTGTTGATTGGTTCTCGCAGTATGCGTACTGGTGAGGATCCTTGTTGATGTTAATGGTTGTTTTGATATGGGTCATGACCAGTTTTTTGAAGCATTTAGCGACTATCAGGGTGAGGGCCACTGGCCGATAGTCATTCAGACCAGTCACTGTGGAGCTCTTTGGGACAGGGATGATGGTGGCAGTCTTCAGGCAGGTGGGAACTGTCATCAGTGTATGTAAGGATGGTTTCCCTCTGTCAGTCTTCTGTGTCTGTACTCCCTAGTGTCTCTCAGTAATTACTCTGATCAGCTCCACCCACGTGTCCTCCAGGTGTTTGTAAGTTGTCTCATCTAGTCTGTGTGTATATAAGCTCTGGTCTGTGTCTCAGTCATTGTCGGTGCATCGTCTGGTACAGCCCCTGGTTTGTCTCCTGTGTTCCGTGTATAACTCTAACTTGATCCTGTCTGTGAGTTTTGCTGCCACGTCAGCTATTTATTTTTTGATTATTAAAGTGATTATTATTTTACGTCCTGGCCTCTGTGTCCTGTCTGCACATGGGTTCGTTCTTGTTCAGCTCAGCCTGAAAATCCTGACAGTATGCACCGACCAAAATCAGAATCCAGCAGACAGAATTCCTCAACCTCGCTTACCTGTTCTCTTGAGCCCACGCAGATGGAGGAGATCGTGTTCCGGTGTGGCGGTTTCCAGATCCAACCTGTGCTGGCACAAAGAAGTTACTGCCAGGAGGTGGAAATCCTACCTTCTCCCCTCCTGGTCCTCGAAGAAGAGAGAAGGTCCCGGCTACGGAGAGACCACGTGACCCACTATTAAAGTTCCTCCTCATCCTCAGCTCCATTCAGCTATTCGGGGTGGACATCGGGAGAAGACGCAGAGCCAGAGGACGAGCTCTGCTCCATTCTTGCCCCTCAGCCTTCTCGCCGCCGTCGGAGCAGCAGAAACTGAACCCGGAAGCGGTCCATGGCGCTCGTTTCGGCACCTTCCACGTTTCCGACTCGGCTCGGTAAAGCCGAACTTCCAGAAGACATTCCTGGTGCTGCAGTGGAGATGGATTCTGTTGCCTCACCTCCCAGGGTTCCAGTGAGGGCAGAGTCCAACACTTCTCTGTCGTTCCGGGCCACTCCTGCTCAGTCCAGCGAGACTGAGCTAACGGAAACCAGTCCCGATGCCTCTGCGAGGGCGGGTCCCATCGCCTCACCTCCCAGGACTCTGGTGAGGGTGGAACCCGACACCCCACTATCACTCCAAGCTGCTCCTGCTCAGTCCGGCGAGACTGAGCTTCCTGAACCTGGTCCCGGTGTCTCCATGGGGGCAGGTCCCGTCGCCTCACCTCCGAGGTCTCCGGTGAGGGTGGATGTTGACCCCTCATCCCTGAATAGAGCTCCTCACAAAACTAGACCCAAGACTTCTCCACTCCAACCCCATGAATTATCTCAAATAAACCACACTCTGCAAAGCCTCCTTTTTTCTGCTAAAAATAACCCGGACTGTCTAGATACTGTACTCACCCTTGCCGAAAAGTTTCTATTATCCCAACCTGGTTTAATCCAGCATCCTGAATATCAGCAGCTTCATACTGGACTCAGAACTTTGAAAATAGAGCATGACTCTGCCTCAGTACCAGTTCTGTTTCCAGGTTCAGATCCGGAACCTCCTGTCGCTGGCTCTGCCCAAGAGCCAGACACCCCAGCTGCAGAACAAGTCCCTGGCACCCTGGCTGCAGAGTCAATATCCGAGGGAGGCACTGAAACCAAGGAGGAGCCCCGGCCCAATCCTATACCACACCGTCACCACCACAGCAAGAGTCAACAGCAAAAAGGTTCATGAGACTCAGCCCCTGCTCCAGCACCTGACTCAGGATCAGCACCAGAAGATCCTGCCTCTGTACACCCACCACCACACTTGCTCCAGATCCCGTCGCAGAAGATCCAGCCCCCGTGGTGGATCCCACGCTGCACGCAGTCCCCGAGGTGGATCCCACGCTGCACGCAGCTCCCGAGGTGGCCCCCACGCTGCACGCAGCTCCCGAGGTGGACCCCACGCTGCACGCAGCCCCCGAGGTGGACCCCACGCTGCACGCAGCCTCCGTAGTTGACCCATCTGCTGAGCTCCTTGCTGCTGCTCCGTCCGCTAAGGTCTTCACTGACGTCCTTGCTCCGCCCACTGAGGTCTTTACTGAGGTCCTTGCTCCGCCCGCTGAGGTCTTCACTGAGGTCCTCGCTCCTGCTCCACCCACTGAGATCTTCACTGAGATCCTAGCTCCACCCGCTGAGGTCCTCGCTCCGCCTGCTGAGGTCCTCACTCTGCTCGCTGAGGTCCTCGCTCCACCTGCTAAGGTCTTCACTGCCGCAGGTCTTCACTCCTTCCGAAGAGTCAGCCGCCGAAGACTCAGCCACTGAAGACTCAGCCGCCAAAGACTTCACTGCTGAAGACTTCACTGCCAAAGACTTCACTACCTCCAAAGTCTCAGCCACCCAAGTCTCAGCCGCCACTTCAGAGGTCTCTAGAGAGGTCTCAACATCCACTGAGGGTCCCAGGTCCACCGACGTCGCTACGTCCACCAAGGGTCCCAGGTCCGTCGACGTCGCTACGTCCATTGAGGGTCACAGGTCCGCCAACGTTGCTACGTCCACCGAGGGTCCCAGGTCTGCCAACGTCGCTACGTCCATTGAGGGTCCCAGGTCCGCCAACGTTGCTACGTCAACCGATGGTCCCACGTCTCCAGAGGTTCCTACGCCAGCTGCGCCTTCAAAGGGTCCTAAGCCAGCTGCGCCTCCAGACGGTCCTGCGCCGTCAGAAGGTCCGTGTTCGACCGCTCCTGACCCTGCCGCAGAAGATCCCAGCTCCACAACAGCTTCTGGTCCTGCCACAGAGGATCCCAGCTCCACAACCTTGTGTCCCACGACAACTCCTGACCCTGCAGCAGAAGAACCCGTCTTCAAAGATCCTGCCGCCAAAGATCTGAGCCCTCATGTCTCCTCGCCTCGTCCAGGTCCCTCGCCTTGTCCAGGTTCCTCACCTTGGTCCCATGCCTTGCCTTGGCCCCATGCCCCACCTTGGCCCCACGCCCCGCCTTGGTCTCACGCCTTGCCTTGGTCCCACACCTTGCCTTGGTTCCATGACTCCTTGGTTCCATGCCTCACCTTAGTCCCATGCCTCACCTTGGTATCACGCCTTGCCTTGGTCTCTCGCTTCGCCTTGGTCCCACACCTCGCCTTGGTCCCATGCCTCACCTTGGTCCCTCGCCTCGCTTTGGTCTCTCGCCTTGTCCAGGATCCTCACCTTGTTCCGATTTCTCACCTGACCTGCCCCAGGGTTTTTGGACTAGGTCTGCCTTGGAACAATCTGTTGACCACTTGGATCTTTTTTGCTTGTTCCCTGTGTGTGTTTTTTGTCCTGGCCTCACTCAAGTGTTTCTTTGTGCCCTCCATCCTTGCAGTTCCTCCCTCTGCCCACCCTAGTTTTTTTTTTTTTTTTTGGGGGGGGGGGGGGGCTTTCTGTGGATGCCAGGGGGCATCCTTGGGGGGAGGATACTGTAAGGATGGTATCCCTCTGTCAGTCTTGCTGTGTCTGTACTCCCTAGTGTCTCTCAGTAATTACTTCTATCAGCTCCACCCGCGTGTCCTCCAGGTGTGTGTAATTTGTCTCATGTAGTCTGTGTGTATATAAGCTCTGGTCTGTGTCTCAGTCATTGTCGGTGCATCGTCTGGTACAGCCCCTGGTTTGTCTCCTGTGTTCCGTGTATAACTCTGACTTGATCCTGTCTGTGATTTTTTTGCTGCCACGTCAGCTATTTATTTTTTGATTATTAAAGTGATTATTATTTTACATCCTGGCCTCTGCGTCCTGTCTGCACATGGGTTTGTTCTTGTTCAGCTCAGCCTGAAAATTCTGACAAGGTAAGTGAGGAGTTAAAGATGTCAGCCAGTACCTTGCAGAGCTGATCGGCACATTCTTTCAACACCTTCCCGGGGATGTTGTCTGGGTCGGTTGCTTTGTTAAGGTTAATCCTCCTGAAAGTACTCCTTACTTCTGTTGAGGTCACGCTGAGAAGCTCTTCATCCGGTAGTGAAGTAAGTCTGGTGCTGGGTGGTCTGTTTGGGTCTTCAAAGCGTGCATAGAACTTGTTGAAAGCATCAGGCAGTGGTGGGTCTTTAGGGTATTGTTCGCTCTTGCCTTTATAATCTATCATACATGTAATGCCCCTCCACGTACTCCGTGGGTCTTGCGAGGTGAATTGACCCTCGATCCTCTGTGCATATGTAGCCTTGGCCCTCTTAATACCAGCAACCATTTATTTCCTTGTCCTTCTCAGCTCCTGTGAGTTTCCAGACCTGAAGGCAATGTGCCTGGCTTCCAGCACGGTGCGCGCCTCTGCATTCAGCCAAGGTCTTCTGTTTGGGTAGCTCTTAACATATCTGATGGTGGTGACATCATCAGTACATTTACTAATGTACCCCAGAACTGAGTATGTGTATTGGTCAAGATCTAGTGCTCCTCCATTTTCAGCAGCTTCTCTGAAGACCTCCCAGTCTGTTCTTTCAAAACAATCTCTCAGTATGGGGCCACTGTTCTGGATCCAAGATTTAACTTTCTTTTGGGGTGTCTCAGCGAGGGCAGGTAAGCAGGGGCCAAGAAGATTGAGATATGATCAGATAGTCCTAGGTGGGGTTGGGGTTCAGCTTTGTATGCATATTTTACATTTATGTAAACATGGTCCAGCATGTTGTTCCCACATGTTCATATGCCCATATGCTGGTAAAAGCTTGGGAGGCAGTCTTTTAGATTCATGTGATTAAAGTCTTTGTCCACTATGTAAAGAGCCTCAGGGTGTTTGCTCATCAGCGAGCTGAGAAGTGCATGAAGCTCCTGAAGAGCGTCATTAGCATTAAATGGTAAATGGACTGTACTTATATAGTGCCTTTATATCTTATCGAAATACTCAAAGCGCTTTACACTACAATTTGTGTCCTCGTTTACCCATTCATACAGCAATCTACTAAATATCTACAAAGCTAATTGAACAAATCATTCTAAAGAGACTAGTCAGTGCTTTGAGATCACATTCATGCACCGATGGGACACACATCAGAGGCATCGAGGAGTTCAGTGTCTTGCCCTGAGACACTTCGACATGTGACTGCTGGTGGATTCGAACCCCCAACTCTTGCATTGGAGGACGACTCCTCTAACCACTCAGCCGCAGCCGCATTAGCATCCGGAGCTATATAAACAACTTTTATGAAAGCCACTGTAACTCATGGGGTAGATAACGTTGTCGACATTTCACCGTTAGCTGTTCCAAAGCCTTGGAGCAATGATGGCTCAGTGTACAGTTTCTGCACCAACTTTTACTCACGTAAATGCACATACCGCTTCCCCTCGATTTCCCTGTTAGCTCGCTGCAGTGATCCGCTCGAAAAAAGAATCTGTCATCCAGCTGGAAGGCTGAATCCAGCATTTTGCCAGTAATTCCTGTTTCCGTGAGGCAAAGCACCGCACACTTCATCATCTCTTCTGAGGTGCTCGCTCTCAGACAAAGCAAATCCATCTTGTTGTCCAACGAGTGGATGTTCAGCAGAAAGAGAGATGGTATTGAGAGTTTTCCAGCTTTATCAATAGCACGTAGCCTCACCAGAACCCCCACCTGGTGTCCTCTCTTCTTAAGCTGGGAGCAGCGCTTCCTCTTCTGCCCGTTGGAGCGCCTCTGCTGCAGCTTCCAGGTCGATGGCTTTAAGATCTGCATTCTGCTGAGCGTAGTTTTGAGTTCATTGCTGATCGCTGCTATATTTCATGGCAAATCCGTTCTTATTCTCATCAGTTGGGTTCGGCTATAATTCACACGCATAAATCATTCTGAGTCAGGCAAAAAGTCAATTTCAAAACTTCTAAAAACTGGATCGCACCGGGAGCCTGTGAATCTGTAACTGCTCTGAGCACAACCATCTTGGTTCAATATAACTGGTAAGTCAACATCCAACTAAATTTAAATAGTATTTCTCAAAAACAACAATCTGTAAACAATATTACACAACCTTAACAAACTAAAATAAGGATGAAAATTAAATGATGTAACCCCTTAAACCAACAAATTACACAAAAGGCTAAGCTTTTCACCTGAAACTAAAACTGAGATGAGAAAACTAAGATGGGCCCAGTGTACCCCTGTGGTGCTCAACCTGTGTTCACAAGGCCTGATGCTCCTGTCTGTAGCTGTGACTAGCCTGGAAGGAGTGAAGATATAAATCTTAGAAGCTGTCAGTTCCAGCCAGTGACCGGAGATTGTATTGAAGATATGTTGGAGCAGAACATACAGTATGTAGAGAAGATAGGGAAGAATCATCATGCTTTTGTGTGAGCCTAAAGTGTATTGTGATAATCTCAGGTCATTTGTTTTGCATGAGACTGTGCAGTTGCAGGTTGGTGATTTGCTGGCCCAGCTGTGCTGTAACACATCTAGGTCAGGACCTGGTATGGTCCAGTTTCATGGTCAGAAGGAGCAGGTTGACATAGGACTGACTTCTGATGTTACGCATTCTCATTAGCAGTCTCTGCCGGTGGGTTAGTGGTCGGTTCCTGGCTGATAAATGTGATCAGATGAAGGCTCGTCTTTTTTCCATCTTTCTATCTGACGTCTGTGTCACATATAAATGTGTCTCCTATTGTTTGTTTTCAGATTTTCAATTTTAGGCTTCAACAATAATCACTGGATGAACATCAACAACTGATTCAAAATATCCTGATGCATGCTCAATAATCCAGGTAGAAAAATCCAAAAAAGTTCAATCTGGTCCTCTGGACATTCAAAAAAACAAAAAACAAAACAAAGCAAAAAAATCTAGAAACGTTTCGTCTCTCATCCAAGAGACTTCTTCAGTCTGAGGTGCTGTTTTCAGCTCAGTCTCTTAAATAGCACCTTCTCAGAGTGGATCAACCAGTATCTCCAGGCCAGCGGTCACTCTTTCAAGGATGAAGATGTGCACATCCTGGACAGAGAGGAACGATGGTTTGAGAGAGGAGTAAAGGAGGCCATCTTTGTGAAAAGAAATCGTCCATCATTAAACAGGGGTGGAGGCCTCCGGGTTCAACTGTCCCCCTCTTACAATGCTGTGATTGCTAGTATCACGCAGCCCTCTGTGAGTAGTAAACAGCCATCAGTGTGCTAATGATCCATCCTTAGGCTGATGGTCCTTCTTGAGCATGTGATCAGCTGGTTTTGGTTGTCAGCAGCAAACTGGTTGATCCACTCTGAGAAGGTGCTATTTAAGAGACTGAGCTGAAAACAGCACCTCAGACTGAGGAAGTCTCTTGGATGAGAGATGAAACGTTTCTAGATTTTTTTGCTTTGTTTTGTTTTTTGTTTTTTTGAATGTCCAGAGGACCAGATTTAACTTTTTTGGATCAACACCTGAGTTTTACCTTTGCCATCTACACGACTGAAGATGGCTGCAACAGCTAATCATTTTTAACAAATGGATATAAGTCAGTTAGTTTTACAGATACTGAGCCAGCATTTGGTTTATGGGAGGTTTAACTTTTATCTGTTGCACAGTTGAACTTAAACTTGCATCTTGGAATTCAGTTTCAGACTCATGTTCAATATTTTTATGAAATATATTTTGTTCCATGTAGTAAATGTCACCAAAAACATTTTGAAGCATCATCCCTTCTACAGACAGTTTTCCTAAATGTCTTCATCTCGGGAATTTCTTTGACTGCTCATCATTAAGGACAGTTTATCACTGTTACCTTAACAAATGTATTTTATGTTATTTATCCATCCATCCATTATCTTTTACCCGCTTCTTCAATTTTGGGTCACAGGGGTTGCCGGTGCGCATGTCCAGCAATCTTTATGTTGTTTAACTATTTGTTAATTGTGCAGTCTTTTGCGGACACTTGCCTATTGTTTTTTGTTTTAGATTTGTTTAATTTTAATCATTACATAATTTTTATAGTTCAATCTTTCTTCTTACTCAACAACGCTGTTAAATATGCCAAAAAAAAAACCATTCTGAGTGAATATTTAAGAACTAATAAAAAACATCTCTGCAATTTCACACTTTTCATGGTTTTGGTTTTACTACAGAATGACAAATAACATTTTAATTTGATTTCTGTATTGATTCGATCTGACCTTGTCAATAACTTTGAGCAGGTCCCAGCAGTCACCTGAAGGCAGCACGTCTTATGAAAAGTGGAATGAAGGAGAATTATTTTCAGACATTTTTCCTCTTTCAGTTGTATTCTGCTGCTGGTGAATCTGAGACACTGAGAAAAAGTAAAATGAGGCTTTGAGTATGCAGCCTGATCTCACACTGACCCAATCAAACATAACAAATGTTAACATTTCACTGCCTTTATTGTTTAGATTGTTTACATTTCAGTTAAGTAAAATGTTTCCTACCAGTAGATGGAGACAAACATGATGTTTATGGAATAAAACAGTATTTGATATTTATTAGTTTTTTCTTTTTTTAAACAAAACAAAACAATTCAATATACAATAATCATAATAGAATAGATCAAATGTAATGCTGGTATACAAAGTACATTGCCCAGAACTTCTGGGCCACAAGTCAACTGCTCCAACCAGAGCCCTATAAATAGAGAGTTGCGACACTCTTTGAACTCGCCGATGCGCGGTCACGTGGTTCATGCAGCTCCCAATAGTTCCAAACAGTTCATCGCTGTCAGTCAGTTTGAGCGGCTGCTGGCGCAACATAACACAAAAATCGACTTTTCTTACTTTACCTGGCATCTTTCAGTAATTATTGAGCAGTTACGAACTGATTTCTTAACTGATTACTGATTATTTCACAGACTATGCATTTTATCAAAGCATTTTTAGAAGCAGCTGATACATTTATCATTAAATTTTAGAAGGAAACGAGAGTGCAAACACATAATTGTTAGAAAAAAATGTATATGCAATACAATGATCAATATAGTCATGTCAGTGTTTTATAATGTTAAAAAAAAGATCAGAGTAACACCTGTTATAAAGTTATTTCTGATGTTCTCTGCATGAGAATGCTCCACCTTGTCCTCCATGCCTCTAGTTCAGATCTGCTCCAGCTTACCTTAGATCATCTGGATGAATTCTTGATTTCTATAGAAGATATTAATTCAACCTTTATTTAAACAGGTTAGTCCAATTGAGCCACGAGGACTCATTTACAAGAGAGACCTGAATATAATTGCTGTATTTGTCGTTTTTTTATGGCAACCAAGTACCTGGATAACTGAGTTGATTGTAGCCTGACAACTATTGTAAAATTGTAATTCATAGCTTAAAATGTTAATTTAAATAAAACTTTCTAGTTAAAATCATAACAGATGACAAAATAAGTGTTAATTGTGCAAAAATAAATTTCCAAACAATTTCTTATAAAATATGTAAAACAAGCTTTAATAAAGTACTTTTACTGCCATTTGTACTGTTTATTAATACATCATCTCAAGTCAGCAGGAGCACCATCATCATCATCACCACAACAACACAAAACTGAGTGCTGTAAATTTAATCTGCACAAACATTGTCAATCAGGGCTCAAAATGTTTAACTGTCAAAGAAATGTGCAAGAAAATAAACTAATGTCACTCTACAGGGACATTTTGAGAGAGGACAGTTTACAAAGACACAGTCAGGCCATGTGAGACTGAAGGAGGTTCAACCATTTGTTCATCGACCAGAACCAAATGAGAAGAACAGCAGAACTTTTACTGCATGTTGATCCATTGACCAGTGATCTGACCAGTGATCACACATGTTGTTCTAAATTAAACTTTGGTACGAACAGTGTTAAATAAGATATGTCATATTTTTTATTGAACAATAGCCTTCATTCTAACAGTGCCATTGTAATTTCAGAGACAGAAACAGAAGAAACAGAAATGAGGCGAGTGAGATGAGGGAAAGATGAAAATGTATCCTCAGAGGACAGAAACATGTCAGGAACTGATGATCCAGGATCAACAGGGCCAGGAGTATGAATCAACGGGCAGTCAGAGAACAGAGATGAAAAAGCTGAGGGAACAATTAGAACACAAAAAAATACATAAGCAGAATAGAAGATACTCACAGACAAGAAAATTAACGCAGTCCTGCGATGAAAAATGTTAACAATGGAAAAGAAATTCTTACATATTTTTTACAAAAGATCAGATGAAGACAACTGGCATGAAGAATAACTTCCAGCTCCATCTCAATGTACCTGTGATAGTTTAATAAGTTTTGTTACTGTCCTACAGTTTATTGATGCTGATATCGTCTTGGTAATAATTCTTATGTCTTGTTCTGTCTTGAAAGAGTCTCATCTCAACTTGACCCATGATTACCATACGCTAAACTAATAATATAAAACTAATGTAAATTAACAGTCCTGCAGTAAATACCAACTTTGTGAAGGTTATGGTGTTAAAGTAATTTTATTCAAACATCTTGATTAAGCTGTTATTGATTTGGGAAGACAGAAAACGTTGGTTACGTACTGTAACCCCAGATTCTATTAATATAAGCGTAGCCCTTTAAGGCTGTCGCTTGGTGGGTTTATCCCGTTATGCGAAGCATTAGCACTGAAAAATTTAGTCCACGCCCACCTGCTGTGTGGGCCCTACCCGGTCCGTATAAATTACGTTAAGAGCGGGAAATCGGCTCCCAAAATAGCCTTTTCTTCAGCCATTTAGGAGCCAGTGAGGCCCGACGCTTAAAGGGCTACGCTTATCCTCATAGAATCTGGGGTTACAGTACGTAACCAACGTTCTATTTCGTATAAGCTTCGCCCTTTAAGGCTGTCGCATGGTGGGTTAAGGGTGAAGCAGATGTGGTCCTCGCCTCACTGGGTCCATTCGAACACCGTATGAAGCAGAAGCTTGCCCAAAAAAACGTCTTGTCACTCAGCTCCCTATGTGCGTAATTACGCATTGCGTAATTATGTAAGCCATGCACAGACGCATGTTGTGTAACTATGCGTTCATGGCTGAGCAGTATAGGCAGATTAATAATAACAAATGACTGATTATCAATCAAATGAACTGATTGGTAACAATAGTCATGAACCGATTAGTGACAATAGAACCAAAATAACAGACACAACTTGTGACTGATACACATCTCACACTGTGAAGCATGCAGACAGATGTGAGCTTAAACAGAGTTCCATGAAAACAACAATATTCATTCTGTTAGAGCACTAAGGACAGAATGTGTCATGGAACGGGCTATCACATTACGTAGATAAAAGCGAATGAATGAGCAGGGTGTTGACCATGCGGCCGCAGTGCAAAAATCCTGCATTGTCATACCATTATGCAAGGCAGTCGAAGATGCGATACCCCTGGTCGAGTGCGCCCTGAGGTTGACAGGAGGCTCTAAATCTGAAGCTCTGTAGGCTTCAGAAATGGCCTCACACAGCCAGTGTGACAAGCGCTGGGTGGATAACAGGCGACCTGCAGGTGCATCTCTATAATGCACAAACAAATGTTGAGTTTGGCGCATTACAGCTGTGTGCGCTATGTAACACGTCAACGCCCGCACCGGACAGAGAAGATGGCAAGATGCTTCTTCTTCTGATCTGTGGGGGGGGGGGGGGAACCCCTCCAACGATATC
>NC_056508.1:8701291-8713450 GCF_014905685.2 Nematolebias whitei
GGGGGGGGGGGGGGGGGAACCCCTCCAACGATGTCGCTCTTGAATTAAAAGAGCTCGTGATGTTCTAGGCATAAAGGCTGGGTTTGGTCTTAAATCAGCTGAGCTGCCCGTCAGCCTGAATTCTAAGACATGACGGAGCGACAGAAAGGGCAGATGAAACACTGACCCTCTTAGCGGATGTTAAAGCCAGCAGCAGGGCTGTTTTAAGAGACAAGAATTTAATTTGAACCTGATCCAGAGGCTCAAATGGAGCTTTGATCAGGGCCCGCAGGACCAGCGTTAAGTCCCACTGTGGCACAAGTGGGCGTGAAACAAGGCTGCGTCTCTGTACGCCTTTTAGAAACCGCTTCATCAGCGGGTGATTAAAAGCTGTTCTGTCTCCGAACCCTTTGTGGCAGGAAGAGATGGCTGCAGCGTACGTTTTAATCGTGCTGAAAAGCCAACTTCCTGTTCTTCATCTGTGTAGAAAAAAACAGCACGCCGCCTAATGGACATGAGGTGGCCTCTACACCTTTCTCTGTACACCAGCGCTGAAAAAACTGTCTACTTTGATGTGTACAGCGCTGTGGTAGATGCAGCACGTGAATCCTGGATTGTGCGCACTACCTCCTGTGGGAGACCCATCCTCTCTAAGCGGAACCGCTCAGTGGCCAGACCCACAGGTGATGGTCTATTTCTGGGTAACTCCTGATTGCTCCTCCTGCCTGGAGGAGAGCGTCCTCCCTTCATGGCAGTTTCCACGGGCACCCCGATAACAGGCGTTGTAGGGCTGAGAACCATGGTGTGTTCACGCACTCGGGGGCCACCAGGAGAGCTGTCAATCCCTCCTCCTGAACTCGGTTAAGGAACCGTAAAATCAGAGGAGGTGGAGGAAACGCGTGCAGAAGCGTTTTGGACCATGGGCTGTGGGCAAATAGATCCACCCCCAGTGGTGGTTTGTCTCACGGTCTCAGGGAAAACCATAGTTGACACTGAGCGTTCTCTCGTGTCGCAAACAGGTCCACAGCTGCTTTGCCAAATTTCTGTCACATCTAAGTCATCAGGTCTGGATGGAGAGTCCAGTCTCCATGACGTGGGCTGCCCCTGGACATCACATCTGCCCCTTTGTTCAGAACACCGGGTATGTAAACTGCTCTGATGGAGAGCAGATTTTGGTGAGCCCAACACAGAAGCTTTCGCGCAATGTGTAACATCTGGGCTGAGCGCATACCCCCCTGTCGGTTTATGTATGCAGCAGTCACCTTGTTGTCTGTGTGAATCAACACATGTTGATTCTGTAGCGCAGGAGCAAAGTGCTGAATCACATTCAGTACCGTACAACACTCCAAAACATTTATGTGGGCTGATGTGTGATGGGGCCACAACGCCCCTACTGCTTGAGATAGGCATGTCCCCCCCAGCCTGACAGTGACGCGTCCGTGAAGACTGACACGTGACGTGGGTCTGCTGACGGGGGCTCCCTCCGACAGAACCAGGGAGTTTCCCCAGTGTCGGAGGTCTGCCCTCACGGAGGGAGGAAACAGTGATTATCCGTCTCTTTGTTTTACTGGATCCATACGCAGACGCACAAACCACCTCTGGCGGTGTCTCATGTGTAATAAACCCAGCGGGACCACTGTGTGAGCTGATGACATCATTGCTAACAGCTTCATGGCGGAAACAGCTGTTACCACTCTGCCAGGTCTTACGTGGCGGAGCTGGCTCTTAAAGTGTCGATTCTCGTTTGTGATAAACGAGCCTTCATGGTGGTTGAATTTAACTCCACTCCCAGATAAACAATTGTCTGGGCCGGGAAAATCGAGCTTCTCTTCCAATTTATGGCGAAGCCCAGATTTGACAGGTGTGATGTCAACACCGGAGCCTGCATCACTGCTTCCTGTCTGGAGTGTGACCGCCGCAGCAGGTCGTCCAGGTAAAACAAAACTCTCATCCCTGCTCTGTCTAACGGATGCAGGGCTGTCTCCACACACTGAGAATGTACGAGGCGCGAGGGAATACCCGACCGGCAGCCCGTTGTAGTGATACTTCATCCCCTGAAAGGAGAAAACGCAGGAATTTTCTGTGTTTTGGGATGATCGGTATGCGTTTCTCTGGATGTTGTTCAACAGTTGTCTGGTTGTCAACATGTGAAAAACGGTCTGTCCATGATCGCCTTGTTGAAAGCTGACAGATCCAAAATCGGTCTCATCCCTCCGGTCCGTTTGGGGAACCAGGAAGTAACGTGAGTAAAACCCTGTGTTTTCCTCTCCGTTGGGAACCCTGGAGATCACTTTTATCAGAATCACTTGGACTTCTGCATTTAGGGATGAGATTTGGTCTGGTGATGACAGGACCGTTTCTATAACTCCTCCGAACGGAGGGGGTCGGGTTACAAACTGTAACTTGTAACCATTTGCATAACACCTTGTCCATCCATCTGACTGGCGAGCATGTTTTAGCCACTCTACGTAACGTTCGTGGAGTGAACGTGCGTTTAAGTGATGCGTCATGTTTTGTACGGCTGTCACTAGTCCGCCCCTCAACCGCCGTCATGCGTCGAGGGAATGTTCTCCGCGTGACCCAGGGCGAGGCTTCCTCGAAAAGGCTCTGAACACGCCCGTGTGCTGCGTTCGGACCGCGGACCAACCTTCATGTACAGGTGGGCCGGTGTGTGCTGAGGCGAAGCGTGTGACAGCTGATGACGCCGTGGGGCTGCGCGTTTGACGTCGCTGTGCGAACGTTAAGAGGCGGAGGGCGTGACTTCATCTACACCGTGCTGTTGGAGTGAAGGCTAGGAGCCCCTGCGGGAGCACACGTTTTCTCTGGAGGGACGTGCGCCGCTCTCGCTGGAGGGACACGCGCCACTCACGCTGGAGGCGAGACTCGTCACTGGGTTCATTCAGCTGTCTCACGCTTATGCTGCCGTGAGCTGCCGAGCGCTGAGACACGGTGGGTGACGGCTGCCCGCGTTTGCTTCGGTGAGGCATGTGTTGCTGTTGTGAGAGCGAGGACCTCCACCGGACCCGGCCTGCGGTCCCACATTTATACCGATGTGAGCCGGTGAGCGCCGGGCAGCTGTGTGTGTGCGCCATCATCAACGCAGCGCCGTTGGATGGAGGCTGTTGCATCACACGAGTGCGCGTTTGACACCGCTTGGGTGAGGATCGTGCAGCTCAGGTTGACAAAGAGTTATTTTCGCTTACCATTGTGTCGTGTGAGCGACTTGTCATGTCTTGGAGCGACGGTGAGTTTAAAAAACCTTTATTTAAGGACACCGGCTCGTTATGTGTGGAGGATGTGTGCGCAGCCGCTGTGAGTTCATCCGAGCTTACAGACTGGCTAAAAACAGACACTTTGATCATTGAATGATGATTTATTTCAACTTTCGTGTCACTTTTACACACATCCTCCGCAGACCGTCATTTTTTTAAAACTTCTCCACCTTGAGCTCTGCGATTTGTTTGCCCAGAGCGCTGTCTTGCAGGCGATCTCTGGGGAAACGCTGAACTGCAGGTTGCCGGGATGAAGAGGGCTGGACTCTGACAGGCGGGGCTGGTGGTGGAGCTGAGCGAGAGATGCCGCCGCGGCCGTGGAACGTCGTTGTTTCTGCCTCTGCTCGTGACGGTCCCTCCAGCGGGCCAGGGGGCGGGATGAGCCGCGCGGCTTGATGAGGTGGCACACAGCCTCTGACACCTCCTCCGACTGCTTCGAATTCGCCAGCATGGTTTTGAAGCTGCTCCCGAACAGCGCGTCCGCCGTGATGGGGCCCTCCATCAGGTCTTTGTGCAGTTTCTCCCGCAGTGAGGGGGAGTAACGAAGCCAGGTGGATCGTTGGATCATCGTCATCCACGCTGCAATCCTCGACAGGCAAACCGTAGCAGAGGCACACATATTGAGGATGGCGTCGACTACCTTACAGAGGGAGCTCTTTGTCTCCTCAGGCAGATCTGCGGCCTCCAGCCCCTTGGACATGCTATATGCTAGCAGCGCCACGTTGTTGCTAGCTGCGGCTGCCTGAAAAGCACATTGATGGGCTCGATTGGAGAGCGTGGTCACCGTCGGGTCGTGTTTCTCAGGAGGAACGGGACGCTGCTCCAACCTGGACAGCTTTGCTCCGAATGCTTCCGCGAGGCTTGGCTCAAGGGGGGTTACTGAGGGATAGCCCCGCTCGGTGAACTCCTCCACTCTGGTGATGGGTGCGGACTGGAGACAGACTCCCCCAATCTACCAGGAAAGAACCGTCTGTGGCCTCGCCTGTAGGGCGTCCTGTTGGAACACGAGGCCATATGGATCAAGACGGTGAGCTGGAGTGGAACCCAGTAAACAACCTTCCCGCCGGATCATCCGAACTGGCGGGAAAAGCGTGGGACGTAGAAAAAAGGGGTCCCTTCATGTCAGCCGCCTCCTGGGTTACGCCGGGCAACCCCTGAGGGCGCCGTCGGCCGGGAGCGGTGTGATCGCCGATGCAAAACGAGGTGGGATGGGGTGAGCATTCACTCAGCCCCCCTCCACCGACACTACGCTCCCCAGGAGGGAATGAGCAGCGGGGGCTGCAGCTGAGTGCGCCTGTCCCGGAGGAACCATCCGATTCGCTCTGAGGGTTGGTGATAAGAGGAAAAATTACAAGATGGCGTTGTCCAGCGTGTAGTGACCTGCCACTGAGAAATACTCCTCTGCGCTTACCTTGAAATAAGACTGCTCGTCAGCTTCTCCTCGGGGAGGAGAACTCACCGGACGACCGGAGGTCGACTGCCGGGCCAAGCATCCTTAACAAAGGTTGGTCATCTACACAATTTTCCTTCTTTGTTCTTCTGACAGTGCTATTAGCTTGCTGAAGAAAAAATGGGAGCCAATTTCCCGCTCTTAAGTAATTTATACGGACCGGGTAGGGCCCATACAGCAGGTGGGCGTGGACTAAATTTTTCAGTGCTAATGCTTCGCATAACGGGATAAACCCACCAAGCGACAGCCTTAAAGGGCGAAGCTTATACGAAATAGAATTAGATCTTGTACCTTTCTGATACTTTGAATGCAACATTCAGCAGTTCACTCAAGTCATTCTCCTGTGGTTTACCTGGAAAACATGAAAAAAATGGACTCATCTCCACAATCACGTTTTTCTTTAATGATAATGTCACAATTTATGCTGTAGTCTTTGACAAATGATCTATAACTTTAACTAAATTATGTATGGTATGGTATAAAGTTTATTCATTTTAAAAAAGTACAAAACAATTCCATAACAATATAAAAAAAGATACAAAAGATTTAAAATGAAAGGCAGCATAAAGAAGAAAAAATCTTATTATATCTGCCCCTTTTTTCAAACAATTATTTCAATCATAATAATTTTCAAGTAACAGAACAAAATGAATAACTTTCTAATTTTTCTAATTCTAATACAAAACACACACTAAGCTACTTCATGTATAAAGGAGCTAAAATAAGTATACTTCGTAGCTAAAATAAGGAAAAAAGAAGCTAAAAGCTGTTTTATTACAGTTACAAGTTAATAGTGACTTGACTTTGACTTCCGGCAAGATGGCGGCGTGAGCGCATGGCTGTGCAGAAGCTGAGCACCAAAGCTTAAAAAATTTAACAAAACAAAAGGCCAAACGCCACGTTTCATTGAAGGAATTTTCTGGAGTTTGTTGTGAACTCAAGCTGGACGGACTGAGGAGTCTGCGACTGTTGGCGGCCAGCTCAACGGACGTCCCTGAACACATCGTCATGGGACGGTCCAGAGGTGTAGGAGACGAGAAGGCCGCGGATGATAGCGGCTAGCTAGCAGCGGGACAGCCCATCTGCTGCTGCTGCACCGAGGCTTGGGTGTGTGGGCGACAAGGAGACCACGGCTGTCGACGGCTAGTGAAGCAGCGGCCCATGAACGCTACATCGTGGGGCAGCCAGCTGCTGCGTCTCGGACCTGGGAGTTTCGGCGACGAGGAGACCGCGGCTGTTGATGGCTAGCGAGGCAGTGGCCCGTGAACGCTACATCGTGGGGCAGCCAGCTGCTGCGTCTCGGACCTGGGAGTTTCGGAGACGAGGAGACCGCGGCTGTAGACGGCTAGCGAGGTGAACACTACATAGCTGAACGAGAAAAAACAGCGACCAGGCACAGGAGCTACTATCACGGGGCATAGACGCTGCTAAGGCTAGGCCCAAGAGCTACCACTGTGAGTAATGGCAAAAAATAAGAACAAACAGAAAACATTCAACTCAACAGATGAAAATTCGAACGATATGGAAGAGATTAAAAGCTCACTGAACTTTATGGGTACAGAGCAGAAAAGACAAGCAGATCAGCTGAACAGCTTGATGGAAGCGTTGGGAGAGATAAAGCTGCTGAAAAACCAGGTGATGGCAAGAGACCAAAAGATATCTGAACTGGAAAATAAAGTAGATGGTCTAGAACAATTTATAAAAAACAATGACTTGCTGATTAACAGATTGGAAATCAAACACCGATCCTATGCAGATGCTACTAAAAATGGAAGCATCACTGAAGATTCACCACAGGAGCAACAACTAACTCTGGAACAGCAAGTAGTTACTTTCTTACAGGACAAGGACATTAAAATCGAACAAAAGGACATTTCAATTTGTCACACATTGCCTAATAAATTAAACAAACACAAACCGACTGTGGTGATCAAGTTCACAAACAGGAAATCAAGAAACAATGTAATAATACAAGCAAAAAAACTGAAAGGAACAAACGTCTACATAAATGAACACTTAACAAAAAAAAAATGCAGATATTGCACGTGAAGCAAGGCTGTTAAAAAAATATATATAAATATAAATCATCAACTTGGACCAGAAACGGAAACATTTGGATCAAAGAACAGGAAGGGTCTCATGCTAAAATAATAAAAGAACTCCAGGAGCTGGAAAGATTTAAATGAGTCCAGAAATGGACAAACAAACAAGGTAAACGGACAAACTAAATAAGGTAAACGGATAAGCTAAAAATGGTAAATGACAAATGGACACATACATTGAAATATGACAACATACGAAGACTCAGAATTTAAAATTTACAATATAGATGATGTGATTGATAAAAACTTTTTTCCTGAAATTAAAGAGTGAGTATTACAATGAAGAAAAATTCAATGAAATTAAAATGTCTAAAGATGACTTCTCCATTATTCATATTAACAGTAGAAGTATAAACACTAATTTATCTAAAATAACAGATTATTTAAATCAGTTAAATAGAGCTTTCAGTATAATAGCAGTCTCAGAAACATGGCTAAATGAGGAAAATATAAAAAGTGTTAATATTGAAGGGTATGAACTTTATCATGTGAACAGAAACAATAAACGAGGTGGAGGCGTAGCTCTACTTGTAAATAAGGAAATTAAATGTAAAATGATCAATAAATTGTCAGTAGCTGTGGATAACATTATGGAAATGATTACAGTTGAAATATTAAACGAGACTTCCAAAAATATAATGATAAGTTGTATATATCGATCACCTGATTCAAATATTGAATCACTCACCAATCACATCATGACAATATTGGAAAAACGTTCTAATAAATCAGTTTTTTTGTGTGGAGATTTTAATATAGACCTGGGAAATAAAACAGACTCAAATAATATCGGAACATTTATAAACTCAATGCACAGTTTAAATCTTTATCCATTGATTTCAAAACCCACAAGAATTACTACCCATAGTGCTTCAATAATTGACAACATTTTTACAACTATAACAAATAAAGAACTTATGGGTGGCATTTTGATCACGGATGTCAGTGACCACTGTTGGATTTAATATTTTATAAATTTTTATATTTTCTATCAAGCACTCAAATGTCATGTCACATAAAGAGTGTGCGTGTCTTTCTTCCAAGGTTGAACTATGTTTATAGAAAATGTTTGCTAATTCTAACTAGTTGACCTTTAAATATAATCTCATCGTAGCTAAGGATAATTTTACAAGTTCACATTTGATAAATTACAAGCAATCAAATCAGGCCAGAGAGCAGACTGATTAACATAAATAAAGCTAGAACACAGCTCTTTAATTTAGACAATATAGTTTGACTAAGTAAAATCAAATTAAAAGTATAACCATGATCCAAATAAAAACACGAACATAAGTTAGATAATATAATTATTCCTAGAAATAAACAACTATTTCAAATCAGTGTTATCACTAAGGTATAATCACGTTAAACAGTGTTAACAGTTTAAACGCAGATACAGAAACTAAGATGATTCTGCCTTAAAAACAATCACCAGGCCTTCAACAGATATTGAATTAACATACCCATGAGGTAGATAATAATTAATAATTATGTATAAACAATTTTGACACGAAGCATTTTTGTATCCCTAAAGTAGAATAGCAAGTTAAACGTTAAACAAAAGCCGATTTCGGTGAACCAAAACTTATCTGAAGTATAGATGTTAACGTCCTTGAGGGGGCGGGCTAAGTCGTAACCATAGCGACAGAAGCTGAACCAATCAGGAAGCTAGCCTTCTCAAACGGGGATAAAAGGCCGGAAATGACGCACGCCCACCGAGCATTTTCCAGGAGGCGCACATGGCGACGGTTCGTTCTTAATGCTCCATTTATATGCATATATCTTATTAATGTAATTGTTGTCTCTGAATATCTGTAACCCATGTTGTGTCAAATAAATCTTTTATACGAAGGGCGACGCCTCAGCCGTTTTGAACACGACGTGGTATTCTAACCACAACAAATGGTGACACCCGACGTGCGGCGAGGATGCGGCCTAGACTGAATTGGATCGAGGTGGCTTGCGGTGCACACAGAGAGAGGAACTGGGCCCATTACTTTCAGGTAAGCTGGTTAACTGTTTGGACCTTAAGGTCCGGAGTTTCTGGCTATTCGGCCGTAAACCAAATTATAACTAAATTAAAATTCCTCTGTTGGTGTGCATGCGGCCATCTCCGGAAAATAAAGATGGTTTTATTTAAGCTAACTCCCGGTGATTCGTGTTAATTCTGACGAGGTGGGTTACGATATTCAGACAGTTTAAGCGCCGAAAGCTTTCTTTTACGTTTAGGTAGTGTTTAGTTAGATTCACAAGTTTCACTTGTGGCCGGAGGAAGGCGAGACGGCCTGCTGGGAGTTCACGTCGGACAACGTGAGCGACACGTTTTCCCTCTTTTCAGCGGTAGTGGCGCACAAAACGGTCCTCTGACGAGGGGGCCGGAGACCGGGTCGAGGACCCGCAGCTACGTCCGCGTCTGCATTGTGGGTGTTGACTGTCCACTAAAGAGACGCCATTCATAATTTAGTTTGAGGGGGAACGTGAATAGTCGGGGACTTAGTTAGTTTTACCAAATTTCATGTGATCAGGGATCGCATTAGTTTTAGGACGTTGTAATAACTTTTGTTTGCGCCGTGTTTTGTATGTCATGTGAAGGCTTCAAGGCCGGGGCACGTTGGAAGAGACGTAACAATGAAAAAAGGGGGGAGTGAGCTGTGTGTGTGGGCGGAAGCTCAGGGTTACTTTTCTCTTTTTTCTGTGTGTCGGAGAAAGTCTTGCTTGGAGCCGTGTGTGTGTGTGGTAAAGCACTCGTGTGGGGGAAGGGAGCGTTTCTTTGTTCCACACACGAGGTGAAGGCTTACGCGTGTTTTGTTTTGTCTTCGTTTCTGCGTCAGAGGTGTCTTGTGTGATCGGTGCTACCGTTTCCTGACCGGAAGGGGGCGCTGTTGTATGAGGCAAGGACAGGTCTGGCCGCTGGGTAGTTCCGTACCAGACTTGTGTTTGTTTTATTGCGGCTGCGGCCAGGAGTGAATGAAATTAACATATTTGAATGCCTGGGTGTCTGAATGTTATCAGGTGTGGAACACATGAATGTGGTACAGGTGAAGCCTGTGGAAAATCTACAGGATCATATCAGAGGCAAATTGTACGACTTATAGGGAGTATCAAATTGAAAAGGAGGTAATTAGTTTGAGATCAGGGGGCCACTAGCTAAAACAAGCGGAAATAAGCTTTATGTACCAAAATTAAGGGGGTAGAGCTTAATTTTTAATGATTTAGGCTGTAAAAGTTGGATTAATTTTAAAATATAGCTGATTGGCATGTAACAGCTAAATGGTATCTGATATGGGAACAGGGATAGCTGTAAATCTTCCAAATATTTGCTGATAGCCGTCTGAGGCCAGACAGAAACGGAGATAGGAGCAGACACAAGGTTAAACAAAACAATTTTCTGTATGATAGGAAGGAGGCAGTGACCTCTGAAACAGAGGATGGTTTGAATCTCAAGGAAAGAGGGGACATCACGTGTACGACCTGTAATTAACCAGGAGATGGAGTCAGAGTGAGTCAGCTGGAGAAGGTTGAATCATCTTGGAGTCAGATTAGACGGTAGAGGGTTGAGATGTCAAGGCGAACGTGGTGTTGGTGGTAGTTAACAAATTAGTTTAACTTTCTTCTTGGAATTGACAATAAACTCAGGTTTTAAACTCAACTGAAAAACGACAGAATAAGGATAAGTAATAGACAAAATCCTTGACACTTGTAAAATAAGGTGGAGAGAAGGATTTTATTCTGGTCAAAGAGAACCTTACCGGACTCAAATTGAAAAGGTTAGGAAACTAAACACAAATTGAAAACATTAGATTAAATTAAACAGCCTTAACTAATCTCAAATTGTAAATACTTGGGTTAAATTAATCAATCTTAATTGTACTCAAATTGAAAAACTTCAGTTTAAGTAATCAGTCCACACGAGTTTATCACATATTGGAAATGTTTAGCATTTAGGAGCTGTTTCCTTCTAAGAGCTGCAGGAACTAGGTTATTTATGGGACGACAACAATTCTAGTGGGTAAACACCATGACTTTAACTTTATGATTTGAGACTTCACACAGGTCCTGGGAGTGCAAAAGGACAACAGAGAGGTGTACATGGTGAGTTTAAGAAGTTGTACTTTGTGAACAAAGGGCATGTACACGTTTTTGTGCAGTGATAATGGACTCTGTGATGTCTTGAGGAGTATACATGGTCTTAATTGATTTGTATTAAAAGTATCTTGTTTGTGATACAGTGAAAAAACATAGTTATGAGAGGAAATGATTGCAGATTTGTTATATAACAGTAAGTGATTACATAATGTCATGCTGCCTAAAATTACAAGGTCTGGACGATAATGTGGCCCTGAGAGCGGACTTCACTGTCAGGTGATGTGTCAACACACATACTCTACAAGATGGAGGACAGTGTTTGGAGGGGAATATTGTATGCGGTAGGCGTAAATAATTGGTTTGTGCAGTGTTTAATGAAAGCTTTCACTCTTGTGTAATTGAGCGGTTAAAACATCTATTGTACAATCCAGGACACCAGAATGACTCCGTTGGGGTAAACGCTGTGGTTCCAGAGTAAAACTTGCTAACTAACGATTGATGTGGATAACAGATGAAGGTTGAATCTGATTTTAATAATTTGATTATTTTTTCTTCTCTGCACCTGGAGATGACATAACTTTGGAGTGGGAAGATGAGTCTAATTAGGCCCACAAAACATAGAAGGTAGCATTTAACTGCATACAGCATCCATCTGAGTTTTGATCAGGACTATCGAGTGCCGGGGGCCGGATCGGATACAAATGTGTTCAGGTGGGCGCTGAAGTTGGGTCTGTGAAACTGACCAATGGGACGGTTCAAATAAGTTGTCAGTCGAACACAACTGACACAACAACAAAGAACTTTTCAGCCAAGTAACGTGACTTTTCAAAGATCTAACAGTCCAAGAGCAAACTGAACTAACTGACCAGAGGGGGTCCTGGAGTTTGTCCACAGTGGGAACATCCAGTCAAGTCTTGCTGTATGCTGAGAAATGAAATGTTGTACAAAGCTGAACTGGTCTCCAGACAGACGGAGACAAATCTGGGGACTGAAAGGCTGAAAGAAGAACTGGTGGTCACTCTGTCCAAGGTCACTAACATCAACTGCAGCCTGACGGATGTGCCAACCCCACATTTGGTCTGTGATGGTCATCTAAGCACTTTGGGGTCGTGATCAAAAACTGCAGCTGGCTTTGATAATAATCACTCACATAGACTCATTTTAAAACAGGTGACACAACATGACACAGAAGTACTGAGGTGGGAGTGCTAGACAATTCACCATGCTCCAACTGCTCTGAGATGACAATTGTTTTATTACCTCTAATGCT
>NC_056508.1:8713550-8714332 GCF_014905685.2 Nematolebias whitei
GAACTGGTCTCCAGACAGACGGAGACGAATCTGGGGACAGAAAGGCTGAAAGAAGAACTGGTGGTCACTCTGTCCAAGGTCACTAACATCAACTGCAGCCTGACGGATGTGTCGACCCCACATTTGGTCTGTGATGTCATCTAAGCACTTTGGGGTCGTGATCAAAAACTGCAGCTGGCTTTGATAATAATCACTCACATAGACTCATTTTAAAACAGGTGACACAACATGACACAGAAGTACTGAGGTGGGAGTGCTAGACAATTCACCATGCTCCAACTGCTCTGAGATGACAATTGTTTTATTACCTCTAATGCTCCACACCCCTGAGCAAAATATTGATTTTAACTTTCCATTTATACAGGTCAGGAAGTCTCATTCAGGAGAAACCTGAGACCTGATTTGGATGAAGTTCACTAATGTTTTCTAAAATAACACTGAATGATTGTCTTTACCTTGACGGAGCACATGTGGGGGGTCTGGTTTGATACAAGAGATGAAATTTATTTAATGATTAACATTTTGCTAATTTATAGGAGAGCTTGGGTTGTAGTTGGGTAATTGTTTGCAAAACCTGGGTTGAATAACAGTAGTGGGAAGTTTAAAACTACATCATATTTTTAGTTCTGTAACTAATACTCAATCTGGGTGTTAGTGGATTGCAGACGGTAATACTTCAGATTTGAAACAATGCCGTTTCAAAAAGGGGGGAGGTGTGTAGGCAGCTCTGAGCAGGAAACAGTTCATACAATGATTAGATCATTACAAACTATACAAAAATA
>NC_056508.1:8714432-8720004 GCF_014905685.2 Nematolebias whitei
CCGAGTGCGCGGAGTGAACCACCACAACCTGCTCGATCTGGCTCCTGCATCGGATCACACCCCGGCTGCTGTTGGCCTGGGTGGGGGGCCGCTGCTGCGCGGCCTCTCCTTTCCTCTCCTCCGCGTTCGTGGAGTGAACCACCACAACCTGCGGCTGCTGGACAGAGCTCCTCGGATGGATGACGTCACCCTGGCTCCATCTCATGTTCACATGGCTCTGGTTAATGCTAGATCTTTAACAAACAAGACCTTTATTCTGAAGGACTTCTTCACCTCCCGTGGTCTGGATTTTTTATTCATTACTGAAACATGGATAACTGCCGGTGAGTCCAGTGCTTTTTGTGAACTCCTGCCACCAAACTGTGCATACTTCAGCTCTCCAAGGACGACGGGTCGTGGAGGAGGAATAGCGACTGTTTACAGGAAGAGCTATTTCTGTAAACAAATCACACCTTTAACATGTTATTCCAGCTTTGAGTTCAACTTGTTTGAGCTCGGATCTTCACAACCTGTACTGTGTGCTGTTTTATACAGACCTCCAAAATACAATAAGGACTTTCTGACAGACTTTGCAGATTTTTTGGCTGGAGTCTTGCCTAAATATGACAGGATCTTGATAGTCGGAGATTTCAACATCGCCGTGTGCTGTGCTGATAAACCGTTGGTCAAAGAGTTTTTACAGCTGATAGACTCTTTTAATTTGCTTCAGTTTGTGTCTGATCCAACACAAGAATGTGGCCACACCTTAGACCTTGTGTTAGCTCACGGTTTTAATGTTTCTAATGTGGAAGTTTGTGATGCTGCCTTTTCAGACCACATGCCTGTTGTGTTTGACATGCCACTCGTCTGTCGCTCAGTCAAACCTCGCGCTCCTGCACAGCCCCGTCGGGTCATTAACTCCTCCACTGCTTCTCAGTTCTCTGCAGCTTTTAGTTCTGCCATCAGTCCCACAGACCCTGTGGGTCTTCATTCAGATATCGATGCTGTCTCATCTAATTTTAACTCAGCCTGTCAAAACGTTTTAGATGCTGTGGCTCCATTAAAAACAAGAGCTTCCAGACCAAAGCCTGACCCCTGGGCTGATGAGGTCACACGATCTGCCAGACGCCAGTGCAGGAGAGCAGAGCGGAAGTGGAAGAAGGACAAACTACAGGTGTCTTTCCAAGCTCTGAGGGACAGCTGGCGCTTCTATCAGTCCACTGTTAGAGCTGCAAAAAACAAATATTTCTCTGACATCATCTCCTCCAACTCCAGCAATCCACGTGTGCTTTTTAAAACAATCACCTCTGTTCTTAACGCCCCACAATCAGCCAGCCCAGAGAACTCCACTGAAATGTGTGACAACTTCCTGAGCTTTTTTATCAATAAGGTTTCAAGCATTAGAGCTCTCATAAGCCCTCCTTCTTACGACCCCTCCGTCTCCGTCACACGCTCTGCTGTCTTCAGTCAGTTTGAGCTCGTCACCCTGTCTTCCTTAACTGACATCACTGGTCGTATGAAACCTGCTGGATCCCCAAATGATCCCATCCCACCTCGTCTTTTTAAAGAGGTTTTTCACCCCGTGGCTCCTCATGTGTCCCAAATTATAAATGACAGCTTGGCATGTGGACAGGTACCAGCGAGCTTTAAACATGCAGTTGTGACACCACTGATTAAAAAACCTAGCCTAGACCCCACAGTAATGTCCAACTTTAGACCCATCTCAAAACTGCCCTTCATATCTAAGATCTTGGAGAAAATTGTTTACAATCAGTTAACATCATACTTAAACGACCACAACCTTCTTGAACAGTTTCAATCTGGCTTTAAAACTCACCACAGCACTGAGTCTGCGCTGCTGAAAGTCTTCAACGACATTCTTTTAGCCGCAGACTCTGGTGACTGTGTAGTTTTAATGTTGTTGGACTTGACTGCTGCCTTCGACACAGTAGACCATCACATCCTCCTGTCTCGTCTGGAGAACTGGGTGGGCATTCAGGGTCCTGCTCTACAGTGGTTCAGATCCTATCTGACAGAAAGAAACTTCTGCGTGCGCATTGGTGCTGTGGAGTCCTCTGTAGCCCCTCTCACTTGTGGAGTACCTCAGGGTTCTATACTTGGCCCTCTTCTGTTTTCCCTGTATCTACTCCCTCTGGGACATCTTCTCCGAAAACATGGCATTTCTTTTCATTTTTATGCTGATGACAGCCAAATCTATGTTCCGTTAAAACAGGGCAAACACCATTCCTTGAAACAACTCCTGGGGTGTATGGCAGAAGTCAGAGCATGGATGTCACTAAACTTTTTACATTTTAATGACAAAAAGACAGAGGTCTTGTTGTTTAAGCCTAGTGAAGGCTCCAATATCCATGCTGATCTGGGTCCTTTAACAGAACATCTGACTGAGACAGCAACTAACCTGGGCGTGAGGCTGGACAGTGACTTCAAACTTGACACGCAGATTAAATCAGTGATCAAGTCCAGCTTCTTTCATTTGAGACAACTGGCCAAGGTCAAACCATTTCTGTCACAACATCATTTTCAGATCTTAATCCATGCTTTCATCACAACTCGCCTGGATTACTGTAATTCTCTTTATGTCGGTCTGAGCCAGTCATTACTGACTCGACTTCAGCTGGTTCAGAACGCAGCTGCCCGCCTTTTAACTGGTACCAAAAAACGAGAACACATCACCCCTGTTTTAGAATCACTACATTGGCTCCCGGTTCGCTTCAGGATTAATTTTAAGGTTCTTTTATTTGTTTTCAAATGTCTTCATGGTCTCGCCCCACAGTATCTGTCCGACCTGCTCCAGCTGTACACTCCTTCTCGCTCTCTCAGGTCAGCAGATCAGCTGCTGCTGGTCGTCCCAAGGTCCAACAGGAGACTGAGAGGTGACCGAGCGTTCTCAGTCGCTGCCCCTAAACTGTGGAACGAGCTGCCTCTGCATGTCAGACAAGCTGGCTCACTTCCTGTTTTTAAGTCTTCTCTGAAGACACATCTTTTCTCTTTGGCTTTTACTTCAGTTTGAAATGTTGGTTTTAATGACTCTAAGGTATTTGTTTTATTTTATTTGTTATCTTTATTTTATTTCACATTTTTAACGTGTGGGGTTTTTATGTTTTTGTATGTCCTAGTGTACAGCACTTTGGCCAACAGTGTTGTTTTAAAGTGCTCTATAAATAAAGTTGTATTGTATTGTATTGTATTGTATAAGTTAACATTATTTATCTGAGGAGCAGACTGCTTTGAATTTAACTCCATCACATAATTCTCATCTTGAGCAAACATGAAAGTGACAGTGGGAAGGAAAACCTCCCTCATGAGGAAGAAACCTTTAGCAGAACCAGGCTCTGGTCAAGCGGCCCGGCTGGGTTTGGTAGGAACAGATACACAATGGCAGGTTGAGATAAAAAGAATATCATATGAAAACTATTTAATTTTAGCAATTAATTTATTTTTTTTTTTATTTTTTTTTAGCAATTAATTTTAAGAAATGTCAATGTGTCCTCTAGTAGTCTAAGCTTAAGGCAGCATAACAAGCCAACCCTAATTATAGGATTTATCAAAAAGAAAAGTCTTAAGCCCTGTCTTCAAAACTGGACAATGTGTCAGCCTCACGGACAGAAACTGGAAGTTGGTTCCACAAGAGAGGAGCATGATAACTGAAAGATCTTCCTCCCATTCTGCTTTTGGAAACTCTAGGAACCATGAGTAAACCTGTAGTCTGAGAGTGAAATGCTCTGTTGGAAAATATGGAACAACAAGATCTTGAATATAAGATGGAGCTAGGTTGTTGAGAGCTTTGTAGGTTAGAAGTAAGATTTTGAATTCAATTCTGGGCTTGACAAGGAGCCAATGGAGAGAAGCTAAAACTGGAGAGATTTGATCTCTCCTACTAACTCCAGTTAAGACTCTGGCAGCAGAATTTTGGATTAACTGAAGACATTTTAAAGAAGTATTTGGAGACCCAGATAATAAACCATTGCAAAAGTCCAGTCTAGACGTGACAAATGCATGAACAAGCTTTTAAGCATCATTTTTAGATGTTTTTAATTTTAGTGATATTACGCAATTGGAAGAAGGTGGTTCTAGTAACATTTTTAATGTGGGGGATTAAAGACATGTCCTGATCTAAAATAACACCAGGATTTTTAACATTACAACTGGAAGCCAGATTAATGCCATCTAAGGAGGGAGAAAGACTGAAAAATTAATTCCTAAGATGCTCAGTTCCAAAAACGAAAACCTCAGTCTTGTCTGTGTTAAAAAGCAGAAAATTTAGGGTCATCCATGTTTTTATGTCTTTAAGACATGTTTGTAATCTAAGTAGCTGATTGGATTCATTGGGTTTCAGGGACAAATATAAGTGTATCATCAGCATAACAATGAAAATGTATCCCATGCTGTTTAATAACATTACCTAATGGAAGCATATACAAGGTAACGCATACTGCTCCAAGCACTGAACCCTGAGGAACTCCATGACTAACTTTGGTGTATGCTACTGTTGTTTGGCGTATTGTTTCTTTTTATTAAAAAAAGTTCAATCTGGTCCTCTGGACATCCAAAAAAACAAAAAACAAAACAAAGCAAAAAAATCTAGAAACGTTTCGTCTCTCATCCAAGAGACTTCCTCAGTCTGAGGTGCTGTTTTCAGCTCAGTCTCTTAAATAGCACCTTCACAGAGTGGATCAACCAGTTTGCTGCTGACAACCAAAACCAGCTGATCACATGCTCAAGAAGGACCATCAGCCTAACATTAGCACACTGATGGCTGTTTACTACTCACAGAGGGCTGAGTGATACTAGCAATCACAGCATTGTAAGAGGGGGACAGTTGAACCCGGAGGCCTCCACCCCTGTTTAATGATGGACGATTTCTTTTCACAAAGATGGCCTCCTTTACTCCTCTCTCAAACCATCGTTCCTCTCTGTCCAGGATGTGAACATCTTCATCCTTGAAAGAGTGACCGCTGGCCTGGAGATGAGTGTAGACCGCAGAGTCCTGGCCTGATGATGTTGATCTTCTGTGCTGGGCCATCCTTTTGGCCAGTGGCTGTTTAGTTTCCCCGATGTAAGACTGATCACAGCCCTCCTGACTCTGAACAGCATACACAACATTACTCTGTTTGTGCCGGGGGACTGGATCTTTGGGATGAACCAGTTTTTGCAGTAATGTATTTTGGGGTTTAAAAGCCACTGGGACGTTATGTTTAGAAAATAAACGTCTCAGTTTCTCTGATACCCCCTCAACATACGGAATGACCACTGGTCTGGGTCTGGGTTCCTCCTTTTCACCTGATGGCTGACTGGAGTCCTGTTTGGGTTTCTTCTCTGCTTTCAGGAAGGCCCAGTTAGGATATCCACATTGCTCTAGAGCCTGTTTTGTGTAGGATTTCTCCTTCTGCCTGGCTCCCGAGCTAGTGGGGATGCTGTCTGCTCTGTGATACAGAGTCCTGATGACTCCTAACTTGTGCTCCAAAGGGTGATGGGAGTCAAACTGCAAATACTGGTCTGTGTGGGTGGGTTTGCGGTACACCTCGGTTTGCAAATGTCCTCTATCAGAGACTGAGACCTCACAGTCCAAGAA
>NC_056508.1:8720104-8738970 GCF_014905685.2 Nematolebias whitei
GGGGGGCAGGGTGACTTCAGCTGAACTAAGACACAAGTATTAAGCCAGAGGGATCAATTAAAAACACATAGACATGAGTTAGTTAATAATTAATAGTTATTAATGATTCCTAGAAAGAAACTAACTTTAACACAAAATCATTTGGTATTACTAAGGTATAATCAAGTTAAACTGAAAACAGAGCTAAAACAAAGAACCGATTTCAGTAAGCCATAAAACTCTCTTATCTAAAGAATGTTGAAGTTAATGTCCCTGACAGAGCAGAGTAGCCATGGCAACCTTTTGTCTAAACCAATCAGAGGAAGAGCTTGCTCAAATCTGTGATAAGACCCAGGGACAACCTGCAGAAAGTTGCATTTGCTCAGGTGACTCATCTTATAAGGTTGGTTCGGTAAATGCCCTTGTATGTATACATTGTATTTTGATTAAATGTTCTCTGAATACTTGTAACCCGTTGTCAAATAAATCTTTTGAACTAAGGTGGCCGTCTCAGCTGTTTTGAACACGATCGTGGCCTAACAGCCACAACAGTAGTCACGGTAACCCTATTTTGACTTGTGCACTGTCTTCTTTAACTTTTCGGTTACACAATGGGTAACAATTCAAATATGAATGGGTAAATGAGGCACAGATTGTAGTGTAAAGCGCTTTGAGTATCTCGATAAGATAGAAAGGTGCTATATAAGTACAGTCCATTTACCATTCCATTTACAAGGCTCTGGACTGGTCAAGGTGTGGAGAGATGAGGTGGAATACCAGACCTACAATGCTCCAGTCTGTAAATGATGCTCTGAAGTCTGGTAAGATGCACGACATCCTGCTTCACCGAAACGAGCTCGTTACCTCAACCACATAGACTGAACTTCTTGAGGACGTCATCCAATGTATAATAATGCCTTTTGTTAAGGTCTTCAGACTATGAGAAACAACCTTCAAACACTTAGCTCAAAAACTGCCTCAACTCGAGATCGTTCAGTGGAAGGAAGACAGAGTCTAAAACACAGCCTGAGAAGTGGTTCTGAATACAGACAAAGATTTATTTTACCTTTACAGCGCTGGAAAGAGAGACGGTCTCACATGCACCTTACATCCATCAAAACACGTCTGAGTTACAAATGTCTTTGCTTCGTTTAAATCCAGCGTTATCAGTTACATTGGGATTTCCTTATCATGATGTTGTTCCCTGGGTCAGTCGATACTCCTGGGTGTGGTCTGGCATGGTCTCATTTTTTTCAGCCACTGCCCCAACTGACAGTGGTCTGTTCCAGCAAGATAGTAACAGTCTCTGGTTATCTTGCACAAGGAGTTACGCACATCATGAACTTCTATGATGTACATCATGATTTTGCAGTTTTTGCCATACTCAGAGAAATATCTCATGTCAGAGCATAGCATAAAAGATGACATTATACAACATTTCTCCCTTTTGGTCCCTCCAAGGGGACCACCTCTTTGGCTACAAACATCTGTCCCTGATGAGTGTCCAGAACTTGTGCTAGATAAATCCCCAAGGCAACGGTATAGTAGATGCGGGATAAAAATAGAACAACGCCTCACGCCCCATGTGACGACGACCAAGATGGCGTTCCAGTTAGGGATGAGGCTGATCTGATCCAGTATCGGTATCGGCCTCCGATACCAGCATAATTTACGTATCGGATTTTCCGATCCACGTGCCGATATTTCCGATCCATGATGCATGTCTGTGGTTGCGCTGCACATTGGCTTCAAACGATGGAATGGATTTCCTGAACGGCGGTGTGTCTCATGAACCCAGAGTAATAAGACTCGCCTCACATTCAGGAAATCCATTTCATAGTTTGCAACCAGCTACAACGTGAGGGCTGAGTTAGCAGCACTGTGGCTAACAGCTAACAAACTTTTCATCTAAACATGTCCGCTGTGTGGAAGTATTTTACACTAAACACCACAAAACAAGACAGCATCGTGCAATGTCTGCAGAGCCATAGTGCCACATTAAACCATGTTAAAGTTAGTTTTACGATAGACATTCGAGCTCCATGGCTTCAGTGGGGCGCTACTCTTTGCTCAATCGAAAGAGGCGAATCGACCCCGGCCAGCCGCGTCCAATCTGCCCCGCTCAGTCTGCCCGTCACTGAGGAGGGACAGACTGAGCGCGGCTGCACCAAATCAGGCTGCCTGTTTAGGACTGAAAAAGAAGAAGACGTCGCTGAAACCACGGAGCGCAAATGTTTACAGAGAAGTTGTTAAACTTCATCATAATTAATGACCAACCACTATCAGTTGTAGAAAACGAAGGATTTTGCAGCTTGATACTTGCAGCCAAGATATAGTTTACCCTCCAGGAGATATTTATCAGTACAACAGTAGACAATCATAAAAAACATCCATCCATCCATCCATTATCTTTACCCGTTTATTCCATTTTGGGTCACGGGGGTCGCTGGTGCCCATGTCCAGCAATCACTGTGCGAGGGGCGGGGTACACCCTGGACGGGTCGCAAGTCTATCACAGGGCCACACAGAGACAAACGAGACAAACAACCATTCACTCTCTCACTCACACCTAGGGACAATTTAGAGTTATCAATCAGCCTAACATGCATGTTTTTGGACTGTGGGAGGAAACCGGAGTACCCGGAGAAAACCCACGCATGCACTGAGAGAACATGCAAACTCCACCCAGAAATGCCACTGGACCGGGGTTTGAACCAAGGACCTGCTCGCTGAGAGGCAGCAGCTCTACCAGTTGCGCCACCGTGCTGCCTTGATTTGAAAATTATATATATTAAAAACATAAACAGCTACATTATAAAGTGAGGTAAAATACTAAAAACAGAAACATGTCTGTTGGTTTATGCCATGAACTTAGCAGATGTTTGAAGCCATTTAACATTTTATTTAATTCATTTATTCATTCATTTAAATAAAACAAAATTTAAAAAAATCATCAAAAAGAAAACATTGAATGAAAAGAGTGCAGAAAGAAGAAAAAAATCTTATATCTGCCCCTTATAAAATATAAAAAATTTAAACAATCACTTAACTTAATCACTTTAAAATCCACTTTAAAGCTAGGAATAAAAAGAAACATGTTTTGTGTTAGCAGAATTTAATTCTAACTTTAAAACTTATCCAACATTAATAAAACTTACTTCAAGTTGCCTTTTTGGACATGCATGCATACATTTGTACAAATTGTACTTGAGATGAGATTATTACAGCCTCATGTAAAATCAATGATGATCATATCGGTGTCACGAACCAGAGGCCGGATCGCAAACAACAACAACAACCACTGAGAGGGTTAAAAGATTTATTGTGAAATAAAGTAAAACTCTGGAGTAGGTCCGGTTCTGGGCTGGTTCCGATCTTCTGATTGGTAGTTCGAGATTGGGTAGTGTTGTAGTGGCGGGCTGCCAGTAGAAGTAGAACTGATGTTAAGGTCCACTGGAACGGAGTCCAACAGGCTTGCAACTAAAAGATAAAGGTTAGTAGATGCAGGGGGAAAAAGACTAATTGGGGAAATGAATCTGTGGGAATCAGATTCAGGGGTAAGGATAAGTCCGTGATACAGAATGAGCTTGACCTTTAATCCGTGATCCAAAAAACAGTCAGAAGGGAAAGGCAGAGTTCATACCGTGAAGTCAGTTGTTCAGCAGAAGTATCCAGTACGTGATCCAAAAAGAGAGTCAAAAAACAAGAGCATGAGTCGGTACCTGATCAGATGAGCAAAAGCAGACGAGGGCTGAGGCAAAAGCGTGGTCGTGGTCAAGGCAAGGGTCATGAACGTGATGAGTCAATCAATGTAATGCTGGAAAGTCTACTGCTGATGAGACAGGATAGAGAATCTGGCCCAGACTGAGAGGAATGAGTGAGCTTAAGTACTGACTGGACCAGGTGGTGGAGCTGTGGGATAATGAGCGGTGACAGGTGACATGAGTTGAGTGATTACTAAGTGTGCAGCATGACAGAGGAGCTGACAGAGAGCAGAGATATGACAATCGGAACTGGATCGGTATCGGACGATACTCAGATCTAGGTATCGGGATTGGATCGGAAGTAAAAAAAGTGGATCGGTGCATCTCTAGTTCCATTGCACTCTCACAATCATCCTTACCCTGTGTCATAAGTTTAACAAAATTGCTGTCTAAATGATATAACAATAGCAATCAAATGAGCCATTAATAGGATAAATATAGCACAACTTAATGAAAAACAATACAATGTCTTCACAGACTAACTCAAATGTAAATTAAATCCTGTCTAAACCCCTTAACAAACACATCCTACATGAACACAAACAATACTGCACATCCCCACTTACCAAAAAGTCTAGTCAGCCAACCATCCAGGGGTTGTCTTCACCTGGGCGTTCGTGCATGTTTTAGACAAACCATTCAGGCCTTCTATCGCCTGAGTAATGGACAGCATTATTCTAAACCTAGCACACATGCCCCCTTTTGTAACCATAAGGGAAGTGGGTGCAAATTATTCAACCAATTCTTCTAGAGTGACTCAAGTCAAATTAATCAGTCGCAACTCATGATAATGGATGTAGTGAATTCTAAATTCTTATTAGGGATGACGGGAAGCTCTCAAATCCGGCAGCTACCCAATCAGCTAGATTATAATAATCTGGAACTCCCCTAGGGATTCCAATCACCTCCGTATAAGTAGGACTTGTTTGTAGGTAGGTTAAAATATCAACTTTATGCTATGTCGCGCTAAAATGTCTTCACATCTCTCACCTGGGTTTACTGTTCAGTCCATGTGACAGATTGTGTGTTCTGAAAGTCTTTTAGGAGTACGAGGCGCTACAAAGCTGGTGAGTGGCTGAGTGAAGTTTGTATTGTCCTGTAACGCAACAAACTGTTCACACAAGAAAACAACACCACACATTATCCTCGCTAAAATCCCCAAAACCAGGGTCACTCTCCAAGAGTTTTGTAACAAACTCATGTTATTTGAAAATAGTAGACTATTTCAACGATAAGTTCTGGGCATTTTAATAAAACTATTATACTTTGTTCTCCTGAAATGACCAAATAAAAGACAACAACAGACATCAATTTTCAACCCTTTCCCTCGGCGTTTCAGCGCTTCGATGAGTTGGGAGGCCCTCCCAGGTGAGGGGTCCTTTGTTGCTCAGCAGTGATACAATTTGTAGGACCGCAGAGATTTCTTCATTTGTGTAAGAGTCTCTATGTCAACATGGTTTCAACTTTTCTAGGGAAGTGTGTGCACTGGAGAGGCCTAAGTCAGTGGGTCCATCTTCTCGCTTTTATTGGGGGAATAAGTTCAGTTCATTTTTTTTTAAATATGAGTCTGTGTCAGGGCTTGGAGACTCCATTCTCCTTTCCCAGCCTCTGACTGTTTTGTGTCAGGCTAATTGCCCTGACAAAGTGGGGTAGAAGGGGGTGTAATGGGGCTTTCTGGGGCTGGGGGCTTCTGGGCTTATCGAGTCACTGGTCTCGATACAGTGGGGGAAGTCAGGTCACTCGTCCTGACAAAGTGGGGGCTTTCTTCAACCAGATTGACCCCTACTTGGTCCAGTGATTGGTTCGGCTCTTCCACTGGCGTGCGATGTTCTCTCAACCACCTGATGAGGTCCAGTCCACCTCGGTTCAGCTCTGTAGGTGTCTGTCCACCTCAGCTCCTTCCTCTTCCTTCTGATGACATTCAGCAGTACCCACTCTGCTGTGTGGGACCTCCCAGGTTCTTCTCTCTCCTTCTGTTTTGTAACCTGTGAATGAAAGCCTGACACCAAGGTTCTCAATTCTTCAAAATATGATTTGTACCTGTATTCCTCCATGTCTTCTCTCAGGGTCAGAGCAGTTGCTGGACCCAGAGACTGTCTTCCTTTTTACTCTCCACCTGTAACACAAAATCTGCACACATCTTCTGCATCGTTGTCTAGGGGTATCCTTCAGATTTTCTCTAATTTTCCTGTCCACTTCTATCCTAGTTGGGCAACAGTGTGGTTTTCCATAGGTCATGTGATGTTCCCTGTGTTTAGTTCCTGTTTGGCGCTTGTAATGTTTTTTTACCAGCCTTTTCTGTAAACTTTATAACAATAGACTATCCATTCATCCATCCATCCATCCATCCATCCATCCATTTTCTTCCGCTTATCCGGGGTCGGGTCGCGGGAGTAGCAGCCTAAGTAGGGAGGCCCAGACTTCCCTCTCCCCAGCCACTTGGGACAGCTCTTCCGGGAGAATCCCGAGGCGTTCCCAGGCCAGCCGAGAAACATAGTCCCTCCAGCGTGTCCTGGGTCTTCCTCTGGGCCTCCTTCCGGTGGGACGTGTCCAGAACACCTCACCAGGGAGGCGTCCAGAAGGCATCCTAAACAGATGCCCAAGCCACCTCAACTTGCTTCTCTTGACGTGGAGAAGCAGCAGCTCTACTCTTCTGAGTCCCTCCCGGATGATCGAGCTTCTCACCCTGTCTCTAAGGGAGAGCCCAGACACCCTGCGGAAAAAACTCATTTCGGCCGCTTGTATCCAAGATCTCATTATTTCGGTCACAACCCAAAGCTCGTGACCAAAGATGAGGGTAGGAACGTAGATCGATCGGTAAATTGAGAGCTTCGCCTTTTGACTCAGCTCTCTCTTCACCACGACAGACCTGTATAGCGCCTGCTTCACTGCAGACGCTGCACCTATCCGCCTATCAATCTCACGCTCCATTTTTCCCTCATTCGTGAACAAGACCCCAAGATACTTGAACTCCTCCACTTGGGGTAGGACCTCCTCCCTGACCCAGAGAGGGCACTCTACCCTTTTCCGGCTCAAGACCATGGCCTCAGATTTGGAGGAACTGATCTTCATCCCGGCCGCGTCGCATTCGGCTGCGAACCGCTCCAGCGAAAGCTATAGATCACGATCTGATGAAGCCAATAAGACCACATCATCTGCAAAAAGCAGAGACGCAATCCTAAGGCCAACAAAATGGATCCCCTCAACACCTTGGCTGCGCCTAGAAATTCTGTCCATAAAAGTTATGAACAGAATCGGTGACAAAGGGCAACCTTGGCAGAGTCCAACTCTCCCCGGGAACAAGCCCGACTTACTGCCGGCGATAAGGACCAGGCTCTGACACTGGTCATACAGGGACCTAACAACCCGTATCAAAGGGCCCAGTACCCCATACTCCCAGAGAACCCCCTACAGGGTCCCCCGAGGGACGCGGTCGAACGCCTTCTCCAAGTCCACAAAGCACATGTAGACTGGTTGGGCAAACTCCCACGCACCCTCCAGGACCCTGCTGAGAGTGTAGAGCTGGTCCAGTGTTCCACGGCCAGGACAAAAACCGCAGTGCTCCTCCTGAATCCGAGGTTCGACTATCCGACGGACCCTCCTCTCCAGAACCCCCGAATAGACCTTACCAGGGAGGCTTAAGAGCGTGATTCCCCTGTAGTTGGAACACACTCTACGGTCCCCCTTTTTGAATAGGGGGACCACCACCCTGGTCTGCCAATCCAGGGGAACTTCCCCCGATGTCCACGCAATATTGCAGAGTCGAGTAAGCCAACACAACCCTACAACATCCAGAGCCTTAAGGAACTCTGGGCAAATCTCATCCACTCCCGGGGCCCTGCCACCGAGGAGCTTTTTAACCACGTCTGTGACCTCAGCACCAGAGATTGGAGGGCCCGACCCAGAGTCCCCAGGTTCCGCTTCCTCAGTGGAAGACGTGCCAGTGGGATTGAGGAGGTCTTCAAAGTATTCCGCCCACCGACCCACTACATCCTGAGTTGAGGTCAGCAGCACACCACTCCCACTATAAACAGTGTTGGTGGCGTACCACTTCCCCCCCGAGACGCCGGATGAAGCTGTGCAGAAGTCGTTCTCCATGGCCTCTCCAAACTCCTCCCATGCCCGAGTTTTTGCCTCAGCGACCACCCGAGCCGCATGTCGCTTGGACTATCGGTACCCATCAGCTGCTTCCGTGGTCCCACAGGCCAAAAAGGCCCAATAGGACTTCTTCTTCAGCCTGACAGCATCCCTCACCGACTGTGTCCACCATCGGGTTCGAGGGTTGCCGCTACGACAGGCACCGACAACCTTGCTGGCGCAGCTCCGGTAAGCCGCCTCGACAATAGAGGCACGAGACATGGTCTACTCAGACTCAATGTCCCCCACCTCCCTCGGAACATGTTCAAAGTTCTCCCGGGAGGTGGGAGTTAAAACTCCGTCTCACGGGAGACTCTGCCAGACGTTCCCAGCAATCCCTCACAATACGTTTGGGTCTGCCAGGTCTGACCGGCATCCTCCCCCACCATCAGAGCCAACTCACCACCAGGTAGTGATCAGTGGACAGCTCCGCCCCTCTCTTCACACACAAAGACATTCCAAGACATGTGGCCGCAGATCAGATGAGACGATGACAAAGTCGATCATCGAACTGCGGCCTAGGGTGTCCTGGTGCCAAGAGCACATATGAACACCCTTATACTTGAACAAGGTGTTCGTTATTGACAATCCATGATGAACACAGAAGTCCAACAACAGAACACCACTCTGGTTCAGATCAGGGGGGCCGTTCCTCCCAACCACACCCCTCCAGGTCTCACTGTCATTGCCCACATGAGCATTGAAGTCCCCCAGCAGAACAAGGGAGTCCCCAGGAGGTGCACTTTCCAGTACCCCCTCCAAGGACTCCAGAAAGGGTGGATAATCTGAACTGCCGTTTGGTGCATAAGCACAAATGACAGTCAGAACCCGTCCCCCCACACGTAGGCAGAGGGAGGCCACCCTCTCATTCACTGGAGTGAACCCCAATACACAGGCACCAAGTTGGGGGGCAATAAGTACGCCCACTCCTGCTCGGCGCCTCTCACCAGGGGCAACTCCAGAGTGGAAGAGTGTCCAGCCCCTCTCAAGGAAACTGGTTCCAGAGCCCGAGTCATGCGTAGAGGTGAGTCCGACTATTTCTAGCCGGAACCTCTCAGCCTCACACACCAGCTCAGGCTCCTTCCCCACCAGTGAGGTGACATTCCACGTCCCAATAGTCAGCTTCTGTAGCTGAGGATCAGACCGCCAGGGTCTCCGCCCTCGGCCACCACCCATCCCACATTGCACCCGACTCCTTTGGCCCATCCCACAGGTGGTGAGCCCATGGGAAGGGGGACCCACTTCTCCTCTTCGGGCTGTGCCTGGCCGAGCTCCATGGGTAAAAGCCCAGCCACCAGGTGCTCGCCTGTGTGCCCCACCTCCAGGCCTGGCTCCAGAGTGGGGCCCCGGTGACCCACGTCTGGGCAAGGTAACACTAGGTCCATTTATTTGTCTCATCATCGGGGTCTTTGGGCTGCACTTTGTTTGGTCCCTCACCTAGGACCTGTCTGCCATGGGTGACTCTACTAGGGGCATAAAGCCCCTGACAGCATAGCTCCTAGGATCATTGGGACACTCAAACCCCTCTACCACAGTAAGGTGGCAGCCCAGGGAGGGGACAATAGACTATCCCAAGCAAATAACCACATTCCAAACTCAGTCCGGTTTCAGCCCTCTAAGGCATGTGACTCTATTTTCTATCTCTTCGACTAAAAGGGTTTGTTAATATAAAATATTTCATTATTATTTATTCACTGTAATGGCTTTATAGAACAACATAAATCACATTCCATTCATACTTACATCCCCTTTTTTCATGTTTACAAACCTGAACCTCAAAAAGGATATGTTGGATTTCTCCAGAGTCCTTACTCTTGATCTTCCTGGAAGAGGCAAAGTTATTTTTCACAAAAAAATCAGCAATATGTGATTACCACATGCAGTGAAAATGAGTAATCAGAAGAGTTAAGGTTTCAAAGTTTAGTACTGAATATTTGGCATGAGTGATGTTAATTTTTAGTTAACATGATCAATTTTATTTGTCTTATCTCCTTCTGCCTGTGGGAAAGAATTTAGTAAACGCATGTGCAGAAAATATATTTTCATTGATCACCCTGTCCTCAAAACAGCACAATACTGCATTAAACATTGAGTCTGCTGATAAATGGAGCTGGAAAAATAAAAAATAAATTAAAATCAGTTATTCAGCTCTATAAACGGACCTAATGTTCCCTTGCCCGGACGTGGGTCACCGGGGCCCCACTCTGGAGCCAGGCCTGGAGGTGGGGCACGCGGGCGAGCGCCTGGTGGCCGGGCTTTTACCCATGGAGCTTGGCCGGGCACAGGTAGAACAATGCTCCAGGAATGACTGGAGCTCAACTGGAGCCTTAAGTAGTCCTGGCACCAATTAGGGAAAATGGTCTCAGCTGCTACTGCTCATCAGCGCAGCCCCTGCCTTCAGGAACCTGGTGGAAGGAAGATTAAAAAAAAACTACAGAACCCCCCTCTCAAGAATTGCCTCCTGGCGATCGCTGGCGCTTTTCAGGGTGATCTCTAAAGAAATTGGTGATAAGGCTGGGGTCCAGGATGAAGGATCTGGGGATCCAGGACTGTTCTTCCGGTCCATATCCTTCCCAGTCCATTAAGTACTGGAACCCCCTACCCCTGCATCGTACGTCTAGGATGTGGCGTACCGAGAATGCAGGATGATTGTTAATGAGACGGGGGGGAGGAGGGAGGTTGGCAGGAGGGCACAAAGGGCTCTCTAGAACGGGTTTGACCTGCGAAACATGGAAGGTTGGATGGATGCGCATAGAAGCAGGCAAACTCAATCTGACAGTAGAAGGATTAATGATCCTGACAATAAGAAAAGGCCCAATGTGTAGAGGTTGGCTCCTCTACCCCTCCTTTCTCTGTTGTTTGTGTTTTCCTAATTATCTCTCCACAGCTACTGCTCATTACCTGGACCAGGTGGAGGAGCTATTTAATCTGGAGCCTCACTCCAGATCAGTGCCAGAGCAAAGTTCTACCAAGCTCCATGTTTCCTGTGACTACTGGCTGGCTGACTTCAAGCTCCTTATCGGTGTCCCTGCGTGACAGCAGCGTTTCTCCTCCTCCACCTTCACTCCTGTGTGCCTCACCTGGTTCCTGGTTCCTCCTCACCTCCACCCCGGCTCCCTTGGTGATTTTTGTAAATACACTTGTTAATATACTCACCTGATCCCACTGTGGATTGTTGGATTCGGATCCTGTCTCCTGTTCTCATGCTCCTGGAACAACAACGACAAGTAAGCTTATTTTTGGATTACTATCAACATTTCCAAAATCTCCTCAAGGCGATTTGTTGTTCACCACCAATCTCCTCTCTATTCCCACAGTGGATCCATCCTGAGTTTGAGTTTACCAGATACACCTGAACCAATAAATAATATTGTTTTTTACCTCAAGTTGTTTAGTCCTTGCTTCAAACCGTTCGCCTTTGACATCACCTACAGACCCTAACAGTTTGCTCTGGCCACAATATGTCAAAGAACGGTTTGAATGCTGATCAGGTCACCCTTGAGGAGAGAGTAAGGAGAAATGAAGCTCTCTTACAGGAACCAATTACCCAACACAAGACTACACAGTCGAATCTGGAAACGGTGGGTGGAATGATTCAGTCCATCGGCAATAGAATGGGAACACTAACTCCACCCACGCCGGCCGTCTCACCACCATTAGCGCCGCCAGCGCTAAGCACCGCCCGCTCGGAACAACCCCGTGAGCCGGAGATTCGGCCAGCCGCAGTTTTTGAAGGTAACCCGGAACAATTCAATGGTTTCCTCCTCCAATGTGAACTAGCATTTGCACGTTCTCCTTCTCTGTTCCCAAACTCTGCATCCCGAATCACGTATATCGTTACTTCATTGAGAGGTTTACCTCTTGAATGGGCTCGTGCCTACCTTCAGTCTCACCCTGTGGTTTCACTATCATTTAACGACTTTATTAAGGAGTTCAAGAGTGTGTTTCATGTCCCTGTCCACCAGGAGGAGACGTCCCGCCGTCTGTTGGCTATGAGACAGGATCAAGCTACCGTGGCTGAATACGCCATCCTCTTCCGGGTCGCGGCGGAGAAAACCAGGTGGGATGAGGTGGCACTAAAGGGAGTATTTTCTAATTCACTTTCTGATCAAATAAAGGATCAACTGGCACTTAGAGATGAGCCAGAGACGTTGGATGATCTCATCTGTTTGGCGATCAGGATCGATAATCGCCTTCGGGAGAGGCGGGGCCAAGCGGAACCGATAGCTTCCGGGTCAACTTTTTCTCCAGCGTTTCCTGCTATCAGAGGACCCACGTTTCAACCTGATACCACTCACTATGACTCCGAGCCTGAGCCAATGCAGATCGGACGGACCCGACTCACGTTGCAGGAGAGGCAACAACGATTAGCAGCACGTGAATGTTTCTATTGTGGAAAGAGAGGACATTTTGTGCGATCTTGCCCAACCAAGTTAAACTCCAGCACTCACCAGCCATTCAGGGGATCCTGGTGAGTGAAGCTCGTTGTGCCCCTGATTCACGTTTTTGTCTTCCTGCCAGAATTATGCTTCAACAGAGACACTACTCCATTGAGGCCCTCATTGACTCGGGAGCTGAGAGGAACCTTATTTCTCAAGATTTGGTAGATGAGCTTCAAATACCTACCAGAAGCCTTCCTTACCCCATTCCGGTGGTTGGAGTCACGGGAAGAAACATCACAACTATCACCCAGGAGGTAACTAACTTACCATTCATCATCTCTGGGAATCACAGAGAACTGGGTGAGTTCATGGTTTTTCATTCTCCCTCACCGCAGTTTATTTTGGGCTATCCATGGTTGATAAAACACAATCCCATCATTGATTGGCAGAAGAAAAGAGTCAGTGTTTGGAGCGAATATTGTTTACGGAACTGTCTAAGGTCTGCTGGTTTTCAGTCTGACACAATAAAGGAGGTGACCTCCGCTCCACCTGATTTGTCAAGAGTACCCAGGGTTTACCATGATTTTGCGCCTGTTTTTTGTAAAAATAAAGCTTTATCTTTACCTCCACATCGCCCATACGACTGCTCAATCGAACTGTTGCCGGGAGCCCCTCTCCCTTCGAGTCGCCTATATAACCTCTCTCAGAGCGAGAAGGAAACTATGCAGAAGTATTTAGACGAATCATTACAGTCTGGCATCAATCGCCCTTCAACGTCCCCATTAGGGGCAGGGTTTTTCTTCGTAGACAAGAAAGATGGTTCACTCCGCCCGTGTATCGACTACCGAGGTCTAAATGCGATAACCATAAAAAACAAGTACCCACTTCCATTAATCAACTCAGTACAAGAACAACTTCTTTCTGCCACTGTTTTTTTCAAAATTGGACCTTAGAAACGCTTATCACCTTTTGAGGATCAAGGAAGGAGATGAGTGGAAAACTGCATTTAAGACCCCTTTTGGACATTTCGAATATTTGGTGATGCCGTTCGGACTCACTAATGCTCCTGCCATTTTTCAGGCTCTCATCAACGACGTTCTCCAAGATATGATCAATAAATTTGTGTTTGTGTACCTAAACGACGTGTTGATTTATTCTACTGACATCCAGTCCCACCAGACCCATGTTCGCACAGTATTACATCGACTATATGAAAACTGACTTTACGTCAAGGCTGAGAAGTGTGAATTCCATGTAACCTCTGTTTCTTTCCTTGGTTTTATTTTTAACGAGGGACACTACCACACTGACCCTGAGAAGATCCGAGCGGTGCTGAAGTGGCCTACACCTACGGACAGAAAGCAACTTCAGAGTTTCCTGGGATTTGCCAACTTCTACCGTCGTTTTATCCAGAACTACAGTCAGACGGCAGCCCCTCTCACCCAACTTACGTCCACGAATCTCAAGTTCAACTGGACCCCCGAAGCCGATCGAGTCTTCCGTGAGTTGAAGCAACGTTTTTGTTCTGCACCCATTCTCCGTCACCCTGACCCCCAACGTCAGTTCATTGTGGAGGTGGATGCATCAGATATTGGTGCTGGGGCAGTACTCTCTCAAAGGGATCCCCACAATAATAAAACTCACCCATGTGCTTTCTTTTCAAGACGTTTCTCTCCTGCTGAACAGAACTACGACGTTGGGAACCGTGAACTGTTGGCCATTAAACTAGCCCTCGAGGAATGGAGACACTGGTTGGAGGGGGCCAATGTTCCATTTATCATTTGGACTGATCACAAGAACCTAGCGTATTTACAAGACGCCAAACGCCTTAACCCCCGTCAGGCCCGGTGGGCGTTGTTTTTCACGAGATTCAGATTCACCATCACGTATCGCCCTGGTTCCAAGAAAATTAAACCAGATGCATTGTCTCGACAATTCTCCTTTTCCGACCGAGAGAAGGAGGACTCTGGGATCTTGCCACAAGCCTGTGTGGTCCGAACTGTCACCTGGCCCATTGAACAGGAGATCAAGAAGGCTCAAGTTCAGCAACCTGATCCTGGGGGGGGGACCACCTGGCACCATCTTCGTTCCAAAGAGTGTCGTCCACAAGGTTTTGGATTGGGTTCATTCGCACCACTTCACCTGTCATCCTGGCATCAACTGAATGATTGAATTCACCAAGAGACATTTCTGGTGGAAGACACTGTCCAAGGACATAAAGGAGTTTGTCAAGGCCTGTTCCACTTGTTCCCAAAATAAGAACAACAATCAACCACCGGCGGGTCTACTCCATCCACTACCAGTTCCAGACAGACCATGGGCAAACATCGCTTTGGACTTCGTGACGGGTTTGCCACCTTGAGATGGGAAGTCTGTAGTCCTCACTGCCGTGGACCGATTCTCTAAGGCTGCCCATTTCATTGCACTCACAAGACTCCCTTCGGCTTTTGAGACGGCCCAGATTCTTCTACAAGAGGTTTTCAGGATTCACGGCTTACCCACAGACATTGTATCGGACAGAGGCCCACAATTCATATCCCAATTATGGAAGGAGTTCTGCAAGTCCATCGGGGCCACTGTGAGTTTGTCTTCTGGATACCATCCACAATCGAACGGACAGTCGGAGAGATGCAATCAGGAGTTGGAGGCCGTTCTTAGGTGCGTGTCTGAGAAGAACCCATCTGACTGGTCAAAACACTTGCTCTGGGTGGAATATGCACACAATACGCTAACGTCATCCGCTACTGGCCTGACACCTTTCGAGGTTTCTCTTGGATACACGCCCCCCCATTTCCTCTGTTGGAGACTGAAATCCTGGTTCCATCTGTCAAGGATCACATGGACCGATGCAGGACAGTTTGGATTCAGGCTAGAGAGGCACTGTCAAGGACTGCCGGACAGAACAAGCAATCGGCTGACAAACACCGCTCTAAAGCCCCGGACTACAAGGTGGGCCAATCAGTATGGCTCTCCACCAGGGACATCTGTCTAAAGGACACCTCTTGCAAAATGGCCCCCAGGTACATTGGCCCCTACACTATTGACAAGATCATAAACCCCTCTGCAGTCAGGCTCAAGTTACCACCATCCATGAGGATCCATCCAACTTTCCACGTTTCTAACTTAAAACCAGTTTCAGTCAGCCTGCTCAACCATCCCACCAGCTCCCCCCCAGCCCCCCTTTTGATCGACAACCACCCGGCATATAGGATCAACCGTATCCTGGATTCCAGAAGATGGGGTAGGGGTTTTCAGTTCCTGGTCCATTGGGAAGGTTATGGACCTGAAGACAGGTCATGGATCCCGAGGTCTTTCATCCTGGACCCCGGGATGATAGAGGCGTTTTTTCAAGACCATCCAGAGAAACGGATGATGTCATCGTCCTGAGACGATCGTTAGGGGGGAGGTACTGTAGAGGTTGGCTCCTCTACCCCTCCTTTCTCTGTTGTTTGTGTTTTCCTAATTATCTCTCCACAGCTGTTGCTCATTACCTGGACCAGGTGGAGGAGCTATTTAATCTGGAGCCTCACTCCAGATCAGTGCCAGAGCAAAGTTCTACCAAGCTCCATGTTTCCTGTGACTACTGGCTGGCTGACTTCAAGCTCCTTATCGGTGTCCCTGCGTGACAGCAGCGTTTCTCCTCCTCCACCTTCACTCCTGTGTGCCTCACCTTGTTCCTGGTTCCTCCTCACCTCCACCCCGGCTCCCTTGGTGATTTTTGTAAATACACTTGTTAATATACTCACCTGATCCCACCGTGGATTGTTGGATTCGGATCCTGTCTCCTGTTCTCATGCTCCTGGAACAACAACGACAAGTAAGTCTAAAAAAGTTAAATCTGGTCCTCTGGACATTCAAAAAAACCCAAAACAAAGCAAAACAACAAAAAATGTAGAAACGTTTCGTCTCTCGTCCGAGAGACTTCTTCAGTCTGAGGTGCTGTTTTCAGCTCAGTCTCTTAAATAGCACCTTCTCAGAGTGGATCGACCAGTTTTGCTGCTGACAACCAAAACCAGCTGATCACATGCTCAAGAAGGACCATCAGCCTAACAATGGATCATTAGCACACTGATGGCTGTGTACTATTCACAGAGGGCTGAGTGATACTAGCAATCACAGCATTGTAAGAGGGGGACAATTGAACACGTAGGCCTCCACCCCTGTTTAATGATGGACGGTTTCTTTTCACAAAGATGGCCTCCTTTACTCCTCTCTCAAACCATCGTTCCTCTCTATCCAGGATGTGAACATCTTCATCCCTGAAAGGGTGACCACTGGCCTGAAGATGAGTGTAGACCGCAGAGCCCTGGCCTGATGATGTTGATCTTCTGTGCTGGGCCATCCGTTTGGCCAGTGGCTGTTTTGTTTCCCCGATGTAAGACTGATCACAGCCCTCCTGACACTGAACAGCATACACAACATTACTCTGTGCCGGGGGACTGGATCTTTGGGATGAACCAGTCTTTGCCGTAATGTATTTTGGGGTTTAAAAGCCACTGGGACGTTATGTTTAGAAAATAAACATCTCAGTTTCTCTGATACTCCCTCAACATATGGAATGACCACTGGTCTGGGTCTGGGTTCCTCCTTTTCACCTGTTGGCTGACTGGAGTCCTGTTTGGGTTTCTTCTCTGCTTTTAGGAAGGCCCAGTTAGGATATCCACATTGCTCTAGAGCCTGTCTTGTGTGGGATTTCTCCTTCTGCCTGGCTCCTGAGCTAGTGGGGACGCTGTCTGCTCTATGATACAGAGTCCTGATGACTCCTAACTTGTGCTCCAAAGGGTGATGGGAGTCAAACTGCAAATACTGGTCTGTGTGGGTGGGTTTGCGGTACACCTCAGTTTGCAAATGTCCTCTATCACAGACTGAGACCTCACAGTCCAAGAAAGCCAACTTGCCATTTTTTTCATCTTCTCGTGTGAACTTGATGTATTTATCCACATAGTTGATGTGGTCAGTAAAATGTTGGACTTCCTGAGATTTAATTTTAACCCAGGTGTCGTCAACATACCTGAACCAATGACTTGGTGGTGTCCCTGAAAAGGACGTCAAGGCTCTCTTTTCTACCTCCTCCATGTACAGGTTGGCAACAATAGGAGAAACTGGAGACCCCATAGCACACCCATGTTTCTGCCTATAATATTGCTCCCCATATGTGAAGTAGGTTGACTGCAGGCACAGTTTCAAGAGTTGACACAGTTGTTCTGTGGAAAGCGTGGTCCTGCTGCTCAGAGTGGTGTCTGATTTTAATTTTAAACTGACCACCTCTACTGCATCATCAACAGGAATGCACGTAAAGAGTGATGTGACATCAAAAGAAACCATTGTTTCATCTGTCTCCATGATGACATCCCTCACCTTATCCACAAAGTCCATGGTGTTCTGTATGTGGTGTTCTGAGCTGCCAACTAAAGGGATGAGTACAGACGCCAGATATTTGGAAACATTGTAAGTGACAGAGTTAATCATGCTAACAATTGGTCTTAAAGGTACACCTTGTTTGTGGATTTTAGGTAAACCATACAGACTAGGTGTGGCCTCCCCTGGGTACAGTCTGTGGTACAGAAAACGGTCAATAGCCTTGTCCTGCTCCAAATTTTTCAGGCAATCTATTAACCCTTTCTTGTAACCACTTCCTGGATCTCTTTTCAGAGGTTCATAAGTGTTTATGTCACTAAGGAGTGTCATAACTTTCTCATGATAGTCTTTCTGGTTCAAAATCACTGTGCACCTTCCTTTGTCTGCTGGGAGAATGACGATGTTTTTGTCCTTGCTAAGAGTGGTGAGTGCATCCCTCTCCTCTCTACTGATGTTGGAAGGTGGTGGTTTGGCATTGCTGAGGCAGGCTGAAACTTTGATTCTGAGCTGTTCTGCTTCAGCCTCTTTAATTTTGTTGTTGTGGATGGCTGACTCAGTAGCTGTGATCATCTCCACCAGAGGAATTCTACTTGGTGCAACCGCAAAGTTCAGTCCCCTGGCAAGAATCTCTGTCTCTGGCTGGGTGAGCTGTCTGTCAGATAAATTCTTCACCCACTTTTCTGTCTCCCTGGCATGTAATTGACTACTGGAGTGTTGTCCTACACTGAATGTGTTGTTATTGGAATAGTGATGTTGTTGATGAGTTATTAGTAAGTTAAACTTTTTTTGTTGTCGAGTCTTGGACTTGACATGCTGTGCTAAGCGTGCCTGATCTGTACAGTCCAACACTTGATGAAGTGTGGTCTGATCTAGACACATAGTTAGTTTCTGTTTAATGTGCTCTTCTTTGGCCTTCAAGGCCTCAATAGTAAAATTGGTCTGTCTCACCCATTCATTCAGCAGCTGTGTCTGTGCCTTCTGAAGGATCTTGCTTGCCCGGTGCCCGCTGACCGAAGATTTTAGTTCCAGGCTCTTGGGAATGATGCCACTTTGTCGACATCTGAGGTTGAATCGCAAATGGTTCCTGTAGTCTGCCCTCTTCCTTGCTGTTTTCTCAAACTCTCTAACTAGTTTGAGGCAATCCTGGCCAAAGTGGTTCAAAATATCCTGATGCATGCTCAATAATCCAGGTAGAAAAATCTAAAAAAGTTAAATCTGGTCCTCTGGACATTCAAAAAAACCCAAA
>NC_056508.1:8739070-8740244 GCF_014905685.2 Nematolebias whitei
TTACAATGCTGTGATTGCTAGTATCACTCAGCCCTCTGTAAATAGTACACAGCCATCAGTGTGCTAATGATCCATTGTTAGGCTGATGGTCCTTCTTGAGCATGTGATCAGCTGGTTTTGGTTGTCAGCAGCAAAACTGGTTGATCCACTCTGAGAAGGTGCTATTTAAGAGACTGAGCTGAAAACAGCACCTCAGACTGAAGAAGTCTCTCGGACGAGAGACGAAATGTTTCTACATTTTTTGTTGTGTTGCTTTGTTTTGGGTTTTTTTTTTTAATGTCCAGAGGACCAGATTTAACTTTTTTAGATTTTTCTACCTGGATTATTGAGCATGCATCAGGAACGATAAGTAAGCTTATTTTTGGATTACTATCAACATTTCCAAAATCTCCTCAAGGCGATTTGTCATTCACCACCAATCTCCTCTCTATTCCCACAGTGGATCCATCCTGAGTTTGAGTTTACCAGTTACACCTGAACCAATAAATAATATTGTTTTTTACCTCAGGTTGTTTAGTCCTTGCTTCAAACCGTTCACCTTTGACATCACCTACAGACCCTAACACAATGAACCGGGGAGCCAACTTCTTGGGGTAATCCTTCAAGTTAATGTCTCTGGTGGACAGCCATACCTTTTGGCCGACTGAGTAGGATGGGGCCTTGGAATGGTGGCGATCTGCCATCTTCTTGTTTGTCGCCACGGTGCGAAGTAGTGCTGCCTTAGTTTGACGCCAGATGCATCTACAGCATCTGAAATGGTGCTGCACAGATGGCACAGCAACCTCAACTTCCTGGCTGGGGAAGAGAGGGGGTGTATAACCCAGAAAGGCCTCAAATGGAGATAACCCGGTAGCAGAAGAGGTATGTGTGTTGTGGGCATACTCTACCCAGACCAGGTGTTGAGACCATGCAGATGGGTTCTCCTGAATGATGCACCGGAGGGTAGACTCGATCTCTTGGTTGCATCTCTCCGATTTGTCTTGCTATCCGAGCGAGGTAGGCACAGGGCATGTGCCACGCCCTCACCGCAGCCTCTCCTCCAACGGGTCTCAAAACTAATCCTATGGCTCAGGTCTTACCTGCAGCAGCTTCCAAGGACAGTTCTAGATTTAGGCTGTGTTGAGATAATTCACCCAGACTGTTAACTACCTTCTTCCTTGCACCACACCCAACT
>NC_056508.1:8740344-8751631 GCF_014905685.2 Nematolebias whitei
ATTCACCCAGACTGTTAACTACCTTCTTCCTTGCACCACACCCAACTTTTCACCTCGTGCCTCGCCCTACCTAGCAGCCAGGGAGTGGGGACCTTCGGCAGACGAGGGAGCGCAACTTAACGGTAGCTCAACTTAACGGTAGCTCATCTCCTGATTTAGCATTGCAATTGTTAACCGATCTGGCAATCTTTAGAGTCTAGGAAAAAAATAAAACTCCTGGGTGTTGTTTTATAATCAAAGGCTAAGAAAACCGTTTAAAACCTCCCACATACTTCTGTTGTTTCATTGAACCAAGTTTTCCACTTCCAAGAACAAGAGGGTGTGTTTGAAATAAGAATCCAGAATTTTACGTTTTGCTTTGCTTTTAATCAATAATTTTTGCAGGGGAACAGCAGTATAGCACAATAAATGATTACACTGGATTACACAGAGATTACGTGATGAATGATTCTCACTCCTTAAATCCTTTTTAGTTGTTAACCTTCCCTGGGTGAGGTGGAAGGATAGGTTTGAAACAGGCGCTCGGTCTCCTCTCTGCCCGGCGTCGGACTTCTCTCAGTCCAGCCGGCTGCGCTCGGTTTCACTCAGGAACACAAGTACCCACACAGCTTATCTACCCTCTCCACCTGCTCCAACAGATTATTCCTCACTACAAAGTAGACCCTTCTACAACTCTGAGCAACCAGGTTTTTAATATAATAAATCTTTCTGTTTATCAATTCGTACACCACTGCTAAAATTTGGTAGATTTTGGTTTTAGTTAGGATCAATTCTGAGGAGCGTCCCCTTACCATACTTTCTGAATCCGGTAAGCGGCAGATTTCCCGGTCCCGTGTTGTTAGGATTCGGGCCACTCCTTAATCCTTGCTGGTTCAATTTGAAGAAAAATGGTTTCAAGATTAATCCGGGCTGTTGAGTTTTGAAGAAATAGTTCCATAAAAGAAAACTATTCCATCGGATTTCACCCAGTTCTTCTCCAGCTAAAAACCGTCCAAAATTGCCCTATTAATCCACAATTCATCCAGAGGTTTCCTAGGAACTGGTCCTCGGTCCGTCATCAGTGAAGAGGATCCCCAAACAGCCAAGATTCAATCGAACTCTCTGTTTTTATAAGCTTCAGATTTTGACTGACAGCCCTCGGCTGGTCACCCCATCGGCTTACCCCACCTTTTCAGGCGGGCTTTCAGTTCCATCTTTACTTGGTTCTTATGAGACTTTGCAAGTCATCCTTATGCATATTAAAATCTGGGTGTACTTAGTTTACTTTTTTCGCACTGTCACCCTGTGCTGTCTTATGCTGATTGGCTCAGAGCTGTTTTTCAAAGGCCTTCCTTGTGCAATATCAGGTACTTTCCAGAACCTTCACGAAGCTTCTGGTATCTTCCATTCAACATTCATCACGAATCAGCTTAAACACAGGTTACATTGTAAAATCATAAGATTACATTCTTTAATCACAAAGTTTATAATTTCACTTGATCATCCAGTTTATTTATTGATTTTTCATAAACACATACTCTTCCTTCATCTGAAGCTGATACTTTATTCAGGAAGAACTCTCTTTTTGCTCTGCCTTCCCTTCTGCTCTCTTCATGTGTGTACGTGTGTGTCAAGTGAGTCTGCGTGTTTTTACACATTTGTGTTTATGTGAGTGTGAGAGAGAGGGGCCTCAGACGGGCCTGTGTGCGCGTGTGTGTGTGTTTCTCCAAGTGGACCTGCATGTGTGTGTGTGTGTGTGCACGCTGTGAGGCCTTCAAACCATGACTTAGCAGATCAAAACAAAAATCACATGATAACACATAACATATCCTGACTTCTTCTCTCCCATTAGATCAGTCTGAGCTCCGTACACTTTTTTGACACCCCCTCCATGGAGTCAGACTGTTCCCTCAACCCACACTTAAGCTCCAAGCCAGTCCCGATCTTCATCAGCTGCATCCACCTTCAAGACATCTTCCTCATAATCCAAATCGACCAGTTCCTCGTGATGCGGTGCTGGATCTTCAGTGTCACTAGGCCCAAGACTTCGGGCCTCCTCGTCAGCAGCATCCCAATAATCCACAATCGGCTGCTCGCCAGAGTCGACCTCTCTTGAGTCACCCATTTGAGATGTCGGATCCCCGGGGTGATGTGCATCCTCAGACGAAAGTGGGGCCGTGCTGGATACGGGCTGCAAGGATGTTGCTTCCACACTCATGGGAGACCCAACAGGAGAGACGGGTTCATATATGGGTCGTCCGTCTTCTGAATAGACCCATGCATATGCCTCCGGCACTTGCTGTGGTCGTTCTTGCGTCAATTTTTCAGGGGCACTTACTGGCCCATCAGGATGAGTCGGATCCAGAAACGTTCCATCTGGGTTGATCAGGCTTGGTGGATGGGAATCTTCAGGGCTGGTAGGATCATACCGAGCAGCGCTCGTGGAGTTGGTCGGGCTAGGTGGGCCAATTTCAGTGCTCATGAAGTGATCAAGATAGGTCTCCAATTGGTACAGCTCTGGACACTCCAGGGAGAGAAGGGGTGGTGCAGGAGATGCTGCCCTTACCTCCATAGGCTCGGTTTCAGGTTGAGCCCGTGCAGGTGGCAGGTCAGGTGAAGCAACGACTGGGGTCTCATGTCGAGTCGTCACCATCAGGGTGGGTGCCAGGTGGACGTTGGGTGGATTGGTATTCTGCTCTCGAATTGCTGTCATTGCGGGTGTCGGAACCAGCGGTGGAGTGGCTCCTAGGTCAGCCCCTAAGGAGGCTGGTACTGCCGGGGGCAGAAGCTCTGGTGATTCCTGCATAACCCCGAAGGATGGGCCCTGGACCAGGGGCAGCCCTGTGTACAGATGGATCGCCACAAACCTGGTGACATTGTGGAGGTGCTCCCACAACTTGGCTACCACCGGGTAGTATGAGGCTCGTGGCGGGATGGCACCCCTTGGATGATAGGGCACCGAATTCAGAGCCGAGGTCCAGATGACTTTACAGGTGCGTTCTTTTTCCATGCACACCGCTGCGGATACTTGCGGCAGACTATGAGGCTCGTCTGAGATGAGAATTCCATTCACCGCGGTTCTGGCCACCAAGCCAGAATGACAGCACTGGCACCACCAGGACGAACCGACAGCCCAGAGATATTTGGCTTCTGTCAATCCTTTGTGACAGAAATAGCAGGTTACTTCATGCTCCTGAAATGACAAAAGGGGATAAAACAAGATCTAACACTACATCACAATTACTATATATCTTTTTTTTATTATTATTGTGTATTTTTTTTCTCAGTTCTCTCCGGGTTTCATCACTTTTCAGGGGTCCTCAACCATTACTGGACCTATACAGGCCATCAGCCGTCATCAAGGACCACATCGAGCAATGTTGCCCAGAGTTAAACAGACATTAGATTAATAATTAATAATAGCATTAGCAGGGGGGGTATTTAAGCAATGTTGGTTATAATGATCATGGGTAGATTGAGGATTTAATCTATGGAGATTCCGTGGCCTCCACTTCCCGCCGGTGCAGTAGGAGCAGGTTCGGGTCTAGTTTTGAAGATTGTAGCATAAGTCATCATCCATAATACGATGGGTACTGTGGTGCAGAGACCAGTCCAGTATAGCACAGAACAGATTCCCCAGGCCAGATCCAGATCCAATTAGGATGACTATCTTCAGGGTCCATCTTTGTCTATTTTGGGGTCGCAAGGATAGGGTCTGGTATAGCAGGTGGGCCAGCACGGTGATGGTTATAGCTCCTTCCATCACCGCCATCACAATTCTTCCAGCTGTGCTCCCAAAGTTTGTGATGGGTATTCCCACAGTTTGTGATGGGTATAGACAGAGGGGTGAGTGTGGCTACACACTCCAGGGTCACTACGATGGAATCTGCTAACAGCCAAGACGAAAGCACTACTCTCTGCCGGAGTGTAGTCTGGACCCTTCCCAAGACATAAGTAACAAATAAGTGTGGCATAATTTCAGCCCTCTTTAGGATAACATGGGTCACGATCATCTTGGCATAGGCCTGGAAGGTCACGGGGAATCGTATCAGTCACTCCCTACCCCATTTGCCCGCGTGGCAGTAGCACATCCATGCAAACAGTATTAAAAAATATTCTGTCGTGCTCCCCCTAAACTGGAATGGGCATCTCGGCCAAGAGGTCTGCGTGGGGCCCGTAGTGCTATCTGAATCTGCATAAAATGTACTCACATCAGTTGGAGCACTGGTTGTTGGGCAATCCATGTTGTTCTTGACTCTGAGGATCCTTTGAGTTCTGCTCTCTGCTGCTCCGGGGCAGATGTGAGACTGTTTCCATACTCTCTTGGTCTTAAGCCGAGCCAGCGCCCGGTTCTGGTGGGAGTGGCTTGTAGTTCCTCCCACATGGGCGGCACATGGCCTTGATGCCTTCTTGTAGGACCACACATCCTAATAACGCAACAGCTATCACTCCAACTAAGCTTGCCAAATAAGGCCAGATCTGAAGGAAAAGATCAACTATCCATCCCTCAACAGTTTTTCCGCCTTCCTTGGTCACTTCACCTACTTCATGCACTACTTCCGTGACTTTACGGAATACTGTGTAACTAACAGTTTCATACCAAGCACACAGTCATTTTCTTCCTCATCCTTGCCACATTTTTTCCAACTTTCTTCTGGATATTGACATGTGAGATTAGAATAGATTTTATTTGGGCCTATCCAATCGTAACCATGCAACTCATCACCAAAACATAGGCGTTGTCTCAGTGCATGCCCTTCGGCCAGAGCAATCATAGAATCGGAGACAAAGGGGATGATCACTCCCTGAATATTTTTTCTAGTTTTCAGCTTATGTCCTAATATGACGTTAGTACAACTTGTGCCGTCAGGCACAGATCTTCTCCATTTTCCGTCACTATACTTCTTCCACACTACCTCAGCTGCATGAGTTTCGAATTCATTGATATAGTGACTTCGACAGTAAGTATCCCAACCGGGTAACTCGTAACAAGGCCTGCAGGCCAAGCTAATTGTACACACATCTTTTCTCTCATTACAAACCATCTGCCATGGTCTTGGACTAACATACCTGGCGGGACGATACAAAGCACTTGACCATATATCCTGCTCTTTGGAGTAAACTGTAGCTAAGAATTGATACCTGATCCAATAATTATCGGATTGTCTCAAACAAGGGAGCACCCATTCTCTTATTTCTTTTTCTTGAAATCCCCACCAAGTACGTGAGTCATCTCTATGGTGATACTCGTGCCAAGCTTGGAGCAATATTTTGATAGTCTTTTCTCTCCTTAGTTCTGTGCAGTCATAGCGCCAAGTGGACATGACTGCTACTTCTGTTTCCCACAGTCTACACATAGGTGACGCCCCACTACTCTCCCACACTGAGTTCTTAAGGCTAAGAAAAATACGTTCAGCTACACATTCATCAATTTTGTTGAAATCACCTTTTGGTGCACTAAATAACTCGTTTGGTTTGGGCAGCCTCTGCACATACATGTCTGAGTAATATGGCCCCAACAGGCCTACATAAGACCTGGTATACCCCTCCACAAAGTCACATTCGAAGTGGGGCAAACCAGGGGCCACCCATACCCAGGGAAATGTCATGTTCAACCAATCTTCGTGCCAGGCATTAACAGGGTGAAATAAAGCTGCCCAGCTCCAGTAATAATATCTCTGTTTTGCTACTGGGGTTATCGGTAAATAATTTTGAGATTTACACTCACCATACAGGTTCCAATAGCAGATTAGGAGCTTCTTTAATTTGTGTTCCTGACAATAATGCGTCATTGCCTGGGCTACTTTCCCATCCTTTTGTTTTTTGATCTCTATTTTTGCCTTCCATCTTATTCGTGCTGGAGGCGTCATGTCCGTTGTGAGTTTCTTCTCGTGTCTTACGGTGTGAATTGTTTTAATTCCAGTGTGGTTCTGATACTTTCCAGCGTGATTTCTTTGAATGATTGGGGGTATCTTGTCACAATCTAGATGGATGTTGCCCCAGAACTCCCAACGTGGGAGGATTGCCCGACTGCTTTCGTCTTTTGGCGGCGCGGGATAGATCACTTCTTTATCCCAGTGGCCTTGGTGGGCCAACCCTGGCAGTGGTCGGCATGCCCGATCACATTGCCATTCAGGTGGTTCTTTGTCAGGGTGAATCCAATTACATCTTGTTGTTCTTTTAACTTGTTTCTTTAATTCTGCTATCCAAACTACAACTCCATCCTGCAGGACTAACAGGTCGGTGATGGTCCATGCTATTCCGGTCAGATTCTCAGCTTCAATAGCTGCCATCCATTCAGGTGTGAGATTCAACTTTTTCCTACAGGCTCGATAGCCCGCTCGTTTCACTTGATTCCAAGTCAAAGTTTGATTTTGGATGGTCTCATTTCGGTTCCATGGCATAAAGATGTTCTTTCGAGTAATATCCCAGCAGGTCATGTTTGCATATTTGGATCTCCCGTGGGAGACTGTTACATGTGTGAGGCTCCATGGTCTAATACCAGCTTGATACAAAATAACCAACAGCATTACAAAGTCTATTAACACTACGAGTCCCCACATCAGCGTACGTAGACATGCCGCTTTATCCTTAATCGTAATCCTTGGACAGTCCTTAGGTCGGTTGGGGGTCGCTTCATCATCTGAATCTTCGTTGTTTGAATCATCGCTGATTGTGTCTCTAGTTTTCAGTGGAATCATTTTGGAGAAGGGCTTATATCGTTCCTAGCTCTTGCCCTTCTCTCGGCGCGTCTATTGACTGTGGTCACTTGCCCCTGAAGGAGTTTCAGATATATTGGGGAGGGGTGTGGCAATCCAGGTTACAACCCTTTCCACACCCATCTCCACTGTATCACCAACCAATTTTTGGGTTCAGGTTCAGGTCCACTTTTTCTCCCTCTTTGTCTAAAAATGGCTGCCAACTCTCTTTCTTTCCTCCATGGGCCGAAGAAGGTAATCTCTGAATAACAGTCCATTTCTTCCTCACCTTCTTCGGCTAATACTTCTATTTGGGTTATAAGTGGCTGACCTTTGTACAACACCTGTACCCTGTATCCTAATCTTACTCTTGAATTTATTATCTGATTGTAGGGGGTCATTATTCGATCCCCTACCATTCTAAGGGGCAGGCGCTGATTTTCTAATATGTACCGCTCCGATTTACATACCTTTTTGTGTATGGCTTTCAACATCGGTGGGCTTGTGGTCCAGATTACCATTTCTCCTACTGAAATTTCGAAGAACTGACATTGGTACGATGCCTTATAGTTGGGTCCCCACCTGAGTTTGATTCTTAGTCCTGATATAGTCAAATATACCACATTGAATATCCATGGGGACTCTGGTGGGCAAGAGCAAATAGGGGTTCTGTAACGGGGGAGCCGTGCCAGGCTCCGGTCATATTTCCCTTGAGGTTCATCCAGGCGAGGCTTCCTGATGTACTGGGTATTTTCATAGAAATAGTCCTTGGAGGGGTTTTGCCATACAGAAAAATCTTGTTGTGGCCTGTCGAGCCATGTTATCTCATTCACCGTTATTATTGCTGGTATTTTTGGGCCTTCTCGATTATATTGAATTAACACATTGTCTTCAGCGATGACTATTGTCTTCTTTTGTATAATGTCTTCCTTTTTCACGGGTTTTCTAGCACGAGCAGGCATGACCTCATCAGATTATCTTCTACCTTGCGGATCACAAACCTGAGTGGTTCTTGCTCTTCTTCCTCTGGGGCTCTGTCCTCTTCTCTTGTCACCCATCCTTTATAGAGCTCCACACAGAGGGGTGATGGGTGTGGCATGAGTGGTCTTAATCCTCTCCACACCCACTTCCGTTGGTGGACACTCCACGCAACGGGCTCCAGCTGGGGACCTTCTAGCCCACCAAACATGGTGCCAAGCGGGCTTTCTCCTCTGCGGAAACAATTTATCGACTCCTGCTCATGTTGTTCAGCATACTCGCGTATTTTTGCTTCATACTGTTTGTACGGCGGGCCCAACTCCATGTGTTGGGTTACCGTGCTGACCAGTGGGTGACCCCTGTAGGACACTACTGCCTTGTATGCCACTCTCACGGGGTATTGGTTCCCGTAGTCGGCAGGCGTCCGAACTCGGCTGTACAGCATTCGCAGGGGTAACTTAGTATTTTCGACTACCACTCGATTCTCGTCACATTCCCTTTGATAGATCCTCGTTCTCAGGGATGGGCTCGTTGTCCAAATTATCAGGTCTCCCACCGAGATTTCACAATATTCCGTCTGGTGAGGCTCTCTGTAGTTGGGGCCCCACTTGATCTTGACCTGCCATCCCAACACTTGTAGATAAACGACATTAAAGATCCATGGTGTCCCCATTGGGCTGGGGTTGTAGGGTAACCCCCACTGATCGCTTATTAACATGAAAGCAATGATCTTCGGAGCCTTCTTGGAGAGGTCTGGTGTGTGGAAGGTTCTTACACTCGAGCTGTAGTAATTCTTTGTTTTATTTGTATAAATTGAGAAGTATTTTCTGGGTCGATCTAATTTTACCCGTTGTTTTCTAACAATCAAGGCTGGTTCATAAGGCCCAGTTCTGGATCTTTGGAACGTGTTCCATACGTACTCACGGGACTGTCCCTTCCTTCTCGGGGGGAGGTCCAGCTCACTAGGCCAGATGTCTGGTGAAGTCCTTAACGTGGTCTCGTCCCATGTCCAATTTTCTTCGATGATTTCAGGGAATTTTATGTTATCTCTTCCTCCCCAAATGGGGCTAGGGCATCTTACAATACCTATTAGCGTTTGTCTTTCTAACCTTCTTCTGCGATGTGATCCATTGATGAGTCTAGCGCCCCTTGGGTTGCTTTTCACGCGTTCATTTTCTTGTCCGTGAGTTTCCATCTCCTCGGGAACGTCTTGCTGTCCCAGGCTTTCAGCACACTTCGTCTTTTGTCCGTTTTACTCAGTTTAGGCTTTTCAGCGTTGTTCTTACTGTCTTCGATCGGCTGGATTGTTGTCCCAACGGAGTACACTCCCCTATATGGTGCAATGATCATCTACACGGAAACTATAACCCTCTGGGTGGAGTCTGGCCTTATGGGAGTGTCTACCCGTTGTGCAGCCGTTCCGGGTATCTGCAGCACTCCTTTTCTCTCCCAGGCTTCCGGGGTCACTAGATACTCAGCTGTTTTTTGCTTGGGTCTAGCCCCGTGTATAGCCCATGCATCCAGGCTTGTGGTGTGGTAGTACAGATTTGTGTGCCTGGTCCCTGCCTCTCGGGGAATCTCTGGCAGGTCGATTAAGGGGAGATCTTGGTTTAAGATTACCTCTGCTACTAGTTGAGCCCATGTAGTTAGCTCCCAGGGGCCCTTCCAGCCGCCTTTTTGAGCTTCTTCGTTCACTTCATCAGGTAGCTGGTTTCCTTCACCTTCGTCTGCCCCCGTCGGGTCCCTGAACACCCTGAAGACCAGTGGAAACCGATTAGTGCTGAGAGGTGCGTTTCTCGCTCTTCCCATTGAGGGATTATAGGGCCAGGCTTGCTGTACTGATTGTTCGAGCAAATCCTGAGGGTTCCAACTTTTCCCTTTCTTTGTAGCCTCTTCCCCCTCATTGGGTTTAACTATCCCTGGATATAATGGTGGGGCCGAGGGTGTAGCATTCGGCCCCTGATCATAATGCTGCATTCATGTGGTTTCTTTTGGGGCCTCAGATTGTCTTTCATCTAACTGGTTCTTAAAGGACTTGAGGGGGTCATAGTATCTTCTTACTTGTGTAGATGAACAGTAATCCAGCAAGGAAAACAAAGTCAAAGGATGTAATCCACAACGTTTTTGTAATTCCATTGTGTTGATGGTAATTCCATAATGTTGTTGGTAATTCCATTGTAGCAATGCTTTAACCCCATGGAAACAGAGTCTGTAATCCATTTGAGAAAGTCATATAATCCACAACGGTAAATCCACAACGATTGGAAGTGTTGATTTATCAGCATACAGAGGGGTTCCCTTGGATTGAACCGAAGATGCAGCCACTAGATGAAGATTGGAGACCAATGTCAGGATTGCAGGTCTCCTCCAGCGAAGGTCGTCGCTGGGTGGATGTCCAGTCTGTGCCGTTCTGGTTCAATGTGACATGCAATTATGTGGTTTAAGGTGGGCTTATGAAGGGGATTTTACATAAGGCCTTAAACTATATGCACCTGGTGTGTAAGCTATTATGGTTGGGAACAGCTACAACTACCAGTTAAGGGGTGGAACATGCTGAAAAGGGTAACTATAGGGGTTTATACCTATAGAAAAGGGTTCCAAACTATTTTTCCATTTCTAACTTGGTTTAAGTTAGCTTTACATGGCAAAATATAGTTTGGTTCAATTGTCTGTTGTCTTTTAGACGAACGACTTGAGATTGGGTGTTTGGTTTTCCCATAAATGTTTTGGAAGTCTATGGTGAGACTCATCAAAAAGAATTAGCTATCCCCCCGAATAGGATTGTTCGAGTAGGTTCGGCTTACGCGTTGTGAGATCAATGTAGATTATGGTACTTAAGGTAGCAATAATATACATTGACTCCGCAAAGATTGTAATTTAATGAATGAACTGCATGTTGGCATAGTTAAAACCCTTTACAGTCTCCAACTAAAACTTACACACAAAATTCATTCTTACCTCAGAAACAACCAAAACCAATTCAACAACGTTTCAACATCGACAAGAGTAGTGACTAAGCAACTAGAAACCTCGTTTCACTGCTTCACCTCACCCTGGTTGTCAGATTCAGTCACGCTGTCCCGTTTGTTTGTTTCTTTGTACACCTTGTGTGGTTTAACCTGGTTACGATGTACCCATTTAACAGTTGGCTCTTTTTGGCCTTTACTGATTTTTATCTGATAGACAACTGGAGACAGTTTGTCTGTTATCAGATGGGGTCCAGTCCATCTGGGCATCAGTTTACGGGCGAGAGTTCCGGTCCCGGACTCTCTTCTCCCAGTTGTGGGGGCAAACGTGTAGTACCAGGCCCTGTCTCCCACTTGGAGTTCCTCGTGAGAGGCCTTTTGGTCGTAGTACGCTTTGCGTCCGTCAGCTGATTTTTCCAGGTTTTTCTGTGCGAAAGCAAAAGTGTTTTTAAGGTGTTTTTCTAAGTCTTTCATGTATTGTTGTGTAGTGTAGGCTGTTGCCATGGCAGCATTGCCTGGTTGGTACAACAGGTGTACAGGGAGAGTCATTTGTCGACCCGTCATCATCTCGAAAGGAGCGATGCCAGTCGACGTGTGTGGAGTGGCCCTTATGGCCATGAGGACCAGAGGGAGTTTCACGTCCCAGTCCTTGTGGTTTGCGGCTAC
>NC_056508.1:8751731-8760502 GCF_014905685.2 Nematolebias whitei
GAGATGGGGGTGGGGGTGACAGAATGGGGCTAAGAGTAGGAGGTGCAAGTCGGTGCAGGTCTGTCCCTACCACCCGAGATGGGGGTGGGGGTGACAGAATGGGGCTGAGAGTAGGAGGTGCAACAACATCTTTCTGGGGTGATCGTGGGTGATCCGGACCCTGACCTTGTTCGTCTCTGAGTCCCAGACCAGCTCGCCCCACGTCAGAAATCTTGTTTGTTGCTGTGGCTAGATTCTCCTCACAAGCTTTCAGGCGCTCCTGTGATGTCTGACATTCACTTTGTAAAAACAGACATTGTTGGAGTAATCCCGCCTTTACCAGTTTGCATTCCTCAAGTTGTGCTTTAAGCACATCTTTAGCATCCCTGGCTTCAGATAGTGATGTATCAAGTAACTGTATTTTGCTGTTCAGTGAATCAATTTCTGCACGTGCATCTTGCTGTGATTGAAAGAACTCTTCATAATGTTTTCTCATGAGGACCTGGTGTTCGCTTTTAAATTGAAGGTAGTGTCCTTCAATTTCCTGAACCACCTCTTTTTCACTGTCTAACCTTATTGCAAGGTCATCAGCTTTCACAACAACTGCATAGAATGATTCTTTCAGCAAAATTGCGATTTTAGCCAGCTGATCATAACATGACTTTGTAATTCCTGTAGAGGTCACACTTCTTGCAACCTCCATCAGATTGTCCACTAACTCTTTTGGGTTCATGCTGTCCACCTGTATAACATATGGATGTAAGGATTCTGTCAGCAGCTTCAACGCATCCTCTAAACAGCCCTTCATCTCATAAGGATCAAAATCTTTTTCTACCACACCTGTCATGTTCATTCACTGTGTAGCACTTTTTCTGGATAAAACAATTGCCAGCTTCAGATATTTTACAGGTAAATATATGTATCCAAGTGTCATTGAGTTCCACACTATTTTAGCTCTGGGTTTACACAAAAGTACTGTTATAAGTCAACTTATTCAAATGTGGGCACCTAATTGTAGGTTTTACCCCAATTCTTGAATATTCTTAAGTAAATGCTTCTCTGGCAGTGTTACTTAACGTGCTTATTTCTTAACAGATACTAGATAACCAAGCCCCTCAGTGTTTTTACTCTAAAGCACTGAATTTTTATAAACCTGCAATTTTTCTAAAAGTCTCACAGCAATCATCAGTTTAAAAACGCTTTTTAAACCGTTTACTTCCATAAATTCGCTATTTAACAGCTACTCATAGAACCAGGTGGTGAACAGAAAAAGGAAAAAAAAAATTATGAGGAGTTTCAGTATTTCTTCAGAAAACCGTTATACTCCTCTTTCCCAGCAGGTGGCGGTGTTAGCTTTCTACCAGCAGGAGTCTATGACAACTTCCTGTGGATTTCTGTTGACATCCTGTCGTTAGCCGCTTAGCTTAAAATTAGCTTCAGCTACACTCGGTTAAATCAACATTTCTGAACGGATTTAAAGCTAAAACGTGGCGTTGTTTCAACAAGCACGACTTCTTTGCATGAACATGAGTTTTTTGGGGACATGTGGCAAGTTTTATAGTGATTTTAAGCACAGGGAAGGCTTCGGTGCAACCGAGCTTTACAATCTGACATGGAGGAAGTGACGTGACACGTCACTCATCCGGTCGTTAGCTGTTAGCTTAAAATTAGCATCGGCTAGCGTTGTTCAAAAACACCATTTAATGACGGATTTCAAACTCAAATGTGGCAACATTTCAGCGATTAGGCTTCAAAGAACGTAACAGCGGATCAGAATGCAACTTTAAAGCGTATTTCAGCTTTAAAAACAGATTGAAAATCCCTATGAAAACGAGTTTTCATTTCTGGGTCACGTGACTGAATCCACCAATGACAGAGCAGCACGGGGGTGGGCTTTACGACCTGACACGTCTGTCAGCCAATCAAAACGTTACACACGGTCGTTTTCAACCAATCACAGAACGTTTTGCCAGCTAGCATGTAGCATTAGCCTGAACTAGTCCGTCAACTTTTCGTCTTTTAAACTGTCAAAATGCACCATTTTCTGCTAAAAATGTAACGAATCAAGCTCTGAGCTGCACGGAGTCGGCGCCCCGGCATTAAAAACGTCTTTCCAACCATTTAAAACAACCCGGTCGAACTTTTCAGAAACCGAATCGGACTAGAACAGCGTCTGGAACACAGTTTAAACAGAATAAAGCGTTTCCACAGCTCAGCAAACTCGTCACACACCACAGACGTACAATTTCAGCTTTCAAACAGACACGTTGACTCACAATTTCAGCTTTCAAAGCACCAGTAGCTGCTAACATTTCTGTTTCAGCTCAACACGCTGCGTTTACTCCAAGCGTCCCAGCTGCGCGGCGTTCCATCACAGTAAAATCTGCACTTTTTCACAGCATAATCTGCAATTTTTCATGCCAACATGATATCAACTTTACACGAATACACAGTCCATTTATGAACGTATACGGGCCACCAGAATGTAGATGAACATATGCATGAGATATATTCATAAATTAAACGGATTCTTTCATTTTTCTGGACTGTATATAATGTGCATTGAATTTAGAAATGTAACGTGAGACGTTAATTATCTTTGACCCATCAAAATGAATGCGGCCATTTATTAACAGAATCAAAGTTTAACACATCACACATTTACATTAATTGGCAAAATATGAAAAATAACAACATGGCTAGTTTAGCAAACTGTACAATTTTGATTATCCACACGGCGGTGGATGAGAACTTTACACAGACATTTCTAAAATATCTGGAATGATTTCTACTTGATAGAATTTTAAAGATGGAAAGATGAAGTTTAAAGGGAGAAAAAGATGGGTGAGGGGGTTTGTTTGTGTCAGCATTCAGAAACGGCACTCTCCGGGCTTTTTTCAGCTTCTTCCCCAGTACACTTAGGTGTTATAAATCAACTTTTTACCTGGAGATGTCCCTGGTACGAAGTTCCATTTAACGCACCCTTTCAGCGTCTCCGTAGGAACAGCTGTGAATCGTCCGAAGTAGTGACGGTATTCCGTCCGACACAAATTCACCTCACGAGTGGACTTTCACATGAGTGGAGTCCGTCAGTGTTCTCCTCAGAGGTGGAAAATGTTATAATCCCATAAGACTCGGAAGAGCTCTGTGGTCATGTCAGGATTTTCCTGTTTCCCAGCACGGGAGCTGCAACGACTCCAACTCGACTCTTCTCGAAACTCTCCGCCACTCTCGACACACTCCGGACACCGGTTTGAACTAGGAAGTACCGACATTTTAAAGAGCTCTATTTCCGGTTCCTCTGGGAGTTTCTGATTGGTCAATGTCGACCAGACAGGGGTGTGTTTTGTGACGTAAGAGGTCACAAGAAGTCAGAAAACAGCAAGAATGTTATGGAACAGATTGAAAATGTTTTTAGACAGACGAGAGGGATATTTAGACGAGTTGGCGGAAAAACAGGTGCCAGCTTCTCTATTTACGTCTGAGAGGATGTAAAAACAAGACAGTTTGTTCCAACACTTGTCTGCGTTTGAGTCCAACCTTGGACCAACACTGCTCATTCAAAGACAGAAAATCAGAAAATGCATAATTACTCTGTAACAGGCCTTAACATGAATTCTAACTTTGCATGAGGATTAAAAATCGTTATTACTGTTTCACAGTTAATAAAAATTGATTAGTTCACTACAACATCTACAATGGTTTGGACTAAAACACTTTGATTATCAACATTTGTAAAATAGTAATGATAATAAAAAAGAGAGTGTTCTTTCACTTGAATTTTCAAGAAAGAAAGTCTCAGGGTGGGTCAACCTGTATTTCTGGATTCAAATCAGTGAAATGACAGTTTCTGTCCCAGATGGTTCTTAAAGTCAAATCCTGACCTTAGGCTTAGTTCACTACACTTGCCAACCCATATCCCTTTCTGAGTGCAACAGCTGACCATTTTGCATTTCTTCTTGGCAGCTCCCGCAGTATCTTACGACGGTTCCATTCCACTCACAAGTACAGTCTCTTGGGCCTTTGTCATTCAGATCCCATTGAGTTATTATAATCATCCGAGGCAAGACAGAAATTCTACACGTTCCACAAATAAATGCATCCATTACTTTTACTGGTTTTACTTGGAAATCTCGGACATGTTGCTTACTTGCTTTAGGTTTGAGGGGTTTCTTTTTCCCTGGTCCTTCCCAGAGAAGGGGTAGACCGCTTGGGTCCAGGCAGATCACGCAGTTGTTTTCCACATTGTTCCATCTGAGGGCTTCATCTTCGGTAGACAGGTATCCTTTTTTAGCATATTCCAATGTTTTCAGAGCCCTACCTGCCCAAAGCTCTAAAGTTGTTCTTCTTAGGATAACTCCCCCACATATAGTGGCCATTCTAATAAAGGGGAGTGTGGTACTTGGTTCTTTGGCCATACTCCGGTTTCTGGTTTTAACTTAGCTAGGAATTGGTTTCAGTTGCTCTATTCCTTGGATCCCTTTCTTTTCTAATTCGACTGTGTTTTTGTCTAACAGTCTCTTTATTCTGTCTGTGGTGTTGTATTTTGGCCTTACTACCACTCCTGACGGGTGATCCTGTGCTCTGACCCACACCTTCTGCCCCACCTTGAATGTGGTTTCAGGGTCTGGTTGTTTCTCCTTATCATCGGGGCCCCACCCAGTTTCCTGCGTTGTAAACTGTCATTGATTAAGCTCCTCTGAAGGGGAGGGTCTACCATCTCGACGCCTGTCATTCAAGGCCAGCTTTAGTACTCCATTCTTTGGTATTAGCATTTTTAGCTATCCAATTTTTGACTAAACCTATGGCTCTTTCGGCCACCCCGTTGGCCTGAGGTGTGTAGGGAGGTGAATACACACGCATTACCCCAAAAGTCTGACACCAGTGATCCACTTGTGCATTGCGAAAATGTGTTCCATTATCGGTTCTCAGTTCCTTTGGAACGCCTAATGACCCACAGACTTGCTCCAACATGCTAATGACACTGTTGCCATTAGCTTTTCTTGCTGGCTTTACTACCACATACCCCTACATTGAGACTGCTAGCACTAGAAGGTATTTCTCTCCCTTCTTGCCCATGACTCCCATAGGCCCAGCTACATCCATGCACACTGAGCCCCAGTGTAAGGTGCTTTTGATAGTTTGCCCACCCACTCGGTGCCCTGGCAGTCCTGCGTTGTATTGACCACATACTTCGCAGTCCTGTAGCACCTTGCGGACTTGTTTTAAAGGGACCCAGAGCTCCTGACTCTCCAACTCCTTACGTGTAGGTTGTACGCCCGCATGACCTAGGCCTTCATGCACGCCCCGTACAACCTCTACCACGTACTCTTCTGGGACCCTCCGACCTTCAGAGGTTCTGTCCCACTTCCCGACAAAAACTATTTTTCTCTGCTGGACATAACGATCGACTTCTTCATTACCCTGCCAGTATTTTCCTTCTCTAGTGTGGGACTTTTGGTGCTCTACCTCTAGCTGCAGATTTAGCCTGAGTTCAGCTATTTTCTTCCACAAGTCTTGGTGAGCCACCATTTTTCCCTTGGCACTTTCAAATCCATTTTCTTCCCATATGGATAAGTCCTCATTTAAAGCTTGTGCACAGTAATGACTGTCGGTCACTACTTTTGCTCTTTTCACTTTTTTATTTGTCAGTTCTAGCAGTCCTTCGAGTACTGCTGTAACTTCTCCTGTTTGCACACTCCCTGGCACTCTCCCCCTCCTACGGCAGCACTCGTTCCCCTGATATTTGAGGATAAATCCCTAATGTGCCACCTGATCAGATCCCTTCTTGGATCCGTCCGTGTAGAGAGTCCAATCATGCATTTGTTGTTGTTCAGGTGTCTCTTTTGTCATTCTTTTACTTGCCGGCTGTGCCGGTCCTATCTCTAGATCCGGGTCTAACAAAATGTCTTCCCATCTACCCCATCTTGTGTTGGTAGCTTTGGTACTTTCAATTGTTCCTTTTCTGAGATATTTGTGCACTTGGCTTTGTGTTATGACTTTAATAGGCTGTCCTTGAGCCAGATCTTTCAGCGTTCCCCAGTATCTAGCAAGTACTGCTAATTCTTTTTCTTCCTGAGGAAATTTTTTCTCAACTGAGGTTAACTTGTAACTCCAGAGAGTAACTAAACCTCCATTGTCATTTTTAACTGTTATCATGGCATCGTCCCCCTCGCAGCTAACTTCAGCTACGAGTTTTGTCATAAGTCTTCTTGGTTCTAAGCGTACCGCTTCCTTTATTTTTTTTCTCAGTTCTTCCAGGTTATTTTGGTTTTCGGCGGTCCAAATCTAAGCTTTTTTACCTCTCTGTTCGTTTTCTACTTCCCTTTTCTTCAGGCAAGCATACAAGGGTTTGGCATATTTCTGATAGTTTGGGACATGATCCCTCACATAGTTGCATAAACCTAAGAATTTTTGCAGTTCGTTTTCGGACTCGGGGGGGGCTGAATTTGTTCGAGTTTCTCTCTGTAGCCTTCTGAGAGTCCCAGATCGGCTGTCACTTGAAACCCTAGATAGTTCACTCTAAACTGTCCAAACTGACATTTCTTCAGATTCAATTTCAGCCCTGCTTTTGTGACTCGCTGCACCACCTTCGCCAATCTTTCTAGATGTTCTTCTTCTGTGTCATCTGCGATAAACACATAATCGATGTAAACTGTAGCACCTAAGTCTTTAAGCACATCCATTACGGCTGATTGAAACACATTTGGAGAATTTTTGTATCCCTGTGGCAATCGCTGCCAAACATAGCTTCTCCCGTGATGGGTGAAAGCTGTTTTCCTTTGTGATTGCTTAGCCAGTCTGAGGGAGAAGAACCCATTTGCCAAATCGATGCAGGATTTGTACTTTTTCACTTGCAGAGTTTTTAAAGTGCCTTGTGGGCTGATTAGGCTAGCTCGGTTGGCCACTGTTCGTCTGTTAAGTGCTTTGAAATTGATTACCGGTCGCCATCCTCCAGCAGACTCAGGTTTCTTTACTGCTTGGATGGGGCTGTTAGTAATAGGATTTGCTTCTTCTCTAATGATTCCTAAAGCACTTAATTCTCTTACGATTTTGTTCATTTCTTCAACTGCCCCTGGATTGAGGGGATATTGTCGCACAGGTGGATGTACTCCTCCTTCGATTATGTGCACAAATCTTGGACCCAAATCCCCGCAGTCATTTTTAAATTTGGCCGCTGAGGCTGACTCGATGATTTGTTTTAACTTCTCTTTCCCAGCCGGGGAGAAGTCACTCTCATTTAATTTTTGCTCTGTTACTTCGGGGATATTTACAGGTTTATACCACTCGTCGATATCCTTTTCTCCATGTGTTGCCCCTATTTTTATTAATCTGGATTTGAGCATATTCAGCAATCTATTCCGGGCCCTTCGGTCTCTTTTTGGCTTGGCTAGTTCTTTCAAATCTGTTACTGTCATGAGGTTATAAGGTCCTTTTACCCATACAATTCCTTTCCATAAGCCAAAAGGCATTTTTTTCTATGGTTCCGTTAGCCAATTGGACCGTGAGGTGTCCTATTGTTTTTAGGTCTCTGCGGGTCATCGACACCTCTGCACCAGTGTCTATCAGGTAAGGTTCTCCACCTAGTTCAGTGTAGATTTCATCCCCATCCCAGTAGGCATTCTCTAGTGTGACCCGCGACCTTTCGGCCATCATTTAGCTGGCCCTCCACTCCCACTCCCCTTCATGCGGGACTCTTGGAAGGCCTTCTTTTCTTCTGGGGTGAGCTTTGCATATTCTTCTGGTGGTATATATTTGCCCCACTTCTGGGGTGTTTGGTTTGCAGCTGGAGTTTGAAATTTTCTTGGTTGCTGATTTCTGTACGGTGGCTCTTGTGGCCTCGGGGGCCGCTCCCTGTACTGTGGTTGCTGGGGGGCCCTTTCAGCTACCTTCGGTTGTTTTGGGCTCTGTTTTGCCTCACTTTTTTCGCTCATCCCAGAACTGCTGTTCTAGGTCGTACGACTTCACCGCCTGATCTATTTGGGCGATGGTGGTTTCATGTTGAGCATTTTAGCAAATGTGATCTCTCCCCTTCTCCCTTTTGTTACGCTTCTTAGGGCTTTAACGTATCTGTTAGGGGGAATTACTTGTTTAAGTTGATACCAGACTGGTGTGAGGCGTTGCCCCTGATCCATACGCGCTCTTGCCCGTTGAATCTGAGAGTCCTCATCGTCCATGTCCTCTAAGACTAATTTCTCATAATGGCTTTGAGCCGACTCCCCATTACTCACTGGGTTGGTAGTGACATTACCCAGCCACAGCTTTTTTGCTGCTTCACACTCAGTGGAGCTAACAACCATGGGCCACACATCTTTGATGTATTCCTCAGTGGTCTCTTGGGATCTTTTTTCTCTCACTAAGGTTTTCAGCTTTTTTGTACTCACGATAACTGTCAGTGTCTGAGCCGGAGGCTCGGCTTTGTTCTGCCCGTCTCGGTTCAGGGGTTGATTGAGGCACATGATATGATGGATTTGCCTCAGCCGTGCATGTGTCGTCTTCTTCATCGGCTGATATTTCATCTCGCAATTTCTTTTCTGTTTCTTGGGCATATTTGTAGGTGGTCTTTTTCATTCTTCTCAGCATCACATCATGCATTATTCCCAAGTAAACTGTTCTAAACTTACTGGTTAGGGGTTTGTGGGCTGCTAAGGTGGGGTATGAAGGCATCATTAAAAAGTTAGCCCACTCTCCCAACGTGGCTTTTACAGTCAGTTCCACTATCTCCTCTGACCTGTCTGCCCATACTGGTGGAATGTCATAATGATTTTGGCCAGCTTCAGGGATGTAGGTTC
>NC_056508.1:8760602-8771532 GCF_014905685.2 Nematolebias whitei
CAAAGACTGGTTCATCCCAAAGATCCAGTCCCCCGGCACAAACAGAGCAATGTTGTGTATGCTGTTCAGTGTCAGGAGGGCTGTGATCAGTCTTACATCGGGGAAACAAAACAGCCACTGGCCAAAAGGATGGCCCAGCACAGAAGATCATCATCATCAGGCCAGGACTCTGCGGTCTACACTCATCTCCAGGCCAGCGGTCACTCTTTCAGGGATGAAGATGTTCACATCCTGGACAGAGAGGAACGATGGTTTGAGAGAGGAGTAAAGGAGGCCATCTTTGTGAAAAGAAATCATCCATCGTTAAACGGGGTGGAGACCTCCGGGTTCAACTGTCCCCCTCTTACAATGCTGTGATTGCTAGTATCACTCAGCCCTCTGTGAACAGTAAACAGCCATCAGGGTGATAATGATCCATTGTTAGGCTGATGGTCCTTCTTGAGCATGTGATCAGCTGGTTTTGGTTGTCAGCAGCAAAACTGGTTGATCCACTCTGAGACGGTGCTATTTAAGAGACTGAGCTGAATACAGCTCCTCAGACTGAGGAAGTCTCTCGGATGAGAGACAAAACGTTTCTACATTTTTTTGTTGATTTGCTTTGTTTTGTTTTTTTGAATGTCCAGAGGACCAGATTTAACTTTTTTAGATTTTTCTACCTGGATTATTGAGCATGCATCAGGATGTTTTAAGAGTTCTTTCTTGTCTGTACTCGCTTCCCGCTAATTTCTTTAAAGTTTTCCTAAATGCTGAGTTATGAATTTTATACTTGTGATCAGTGAATACCAACAGCCCGTCGGCATCTACCATCCAAGGGCTTCCTTTCAGCCTACCTACTCGGACCCCATTTTGGAACGGCACGATTTGTGTTTCCTCGGGTAAGGGTTTAAGGGTTTCAGCCAGAGGGAATTTGGGCATGTTTATTGGTATTGGTTTAATTTTCTCTTTCAGCCTCGCTCTGGGCTCCTTTTCATCTTTTCGCTCAGATTTTGGTTCAAGTTTTGGTTCCCAATGTTTTTCTTTGGATAGTTTTTTTCCTGGGGGTTTCATTAGACATTCCTGAGGGACCCTCCCTGGGGTTCTTCTTCTTGTCTCTTTGATCATTATTTAGCTCTGACTTTACTTGCATCTTTGCTTTTTCTAAGGGCTCCACTTTCAACCCTTTTCCACTCATCCAGTACTGATTTAATTTCTCTGCTAGAGCTTGGGCAATGGCATTCAGCTGTTGATCATTTTTCTCTTTTTCTGCTTCATCATCAGAGGACCAGTCATCGTCATTTTTTCCGGCTGTGGCTCCTGATCTTAGGTGCTCAGCGTCTGAGTCTAAGTCTGGGTCATGAGTCTTAGTCTCCCTGTATTGGCTATTACTTAAGGAAAAGCCTCCATATGGGAGGTTCACAAAAGAGGGGTTCACATGGGAGGCCGGAGCAAATGCTCCTAGTCCGGGTCGGACAGCACTCGGACCTTCTTTTTCTGTCTGGGTGTTTACAAACATATCACTTTTATGTTCATCCTCTTTTCCCTCATCTAATTCGGATTCACCGTCATCTGAGACTCCTGGAGAGCCCGTTTGGGATGCCCTTTCTGATCCGACTCTTTTCTCCTGGTTCTTTCTCTGTTCATACATGGCCAGTCTCATTAACTCTTCTTTGTACTCTTGGTACTTAGGAGCTGCTTTTGTGTCTTGTTTAACTAGGTTCCACCCTAGTCCTGATGCTTTAGCCACCATTTTTATTAGAGGGTCATAATCAAGGGAAGGGCTCATAATCACTGTGATTAGCTCACCCACCAGTGTCTCGACTAACTGTATCCACCATTGTAACCACTTTTTGATCTCTGTTTTGGTTTTTATTTTAGCTGGGTCTTGCATCACTATCATTTGAAGCCCATTTACTGCCTTGTTACAATGGTATATATTCTTTTCTCCTATGCATTTGATCAGGTTTTGTTGCAAGACTTCTTCATCTTTCTCCAGATTACTTTCTTTGAATTGGAGCTGCTTTAGGTGGTCCCAGGTTTCATAACCTTTTCCATAGGGGAGGATTCCGATCCTTACTCCTAGTATTTCTTTTTCTGACTCGGATGTCACTTCTGTCTGATCGTTTAGCGCGGGCTGGCTCACCAGCTCCACATTTTCGGCTTCTTCACCCATTTTTCTGTTTTTGTCGTCTCGAGTTGCCTGTTCCTCAGAGCCTCCAGACTCTATTCCATGTACTTCAGATGGGAACAGACTAGCTGCTTAACTTACTACTTGGATTATGGTCAGTAACCCTTCGAAAGCCCTTCTACCCCACCCACTGCCAAGTGGATTACTACGGGGTTTTGGCTGGTGGCCTGGTCCAGCCGCTCACACTCCCTCAACTCTAGGGACTGTTTTCTCTTCTTTGGGGGGCCTTTACACTAAAAAACCATCCCACCGCTGCCACCATGTCCTGCTATCCGAGCAAGGTAGGCACAGGGCACGTGCCACGCCCTCACCGCAGCCTCTCCTCCAACGGGTCTCAAAACTAATCCTATGGCTCAGGTCTTACCTGCAGCAGCTTCCAAGGACAGTTCTAGATTTAGGCTGTGTTGAGATGATTCACCCATACTGTTAACTACCTTCTTCCTTGCACCACACCCAGCTTTTCACTTCGTGCCTCGCCCTACCTAGCAGCCAGGGAGTGGGGACCTTTGGCAGACGAGGGAGCGCAAGTTAACGGTAGCTCATCTCCTGATTTAGCATTGCAATTGTTAACCGATCTGACAATCTTTAGAGTCTAGGAAAAAAATAAAACTCCTGGGTGTTGTTTTATAATCAAAGGCTAAGAAAACCATTTAAAACCTCCCACATACTTCTGTTGTTTCATTGAACCAAGTTTTCCACTTCCAAGAACAAGAGGGTGTGTTTGAAATAAGAATCCAGAATTTTACGTTTTGCTTTGCTTTTAATCAATATTTTTTGCAGGGGAACAGTAGTATAGCACAATAAATGATTACACTGGATTACACAGAGATTATGTGATGAATGATTCTCACTCCTTAAATCCTTTTTAGTTGTTAACCTTCCCTGGGTGAGGTGGAAGGATAGGTTTGAAACAGGCGCTCGGTCTCCTCTCTGCCCGGCGTCGGACTTCTCTCATTCCAGCCGGCTGCGCTCGGTTTCACTCAGGAACACAAGTACCCACACAGCTTATCTACCCTCTCCACCTGCCCCAACAGATTATTCCTCACCACAAAGTAGACCCTTCTACAACTCTGAGCAACCAGGTTTTTAATATAATAAATCTTTCTGTTTATCAATTCGTACACCACTGCTAAAATTTGGTAGATTTTGGTTTTAGTTAGGATCAATTCTGAGGAGCGTCCCCTTACCATACTTTCTGAATCCGGTAAGCGGAAGATTTCCCGGTCCCGTGTTGTTAGGATTCGGGCCACTCCTTAATCCTTGCTGGTTCAATTTGAAGAAAATGGGTTTCAAGATTAATCCAGGCTGTTGAGTTTTGAAGAAATAGTTAAAAAAAAAGAAAACTATTCCATCGGATTTCACCCAGTTCTTCTCCAGCTAAAAACCGTCCAAAATTGCCCTATTAATCCACAATTCATCCAGAGGTTTCCTAGGAACTGGTCCTCGGTCCGTCATCAGTGAAGAGGATCCCCAAACAGCCAAGATTCAACCGAACTCTCTGTTTTTATAAGCTTCAGATTTTGACTGACAGCTCTCGGCTGGTCACCCCATCGGCTTACCCCACCTTTTCAGGCGGGCTTTCAGTTCCATCTGTACTTGGTTCTTATGAGACTTTGCAAGTCATCCTTATGCATATTAAAATCTGGGTGTACTTAGTTTACTTTTTTCGCACTGTCACCCTGTGCTGTCTTATGCTGATTGGCTCAGAGCTGTTTTTCAAAGGCCTTCCTTGTGCAATATCAGGTACTTTCCAGAACCTTCACGAAGCTTCTGGTATCTTCCATTCAACATTCATCATGAATCAGCTTAAACACAGGTTACATTGTAAAATCATAAGATTACATTCTTTAATCACAAAGTTTATAATTTCACTTGATCATCCACTTTATTTATTGATTTTTCATAAACACATACTCTTCCTTCATCTGAAGCTGATACTTTATTCAGGAAGAAATCTCTTTTTGCGCTGCCTTCCCTTCTGCTCTCTTCATGTGTGTATGTGTGTGTCAAGTGAGTCTGCGTGTTTTTACACATTTCTGTTTATGTGAGTGTGAGAGAGAGGGGCCTCAGACGGGCCTGTGTGCGCGTGTGTGTGTGTTTCTCCAAGTGGACCTGCATGTGTGTGTGTGTGTGCGCTGTGAGGCCTTCAAACCATGACTTAGCAGATCAACACAAAAATCACATGATAACACATAACATGTCCTGACTTGTTCTCTCCCATTAGATCAGTCTGAGCTCCGTACACTTTTTTGACAGATTGGCCGTTAGACTGGGGATGATAACCAGACGTGAGACTAGATGAGGCACCAAAAGAATTACAAAAAGCTTTCCAAACCTGAGAAATGAACTGTGGACCTCTGTCGGACACCACATCAGCAGGAATGCCATGAATACGGAAGACATGTTGTACCAACAACTGGGCTGTCTCAAAAGCGGAGGGTAGCTTGGTCAGGGGAACAAGATGGACAGCCTTGGAGAATCTGTCGATAATAGTGAGGATGACTATATGGCCTGCTGACGGAGGTAACCCAGTAACAAAGTCCAAAGAAATGTGGGACCACAGCCGACTATGAGTAGGGAGGGGCTGAAGCAGGCCTGCAGGTGGTTTGTGTCCACTTTTGTTTCTGTTGCAGGTCTGACAGGTAGAGACAAATTCTTTAATGTCGTGACTAATAGTGGACCACCAGAAGTGTCTTTTTATTAGAGCCAACATGTGGTTGGTTCCAGGATGGCATGACAACTTGTTGGTGTAAACCCAGTCGAGGACACGGGCCTTCACCACTGAGGGAACAAACATCCTGTCCTTGGGGCCGGTCTTGGGATCAGGTTCCACCTTTTGAGCCTCCAAGACCTCCTCAGTGATGGGCCATGAGAGTGTACTGAACACACAGGACGAAGGGATGATGCTGACCTCCCTCTCACCGATGCAGAGAATTGGTGAGACAGAGCATCAGGTTTGACATTTTTGGATCCGGGTCTGTAGGTGAGAGAGAAGTTAAATCGAGCGAAAAATAGAGAACATCTCGCTTGCCTGGGATTAAGACGTTTAGCATTTTGAATGTAGACCAAGTATTTGTGATCAGTCCATATGAGAAATGGAACATCAGTGCCCTCTAACCAATGTCGCCATTCCTCTAGAGCCACCTTGACGGCCAGTAATTCTCTATTTCCCACATAATAGTTTTGTTCAGCTGCAGACAAACGTTTAAAAAAAAGCACAGGGATGTATTTTATTATCGTCTTGACATCTCTGAGATAGAACAGCTCCTACCCCTGTATCGGAAGCATCTACCTCCAAAATAAATTGTCTCTTGGGGTCAGGGTGGCAGAGGATAGGAGCAGAGGAGAACAGATCCTTGAGCTTGCTGAAGGTTGAACCTGCTTCGGGAGTCCACTTGAAGGTCTGTAGTGTGGAGGTGAGCGGTGAGCTGAGTAAGGGGGACTGCCACCTGATTGTACCCTTTAATGAACCTCCTGTAAAAATTGGCGAAGCCCAGGAATCGTTGCAGCTGCTTTTAGGTTCTCCGGAATGGGCCAATCCACCACTGCCTTAACCTTGTTGGAGTCTGTGCGATATTGTCCTCCTTCAAAAACAAAACCAAGAAATGAGACTGTGGAGACGTGGAACTCACACTTTTCAGCCTTCACATAGAGTTGATTTTCAAAAAGTCTTTGCAGAACTGACCTGACATGTTGGGTGGGTTGTATAGGGTCAGTGGAGTAAATGAGAATGTCATCTAAGTACACAAAGACAAACTGATTAAGAAAATCACAGAGGACATCATTAACTAGGGCCTAAAACACTGCTGGGGCATTGGTAAGGCCAAAAGGCATTACCAGGTATTCGAAATGTCCTAACGGTGTCTTGAAGGCTGTTTTCCACTCGTCTCCCTCTTTTATTCTCACGAGATGGTAAGCGTTACGAAGGTCCAGTTTAGTGAAAATAGTGGCCAAATGAAGTTGTTCATAGATAGAGTCGATCAGAGGCAGGGGCTACTTGTTTTTCACAGTAATCTGATTAAGCCCTCGATAATCAATGCAGGGTCTTAAAGTTTTATCTTTCTTAGAGACAAAAAAAATACTGCTCCCACAAGGGAAGTAGAGGGACGAATAATACCAGAATTTAATGACTCTTCTACAGTATGTAGGTCTTCATAGTCTTTTTCTGGTCCTGAAAGGTTAAACAGTCTGCTTGAGGGGAGAGGAGCTCCCGGTAGCAGATCAATGGCACAATCATGTGGTCTGTGAGGAGGCAAAGATAGTGCCTAAGGTTTACTAAATGTGGATTTAAGATCAAGGTATGCGGACGGAATATTAGATAAGTCAGACTCTTCTGGTATCTCCTCTTTCTTCTTAAATGAGGAGGAAATGGCTGACCGTAAACAATTATTTAAGCAAAAAGAGCTCCATTTTTCAATTATTTTCGTCTCCCAGTTAATCACGGGGTTGTGAGTCTTTAACCAAGGGAAACCCAATATAAGTTGTGGAGAAGGAGAGTCAAAAATGAAGAAGCTACCCCACTCGTGGTGATTTCCTGAGGTAATAAAGTGAATGTCCTGAGTCAGGTTGTGTATCTGGGTGAGATTTTTTCCAGTGATTCCGGTAACTCTCATCGGGGTCGGTAGGTTCTGGGTAGGTAAGTCTAGCTGGGTCACCAGGTCTCTGCTTATGAGATTTTGTTCCGCTCCGGAATCGATGAGTGCTACAATAGGAAGTTGACATTGTTTAGACAAAATAGTCACTGGGAGGGTTAAACGTGGTGCAGGAGAAAAAGAAGAATTTCCCACCAGGATCTCCTGCCCTAATGGTGAGAATGTTCATTTCCCCAGAGCGAGCAACAAGCGACAAAGTGTCCAAGCTTACCACAATACATGCAGGCTCGTGCTTTTATACATTCCTGTTTCTCTTCCGGAGTTAGGTGAGTTTGTCCAATCTCCATCGGTTCTGTCTCGGCCTCGTTAGAAGTTGAAGAATGACTGGATTCCTTTTGTGTAAAACGAGCCTCAGAAACAGGAGCTGAGCCGGCAGTGTAGTAGCCATAGCTTTTCGGCGTGTGACGTAACCCGGAAACAGGGGTTCTCTGGGAATTGTAGTTCTTCTCACGAATACATTCTAGTCTGTGATTATCCAGTCGACTGGCCAACTTTATCAAATCATCCAAACTATTGGGTTCATCTCGGGCGGCAATCTGATCTTTAATGTAATCGGACAATGAATGAAGAAAAGTACCTCTTAGAGCCAACTCTTCCCATTTAGTTTGAGCTGTAATAATCCGGAACTCGAGGGCGTGTTCGGCGACGGACCTTCTGCCTTGCTGTAGTGTCAGGAGGCGCTTCACTGCTTCCTCCTGCTGGAGCGGATGATCAAACACAAGTTCAAAATGTTTTAAAAAACAGGCAAAGGTTAGAGTCTCGACAGATGGGTGTTGGCCCATCAGAATCAGAATCAGAATAAACTTTATTGGCATTGCACCGAGATACAACGCGAATATGTACGTACAATCGTCCGAAGATGGGCGGAGTGCACGAAGCTGTGGCTAAAATAATCAGCGCGGCCTTCTTATTCTTATTCAGAATAATATTTTGCTTAGATAAGAAAAGGAAAGAAAACATGAGGAGAGACGGTATAAAAAAAGATCTCTCACACCGTGTCCTAGACAGGGAACAATTTGAGGCATCAAAAAAACCTACCACAGCAAAGCAACATAAACAGACGTTATACATTTACATATAGGCAGTGAAAACATTGAATTTTTAAGGGAAAGTCGTAGCATAGTCCAGAGCCCCCCCTCAGCCATTGTCCAGGTAAGAGGTGATGTTCATCTTCAGCTCAGTTGAGGTTCTGTTACATGTCCACAGCCTTGGGGAAGGGAGGGGTGAGGAAACAGTCAAAGCATCTTTGTTGTTTTCAAAACATTCTAGGAGGAGTTGAGATAAGTCCGGCATCAAGGCCACAGTTTGGGTCAGGCAGAACTCATAATTGTTGTTTCTACCTTTAAAGTCTCGCTGGTACATATTCTCTGATGGAAACTCCAAAACAGCCGAATTGATCCTTTACTCCAAAAGTCGAGCTCACAGCTTTCTCCAGATTATTCCACCATTCATGAGTGCTGCCAGGGAGAACACAGTCCTGAAACAGCTGCTCCAAATCCCTGTCACAGCTCCACATTCAGTCCGAGCACTGTCAAGCTTCAACACCTCCACACGAATTTGTAGACAACCAGATTCCACCAACCCAAACAGTAGATTCTAGTCGTCATCATGAATCCAATTTTTTCTCTAGAGTTCAGTGTCCTCCTTACCCTGACTCCTGTCGGGAGAAGTTGATCGATTTTGTTGAGAGACCACCTGATCCTTCCAATTAAGAGGTATGCAGGAAAAAAATAGGCTTTTTAAGGGTTCACAGGACAAAAGAGTGCAGCAGGGAAGCAGGTGGGGGGGGGGGGGGGGCAGAGAGGGAAAACACATCTGGTTTCACCGTAGAGTAGCAGGGGAAAAAAAAAGCATCGAAGAGCATCCCCCTTCTGTTGGTTTACAATGTATGTTATTTTTGAAGCGTCTGAAGAATAAGTTTTAGGAGCTCGATTAAAAGCCAAGCGACACTGCAAAATAAACCCACCACAGTGATCAGGATCACCTGAAAAAAAATCAGAAGGTCTGAAAGTTATCTCACTGGGCTTGGGGTTCACATCTCTGGTTGCGGCTCGAGGATTGAGGTTCTCTGGTGGAATACTTTGGGACGTAGGTGTAATGAACTAGACCTCCGACCTCAATCTGTCTCTGAAGACCTTCAGGGGACAGGAACTGTTATTTCATTGATTTGAATCCAGAAATACAAATTATCTCATCAAGAGACTATTTAATTGTATCCTGAATAAATCAATTGAAAGAACACTTCTTTTTTTATATTATCATTACTATTTTACAATATCTTGATAATCAAAAGTGTGTTTAGTTCATACCATTTCTAATGTTGAAGTGAACCACTCATTTAAATCAACTGTGAAACAGTATTAATGCTTTTTAAACCTCATTAGACTTGGATCATACAAGTTAAATGTCTATTTACGAAGTAAGTGTACATTTACTCTTCTGTCTGTGTGAGGAGTGGACCTGATGTCGGTCAAAAGTCAGAAGACAAGTTATGAGAACGAAGTGCCTTGTTTTTAAAATACTCAGACAGTAAATAAGAACTGGCTGGCACCTGCTGTCTCTCACTTCTTCAAAATATTTTCCTGTCTGTACTAACCGTTCTTAAAAACATTTCTGCTGTCTGCTGACTCCTAATAACCCTCTGACATCACTAAAACTACACCCCTGCTGGTTGTGCTAACTAATCAGGAAGTACCACGTAACAGGAAGTGGATACCCTTTAAAAGTCAACACTTCTTGGAACTAGTCAGTCTTCCAAGTCTTCCAAGTGTTCCCAGTCTTCTTGGAACTTTCAGCCATACTGGAAGACTCAGTCTTACTGGAGTCTTCCAGCTGAACTAAGTAGCTGATGGATTTTTGGACCATGAGCCAAGGGTCTGTCCATTCCAGCGGAGTCACAGCTCGCATTGCTGTGCACTCAACCCGAGCATTAAATGCTCTCAACTTCTAAGGAAGCTTATTCTGTTGAACGGAGTATATGGAACTACTTCTGAAGATTCTCAGCCACCCTGACCGGAGACGCTGAAAAGGTAGCGTGCCAATGGACCTCTGTTCCGGAGCTGATGTATCCTCTGCCAAGGTAACAAGTCGTTGCACGCCCTGAGTGTACCGCGGGCTGAGCTGGTGTCGGAGGAAGGGTGCCATTTCTGGTCAACACATAACTTTCATCCATCTAAACCTCCTCTTTAAATCTTTAAACTTCTTTACCCCATTTCTTTAAACTTCTATTCACCAGTAAATCAAGCTAGATGCCTTCAGAGATGAATTATTCTCCGTCAGTAATCCTCTGTTGTCTTGGTATTTGAACTTGCTAAGTTTATCCAAGCAGAAACAGATCAGCCAATCAATGTGTACATGTTTGATGTTAAATTTTGATTCTGTTAAATAAATGACCGCATTTATTCTGATGGGTCAAAGATAAAATGGTGTCTCATGTCACTAATCATACACTCCACTCCACAAGTTATCTTGGTCACATGGCAGAAATTTAACTAGAAAAATAATCTGTTGTTAATTAAACAATTAATATTCTTTGTGCTTGAAATAGCTTTAAGAATAATTAATTAGTAGTGTAGCAGCAGCTACAGCTGTCCCGGTCTCACTACATAGGTAACAGAGTAGAAACTCTTTGAGTTAAAGCAAAAACCATACCTCCCATTTCCTGAAGGTTGGGCTGATTACTTCTCTGAAATTCCAGGATCTGTTGCAGGGTCGCATCATGGTTGTCGATGCGCTTAGCCTGTGAGGACAGTGAGTGTTGGGACTGTTTTCTCTCAGTCATGTTCTGGGTGATTTCTGGCTGGAGCATTCTGTTGTAATGTGGAATTACCCAGATGAACAGACTGAGAGGAAAACAGAACCAAACTCGAACGTAATTGAAAAATGTTTATTTACAGTGAGTAAAAATAAACTATTTACAAACAGGATCTGAGTCTGTGGAGACAGAGGAGGAGGCTTACTTTATGATGAGGAGTTTGATCCAACAACTGAATATTCAAGGTCTTTGGGAGGCTTACAGTGAAAGGAGTAAGAACAGCTAATGGATGGGTTGAGGCAGTGGCGGTCCTAGGCTATTTGGCGCCCTGGGCGAGCAACCCCAACGGCACCCCCCCCA
>NC_056508.1:8771632-8775061 GCF_014905685.2 Nematolebias whitei
ACAGGTAAGTTTATCCTCAGAGTCTTCTTCAATATTTCAGAATACAGGACAGGATCCAGGACATCAAGACTCTGAAAATGTGGACACAAAAACAAGGTAAGTCTTTTCAATCTTTGAACACTATACAGGGCTGGAGGCATATGTACCGGCAGGTAGAACAATGCTCCAGCAATGACTGGAGCTCAACTGGAGCCTTAAGTAGTCCTGGCACCAATTAGGGAAAATGGTCTCAGCTGCTGCTGCTCATCAGTGCCGCCCCTGCCTTCAGGAACCTGGTGGAAGGAAGATGAAAAAACCCTACAGTCTCATTTGTTATTCTCTGTTGCGCTGTCAACAAAAACTACACTATAACAAATATTCCCCACAACTAGATATTTTACTCACTCATTAAGGATTATCTTTTCTACACACATATTTAACAAACACTCCCTTTGTGGGCCGCTCAAAAATTCCACCCATTCTTGTTACTTCCTCTCATTCCCTGCACAATCCTCGCACCTTTTATCAATGAACACACACACACACACACACACTATTTGTTGTCAGGTGAAAAATACGACCATCTCACTAGAGGCGTAAGAATTATCTTATCTTGAGACCTGGCAACCCAGCTTCACTCACAGAACACAGTTGTTTTCACATGGAAAAAAAAACACGATCGCTCGTCGCGCACCTTAATTTTCTCTAGAGTTCAAAATCTCAATTTCAGCTTCTCACACGACTGTGAGTAAAACACTCCAGTCCACACGGCGGTGGACGATCAGTTATGCTCTGACAATCAAGCCAACAAAACAAACAGACCTGAATCATGAACAAAACATAAACACAAATCACCTTGTTGTTTGGACCACGCCACCAACTGACAAACAAAAAATGCGAATCGTAAATAGACAAATAAACACGGTCACTAGTGTAAATTAACTCTTAATATAAGAGACGTTGTTTTAATCTTTAGTCCTCTTATCACCATGTATGGATCTCTGAGGGACTCAGCGCTTTCTCTTATTATTCTTGTCGTAGTTTGCGGTTAGCAGCGAACCCAGAGTGCAGAACAGGGACTCAACTCGGCAGAAATACAAAAATATGTTTTAATGATAAATAAAAGTACAAAATAAACAAGCTGACGGGGCTGCAAAACTTACATGAACAAGGCACGAGGAACTCAGGCGACAAGAGAGACACGGGGAACTCGAGGGACCAGGAAGACTCAGGACAGACTTAGGACAAGACTCAGGAGACCAAGGGAGAGTACCAACGAAGACGACCCGACAAAGGACAAGACAGAATAGGACTGCTTAAATACTGTGAGGAGACGAGACGCAGGTGGCAACAATGGAAACTAACGAGGAAGCACGAGGGAAACAGACACAAACCGGGCCACAGAAAAGTACCGTCCTTACAATTCTCAGTGTAGCCAGCTTCTTGTTATTATTTGTGAGGAGTCACGTCACAGGGAAACTCAATCAAAACCCAGCAATCATCTCTCCCCGCGTCCGGTAGAAAATGGGGCATGCCAATCTCTCGACTCTGCAGGTCCCAGACCTGTCTGTTGACTCACACAAACTATTTTCCAAACTCTTTCTCTCAACACCGGTTTAAGCAATATCAACTTCTTAAAACAACCAAATCACTTCACCACAATCAAGGCTGTTAATTTTAGCAGACAAACTGACGCTGCATGGCCACACTGTGAGGAAAATTCCCCTTGTTTTTGTTTTTTTTTTGCCGGCGCGTGCAGGTGTGCAGAGTCCGTTTACTTGGATTCAATTCACATTTAACAATTACTCCTGCTCTTCCATTCACACTGCCCGCATCCTCCACCAAATTGTTGAGGTCTTCAGACTATGAGAAACAACCTTCAAACACTTAGCTCAAAAACTGCCTCAGCTTGAGATTGTTCAGTGGAAGGAAGACAGAGTCAAAAACACAGCCTGAGAAGTGGTTCTGAATTCAGACAAAGATTTATTTTACCTTTACAGCACTGGAAAGGGAGACGGTCTCACATGCACCTTACATCCATCAAAACACATCTGAGTTACAAATGTCTTTGCTTCGTTTAAATACAGCATTATCAGTTACATTGGGATTTCCTTATCGTGATGTTGTTCTCTGGGTCAGTCGATACTCTTGGGTGTGGTCTGGCATGGTCTCGTTATTTTCAGCCACTGCCCCAGCTGACAGTGGACTGTTCCAGCAATATATCAACAGTCTCTGGTTCTCTTGTACAAGGAGTTACGCACATCATGAACTTCTATGACATACATCATAATTTTGTAGTTTTTACCATACTCAGAGAAATATTTCATGTCAGAGCATAGCATAAAAGATGACATTATACATCCATCCATCCATCCATTTTCTTTACCCGCTTATTCCTTTATGGGTCACGGGGGTCGCTGGTGCCCATGTCCAGCAATCACTGTGCGAGGGGCGGGGTACACCCTGGATGGGTCGCAAGTCCATCACAGGGCCACATAGAGACAAACGAGACAAACAAACATTCACTCTCTCACTCACACCTAGGGACAATTTAGAGTTACCAATCAGCCTAACATGCATGTTTTTGGACTGTGGGAGGAAACCGGAGTACCCGGAGAAAACCCACGCATGCACGGAGAGAACATACAAACTCCACCCAGAAAGGCCCCTGGACTGGGGTTTGAACCAAGGACCTGCTCGCTGAGAGGCAGCAGCTCTACCAGTTGCGCCACGGTGCTGCCCGACATTATACATATTAAACATTTTTATTTGTTGAGTTCTCTGCTTGGTACATTATTTTTCTTTTTTTGTTTTTGTTTGTTTAAACAATTTAAAACATGACAGTGATGTCACTGTTTAAAGGAAACAATTGCTCAATAAATTAGTAAAATGCAACTTGTTATGTTTGGGTTCTTTCATCTAAGGTAGACATGGTATGACCCATGTACTGGTTTTGATTTTTTGTTTTTACTGTAACTGACCTTCAAAAGAGCTAGAAACAGGGACTCATCAGCTGATCCTCCGTAGAATAATTATATGGACTACAGGCCATGTATTATTTGTTTTATGACATTTAGTGAAGGTTTTTGTTTGGATAAAGGAAACAAATGTCTCTATTTCACCATAGATGAACTGTTCCTGTTGCCATATCATTTGAAATAAAACTACAGAACACAAAGTAATTTAAACAGGAATGGGTAGAAGATCAAATCAAATTCAATATATTTCCTAAAAATTAAAGGAAAAACAGGAGCAGGACAGGAGTGATTCTGAACAGGAGAAGGAGTCATGTTACCAGGAGTGGGAAAGGACTAATTTTTTTACTCTGGACCAGGATTGGGACAGGGACTTCCTCTCTCTTTGTAAATAGTTCGTTGTTGAGGAGCAGGAGGAGGAGCAGCATGAGGAGCAGGTAGGTGTGGTGAGCTTCCTCTGTAAAGTTTTAGGTGT
>NC_056508.1:8775071-8794514 GCF_014905685.2 Nematolebias whitei
TAGTTGTTGAGGAGCAGCAGGAGGAGCAGGTAGGTGTGGTGAGGTTCGTCTCTGTAAATATTTAGTTGTTGAGGAGAAGCAGGAGGAGCAGGTAGGTGTGGTGAGTTTCCTCTCTCTTTGTATATAGTTAGTGAGATCATCCGATCAGCTGCTGTTGGCTGTTCCAAACACAAGACTGAAGCTCAGAGGAGATTGGGCTTTTTCAGTCATGGGGCCCAAACTCTGTAACAACCTGCCCCCCAACATCAGGCAGGCCACCTCCATTCCTCACTTCAAATCCCTGCTTAAAACACATCTGTTTTCTCAGGCATTTCATACAGTGTAAATTGATCTAGTTTTTTTAATCTGTGACCCTATGTTTTAAATGCTTTTTATTAATTCTTCAGTTATTATTATTAGTGTATTGTATATATATGTGTATATATATATATATATATATATATATATATATATATATATATATATTCTCTTTAATTTACTCATTGATTGTTGTTGTTGTTGTTGTTAAGCACTTTGATAACAGGTTCTGTTTTAAATGTGTGTAAGTGTAAGATCTGACCTCTGCAATATCACGTGTGGAGTTCCTCAAGGCTCTGTACTTTTACCAAAGTTATGTATTTTATATGTGAATGACTTAGTGAATGTATCAGGACTCCTCAAATGTGTCCTTTTTGCAGATGACACCACATTTTTTTGTTTGGGTAAAGATGTAAAACGGATGTTGGAACTGATGAAGACAGAATTTGATAAAATACAATCTTGGTTTAAACTTAATATATTATCATTAAATTTAGATAAAATTAATTACATGTGTAGTGAACTAGGCCTCCGATCAAACCTGCCTCTGAAGACCTTCATGGGACAGGAACTGTTATTTCATTGATTTGAATCCAGAAATACAAATTAGCTCATCCAGAGACTCTCTAATTGTATCCTGAACTAATCAATTGAAAGAACACTCTCTTTTATATCATCATTACTATTTTACAATGTCTTGATAATCAAAAGTGTGTTTAGTTCATACCATTTTTAAATGTTGAAGTGAACCACTCATTTTAAATCAACTGTGAAACAGTATTAATGATTTTTTAATCCTCATTCAAAGTAGAAATCAAGTTAAATGTCTATGTTACAAAGTAATTATGCATTTTTGATCTTCTGTCTGAAATGAGGAGTGATGTCGGTCAAAAGTCGGAGACAGTCCAAAACAGGTTATTGGAACGAACTGTCGTGTTTTTAAACCTCTCAGACAGTAACAAGAGAACTGACACCTGTAGTTTTTCTCTCTTCGTCAAAACATTTCTCTGTCTGTTCCTAAACATCTCCGCTGTTTTCTTGACTTGTAATGACCCTCTGACATCACTAAAACCACACCCCTGTTGGTTCCTTCAACCAATCAGGACTTCCCAAAAGTGACCGGAAGCAGAACTCTTTAAAAGTTGACACTTCCTAGTTCTATCAAGTTGAGTTGGTGAGTTGAGTTGGTGAGTTGGTTGGTTCCGTGACTTCTTCTGGTTCTGATGGAGTTCGGCTGGAGTTCCTAGGAGTTCTTCCGAGTCTAGTTGGGATTATGGAGCCTTCCACATCTGAGTGGAACCTCTGACGGACTCACAGCTTGCTGTGAGTTCACCCGGGAGATGAGCGTGTTGTGGAACGGAGTACCGTCACTACTTCGGACGATTCTCAGCCATCCTAAGGAGACGCTGAAAGGTAGCGTTGAAATGGAACTCCGTATCGGAGCTGACCTATCTTCTGCAAAGGTAATGAGTCACTTCACTACCTAGTGTACCGGGGCTGAGCTGGGGTCGGATGAAGGGTGCCATTCCTCGTCAACACACTTTCCTCATCCATCATTTTCTCTCCATTTAAACTCCTTCATTTCCCATCTTTAAACTTCTATCTTGCCAGTAATTAATCCAGATATCTTCAGAAATGTCTGTTGTTTTTATTAAGTAAAACGTGCCAAGTTTTATTAATCAGAGCCGATCAGTATAAAATGTACAATGTTTTGATGTTAAATTTTGATTCTGTTAATAAATGACCACATTTATTTTGATGGGTCAAAGAAAATTAACGTCTCATGTCACTGATTAAACCATGTACAACACAGTACCTCTGTCACATATCTGTCAAGTAGCTCGAAAAAGTGAGAACCCATTATTAAAAATTGACTGTAGTGGAGCTCCTAAGCTAACTGAAGCTAACCTAGCCTTAGCATACTACATTCTTGATGATTTCTAGTTGCTTAATCATACACATGATATTTAGTAACAAGAAGAGAACTGTTGATGATCCATTTAAAATTGAGGGTGTTGAGATTTGTAGAGTTAATGAGATGAAATTTTTGGGTGTAATCATTGATGAACAGCTAACATGGAAAAATCACATAAATTCTGTAAGAACAAAAATAGCTAAATCTATTGCAGTACTATACAAAGTCAGGGAATTATTAAATGATAAAGCTCTGTACATATTGTATAACACAATTATTGTTCCACATTTAATCTATTACATTGATGTTTGGGGGAAAGCGTGTAAAACATTTACAAAGCCTATTTTTATTTTACAGAAAAGAGCTGTAAGAATTATCACCAGAAAGCATTACAGTCACCCATCAAGCACATTATTTTATCAACTGAAGTTATTGAAGTTCCATGATTTGGTAGATTATAGTATTTTATCAGTTATGTATAGGGCTCAAAATAACACATTACCATTAAATATCCAAAGAAATTTTGTTAAAAGACAAAGTTGTTATAATCTTAAGGGGATAGAGATGTTTGTCAAACCAAAATTCAGAACTAGTCTGAAGCGAAGTTCTACCTCAATCCAAGGAATTGGATTGTGTCTAGAGAGTGATGTTAAAAATGCCAAGTCAATGTGTACATTTAAGAAAAAGATTAAAGCTGAATTGTTAAAAATATATATATATATAAAGTAGCTTAATGTGTTTTTTGTATTAGAATTAGAAAAAATAAGAGACAGTTTTTGTATTAGAATTAGAAAAATTAAAAAGAGTTATTCATTTTGTTCTGTTACTTGAAAATTATTGTGATTGAAATAATTGTGTGGAAAAAAAGGGGCAGATATAATGAGATTTTTTTCTTCTGCTGCCTTTCATTTTAAATCTCTTGTATTTTTTATATTGTTATGAAATTGTTTTGTATTTTTTAAAATGAATAAACTTTATACCATACCATACCAAATGTGCTCTATAAATAAAGTTGACTTGACTTGACTTTTATTGCTTTTTGCAGGTAACTGCTGGAAAAAAGTCAAGTTTAGGATGGACGTTTTAAAACTCTGCAAATGACAACTGCAATAAAAATAAGAATAACATTTGTAAACATGAACTGTTTTGGTGTTTATTCAAAGTTTTTAAATTTTTATTTGACAGTAAACATGGAAGATCTCATGATTTGTGTATTTGTGTCGAGACTTTAAACTCACTTCTCTTTAAATGCTGAAACAGATCTGGTGCCGTGTTTGTACCACACACACTTCTTCAAAGTTCAGCCTCAGATGTAGGAACAGTGAAGTGGTTGTCATGACAACAAACACATGTGTCAATCAGCTGAGTGGGACCAAAGAAGGCTGCAGAGTCCGGTGGCTTTGAAACAAACATCAGAGCAGAGCAGTGGAGGTCTAAAACCTCTGAAGAGGATCAAATATGTCAAACATCTGTTTACTGAAATATTTTGCTAACTCTCCTTTTAACAAAAAAAAAGACTGCATAACCAAAGAGTTCTACTGAGGTTCTTGTGTTTAAATGAAGCTGAAGATTCAGATGAATGAAGTGTGGACTCCTGGTTCAGTGAGCAGCTGCTTCAGATTCACCTGAAGCTCTTTAGGCCCTTTTCATCATTATGCAGTCTGTAAAAACTCTGGACTCTAAAACTTTGAAGCTCTAAAACATGTTGAAGTATCGAGCACCGACTCCAAATTTAAGCTGTATGCTCACTGGGTCCATTCGAACACCATACGAAGCGCCAGCTTGCCCAAAAAATGTCTTGTCACTCAGCTCTCCATGTGCTTAATTACGCGTTGCGTAATTATGCGTACCATGCACAGACGCGTGCTGTGTAGTTATACGTTCTGAGTGCATGAACGCCCCGGAAAAGCTTACAATGGGGAAAAGGAAGATGCTGAAAAAAGGCCATGAACCAAGCAGATCCACGGCTGATCAATATGAACAGATTAATAATAACAAGTGAACTGATTATTAATCAAATGAACTGATTGGTAACAATAGTCATGACTGATTAGTGACAATAGAACAAGAACAATAGTCACAACTTGTGACTGATAACATCTCACACTGTAACTGCATGCAGTCAGATGTGAGTTTAAATGAGGTTCCATGAAACAATAATATTCATTCTGTTAAAACACTAGGGACAGAATGTGTCATGGAACGAGCCATCACATCACATAAATAAAAGCGAATAAATGAGCAGGGTGTTGACCACGCGGCCGCAGTGCAAATATCCTGCATTGACATACCATTATGCAAAGCAGTTTAAGATGCGATACCCCTGGTCGAATGCGCCATGAGGTTGTCAGGAGGCTCTAAATCTGATGCTCTGTAGGCTTCAGAAATGGCCTCACACAGCCAGTGTGACAGGCGCTGGGTGGATAACGGGCGACCTACAGATGCATCTCGATAATGCACAAACAAATTTTGAGTCTGACACATTGCGGCCATGTGTGCTATGTAGCACGTCAATGCACGCACAGGACAGAGAAGATGGAAAGATGCTTCTTCTTCTGATTTGTGGGGGAGGGAAAAATCCCTCCAACGATGATTTAAAAGAGCTTGTGATGTTTTTAGGCATGAACGCTGGGTTAGGCCTCAGATCAGCTGAGCTGCCATTAGCCTGAATTCTGAGACATGACGGAGCGACAGAGAGGGCAGATAAATCACTCGCCCTCATAGCGGATGTTAAAGCCAGCAGCGGGGCTGTTTTAAGAGACAGGAATTTAATTGGAACCTGATTCAGTGGCTCAAATGGAGCTTTGAACAGGGCTCGCAGAACCAGCGTTAAATCACACTGTGGAGCAAGTGGGCATGTAACAGGCCTGCGTCTCTGTACACCTTTTAAAAAACACCATCAGCGGACGATTAAAAGCTGTTCTGTCCCCAAAACCTTCGTGACAGGAGGAGATGGCTGCAGCGTACGTTTTAATCGTGCTGAATGCCAGATTTCTGTCCATCAGCTGCTGCAGAAAGGATAGCACGCCACCTAGTGGACATGAAGTGGCCTCTACACCGTTCTCTGTACACCAGCGCTGAAAAGCTGTCCACTTTGATGTGTACAGCGCTATGGTGGATGCAGCACGTGAATCCTGGATCGTGCGCACTACATCTTGAGAGAGACCCATCCTCTCTAAGCGGATCCGCTCAGCGGCCAGACCCAAAGGTGCTGGCCTATTTCTGGGTAACTCCTGTTTCTGGGTAACTCCTGATCGCTCCTCCCGCCTGGAGGAGAGTGTCCTCCCTCCACGGCAGTTTCCACAGGCGCCCCAATAACAGGCGTCGTAGAACTGGGAACCATGGTGCGTTCACGTGCTCGGGAGCCACCAGGAGAGTTGTCAATCCCTCCTCCTGAACTCGGTTCAGAAACCGCAATATCAGAGGAGCTGGGGAGAACGCGTAAAGAAGTGTTTTGGGCCATGTGCTGTGAGCAAACGCGTCCACCCCTAGCGGTGGTTAGTCCCACGGGCTCAGTGAGAACCATAGTTGACACTGAGTGTTCTCTCATGTTGCAAACAGGTCCACAGCCGCTTTGTCAAATTTCTACCACATCTGAGCCATCAGGTCGGGGTGGAGGGTCCAGTCCCCGTGACACGGACCGCCCCTGGACATCACATCTGCCCCTTTGTTCAGATCATCGGGGATGTACACTGCTCTGATGGAGAGCAGATTTTGGTGTGCCCAACATAGTAACTGTCTTGCAATGTGTAACATTTGGGCTGAGCGCACACACCCCTGCCAGTTTATGTATGCAGCAGTAACCTTGTTGTCTGTGTGAATCAAAACATGTTGATTCCGCAGCACAGAGGTAAAGTGTTGAATCACATTCAGAACCGTGCGACATTCCAAAACGTTTATATGAGCTGTTGTGTGAGGTGGCCACAGCGCCTCTACAGCTCGGGATAGGCATGTCCCCCCCCCCCAACCTGACAGTGACGCGTCTGTGAAGACTGACACGTGTGACGTAGGTCTCCTGACGGGGACTCCCTCCGACAGAACCAGGGGTTTTTCCCAGTGTCGGAGGTCCGTTCTCACAGAGGGAGGTACAGTGATCATCTGTCTCTTTTGCTTTACCAGATCCACACTCAAATGAACAAACCATCTCTGGAGGTGTCGCATGTGGAGTAAACTCAGCGGAACCACTGTGTGAGCTGACGACATCGTTCCTAACAGCTTCATGATGGAAATGGCTGTTACCACTCTGCCAGGTCTTACGTGGTGGAGCTGGTCTTTTAGAGTTTTGATCCTCGTCTGTGATAAACGAGCGCTCATGGTGGTCGAGTTTAGTTCCACTCCCAGATAAAAGAACGTCTGGGCCGGGAGAATCGAGCTTTTTTCCCAATTTATGGCAAAGTCCAGATTTAGCAGGTGTGACGTCAGCACCTGGGTCTGCGCTGCTGCTTCCTGTCTGGAACGCGTCAGCAGCAACATGTCGTCCAGGTAAAACAAAACTCTCATCCCTGCTCTGTGTAACGGTTGCAGGGCCGTACGAGGCGCGAGGGAATAACTGAACAGCAGCCTGTTGTACTGTGAAAGAAAAATGTTGTTTTTATCTGCATTACTCAGTTTATTATTGTTTTATTCACTTTAGTCAATTAATGCAATGTATTAAAAAAGAATGCTTCCTCTTCTGCTGAACTGTTGGAACAGCCTTCATGTCTGCTTGCACATACACCACCCAGTAACAGGAACCACCAGCAGACAAGCAGAACAAAAACAAGGCTGAATCATCAAGCACAAGTTTCTGCTAAGACTCACTGTTCCTGTTTTTGATAAAACTGTCTGATTTTAAATGTCACGATGTACCAGATGTCAAGATGTTCCAGGATGTGAGAAAACAACCTGTCAGCAGTTGATCTTTTAAATCTGTTTAATAAGCACTCTCTGATGGGAAAAACACGCCCAACTAAAGAAACTGTTGTTCATTCTCCGCACACAACGATGTATCCATCCACAGGATGTTCGTGTGCTGTTAGAGTATAAAATGTGTACGCCTCCACTGTGTATTCAGAACTCCTCCTCGATCGGCTCAGTCAGCTTTGAGACTCCGGCGAGGACGATTCTCCTTTTTGCTGCAAAGAGAATAAACCAGGGCTTGATTTTAAAAGTGTCTCTGTCTCCAGCTGAATTTTAGACTTATTTTCTTCTTTAGTATTGAGTCTAGTTTTCCTCAAAAATTGGCGTCACGAACAGGATCGTCTGTGGTTCGTCCTCTTCTGGCCAAAAGGATGGCCCAGCACAGAATATCAACATCATCAGGCCAGGATTCTGCGGTCTACACTCATCTCAAGGCCAGCGGTCACTCTTTCTTTGGGGTGGCTGTGGCTGAGTGGTTAGAGCAGTCGTCCTCCAATGCTAGAGTTGGGGGTTCAAATCCACCAGCAGTCACATGCTGAAATGTCCCTGGGCAAGACACTGAACCCCTCATCGCCTCTGATGTGTGTCCCATCAGTGTATGAATGTGATCTAAAGCACTGATTGGTCTAATTAGAATGATTTGTTCAATTAGCTTTGTAGAGATCTAGTAGAGTGCTGTATGAATGGGTAAATGAGGACACAGATTGTAGTGTAAAGCGCTTTGAGTATCTTGAAATAAGATAGAAAGACGCTATATAAATACAGTCCATTTACCATTTACCATTTCAGGGATGAAGATGTTCACATCATGGACAGAGAGGAATGATGGTTTGAGAGAGGAGTAAAGGAGGTCATCTTTGTGAAAAGAAATCGTCCATCATTAAACAGTTGTGGAGGCCTCTGGGTTCAACTGTCCCCCTCTTACAATGCTGTTATTGCTAGTATCACTCAACCCTCTGTGAATAGTAAACAGCCATCAGTGTGCTAATGATCCATTGTTAGGCTGATGGTCCTTCTTGAGCATGTGATCAGCTGGTTTTGGTTGTCAGCAGCAAACTGGTTGATCCACTCTGAGAAGGTGCTATTTAAGAGACTGAGCTGAAAACAGCACCTCAGACTGAGGAAGTCTTTCGGATGAGAGATGAAACGTTTCTACACTTTTTTTGCTTTTTTTTTTTTTTTTTTTTTTTTAATGTCCAGAGGACCAGACTGAACTTTTTTGGATTTTCATCTTTCCCTCATCTCACTCGCCTCATTTCTGTTTCTTCCTTCCTCAGTCTCTGAATTTACAATGGCACTGTTAGAATGAAGATTATTTTTCAATAAAAATATGACATGTCTTATTTAACACTGTTCATACCAAAGTTTAATTTAGAACAATATGTGTGATCACTGGTCAGATCACTGGTCAATGGATCAACATGCAGTGGAAGTTCTGCTGTTCTTCTCATTTGGTTCTGGTCGATGAACAAATCGTTGAACCTCCTTCAGTCTCACACGACCTGACTGTGTCTTTGTAAACTGTCCTCTCTCAAAATGTGTCTGTAGAGTGACATTAGTTTATTTTCTTGCACATTTCTTTGACAGTTAAACATATGTGCAGATTAAATTTACAGCACTCAGTTTTGTGTTGTTGTGATGATGATGATGGTGCTCCTGCTGACTTGAGATGATGTAATTAATAAACAGTATAAATTCAATTCAATTCAATTCAAAAATACTTTATTAATCCCAGAGGGAAATTAAGTGTTGTTGTAGCTCATCATCTTGGTTTCGTTCAAAAGTTGTTATAGATGCTGAGCTGTGGGCAGGAAGGATCTCCTGCAGTGAATTCAAATAATCTGGCCACAGATACTGATCCATCCACCTGGATCCAGCTTGCTGTCAGATCTGGTGGGCCTCTCGGTCCTCCTAGGAAGCAGAACTGCCCGACTGTTGGGTAGAATTCCTCCCAGAGCAATGGTCACTCCTCCCAGCAGTCTGCCGAGCTTCTCGTCACCACGGACAGCCAGCTTATGGTGTTGGGGGATGATCCTTGTCCTCCCGTTGTCAAAAGCTGAGTTTTCCACCAGCTCCATGATCTTGGTGGTCAGGTACTCGAGCATAGCTGTCAGGTTGATGGAAATTCAACCATGGTGCCTCCTTTTCTACTCCTTTGGGGCTGTAGCTGATGTATTTGAGCTTTTGATATGTTAATCAGATGCTCCTGGTTGTTATAAAAACACCTTGTCGCCATGGTTACGCATCTAACAAATGCCCAAAAGTAGAAAGGTTTCTATAAAAATCCTTCCAGCTGCACAGCATCCAATACCAGAGGAAGTAATCATCCGAAAAAAAAAGTGATTTACATCCAGAAAAAAGAGGAATTAGTTTTCAAAAGCAATAACACAGAATGAAAGTTACAGAGCTGCTCCAACATGCAGCCACCCCGAGCGGTGCAATTCTAGAACAGCAGTAAAAGTACTTTAAGCTTGTTTTACATTTTACATATTTTATAATAAATTGTTTGGAAATTTATTTTTGCACAATTAACACTTTGTCATCTGTTATGATTGTAACTAGAAACAGTTTCATTTAAATTAACATTTTAATCAATGAATTACAATTTTACAATAGTTGTCAGGCTACAATCAACTCAGTCATCCAGGTACTTGGTTGCCATAAAAAAACGACAAATACAACAATTATATTCAGGTCTCTCTTGTAAAAGAGTCCTCGTGGCTCAATGGGACTAACCTGTTTAAATAAAGGTTGAATTAATATCTTCTATAGAAATCAAGAATTCATCCAGATGATCTAAGGTAAGCTGGAGCAGATCTGAACTACTGGCATGGAGGACAAGATGGAGCATTATCATGCAGAGAACATCAGAAATAGTTTTATAACAGGCGTTACTCTGATCTTTTTTTTAACGTGTGTAACGTTATAAAACACTGACATGGCTATATTGATAATTGTATTGCATATACATTTTTTTTCTAACAAATATGTGTTTGCAGTATCGTTTCCTTCTAAAATTTAATGATAAATGTATCAGCCACTTCTAAAAATGCTTTGATAAAATGCATAGTCTGTGAAATAATCAGTAATCAGTTAAGTAATCAGTTCGTTACTGCTCAATAATTACTGAAAGACGTCAGGTAAAGTAAGAAAAGTTGATTTTTGTGTTATGTTGCGCCAGCAGCCGCTCAAACTGACTGACAGCGCTGAGCTGTTTGGAACTATTGAGAGCTGCATGAACCACGTGCCTGCATAACGACGAGTTCAAAGAGTGTCGCAACTCTCTTTATAGGGCTCTGGTTTGAGGATAAACTGAGGGGAATCCTTAACAGCAGATCATGTGGGGAAAACCCTCTCATGAAAAAATGTCTGGGGAATCCCTTTAACCTTTTAGACAGGTGTGGTAGAAAACAATACAACATTCCTCCTGAGAGATTATACTGTATATCTTGTGAATACATTTAATTTATCGATTGTAGTGAACTAGACCTCCTACATCAATCTGTCGCTGAAGACCTTCATGTGACAGGAACTGTTATTTCATTGATTTGAATCCAGAACACAAATTATCTCATCAAGAGACTATTTAATTGTATCCTGAATTAATCAATTGAAAGAACACTCTTTTTTTATATTATCATTACTATTTTACAATATCTTGATAATCAAAAGTGTGTTCAGTTCATACCATTTCTAATGTTGAAGTAAACCACTCATTTAAATCAACTGTGAAACAGTATTAATGATTTTTAAACATCATTAGACTTAGATCATACAAGTTAAATGTCTATTTACAAAGTAATTGTGCATTTTACACTTCTGTCTGAATGAGGAGTGGAGTTTAATGTCTGTCAGAAGTCAGAGAACAAGTTATGAGAACGAAGTGCTTTGTTTTAGAACTCTCAGACGGTAAATAAGAACTGGCACCTGTAAGTCTCTCACTGCTTCAAAATATTTTCCTGTCTGTTACTAACAGTTCTTAAAAATATGTCTGCTGTCTGTGACTTCTAATAACCCTCTGACATCACTAAAACTCAACCCCTGCTGGTTGTGTTAACCATTCAGAAAGTACCAAGTAACAGGAAGTGGATACGCTTTAAAAGTCAACACTTCCTGGAACTATTCAGTTTTACTGGAACTTTCAGTCTTACTGGAACTTGCAGTTTTAATGGAACTTTCAGACTAACATGAGGCTAAGGTCTAACAGTCTCTACTCTAATAGCTGATGGATTTTGGACCATGAGCCAAGGGTCCGTCCATTTCAGCGGAGTCACAGCACGCCTCGCTGTGATCTCACCCCGAGCATTAGATGCTCTCAACTTCTAAGGAAGCTTATTCTGTTGAACGGAGTATCTGGACACTACTTCGGACGATTCTCAGCCACTCTGACCGGAGACGCTGAAAGGTAGCGTGGAAATGGACCTCTGTTCCGGAGCTGATTTATCTTCTGCTCAGGTAACGAGTCGACACGAGTCGTCACGCACCGAGTGTACCGGGGCTGAGCTGGGGTCGGATGAAGGGTGTCATTCTTGGTCAACATACTTTCCTCCATCCATCTAAATCTCTCCTCTTTAAACCTCTAAATCTCTTCTCTTTAAACCTCTTCACCAGTAAATCAAGCTAAATGCCTTCAGAGATGAACTATTCTCCATCAGTAATCCTCTGTTGTCTTGTTATTTGAACTTGCTAAGTTTATTAATCAGAAATAGATCAGCAAATCAAGTGTACATGTTTGATGTAAAATTTTGATTCTGTTAAATAAATGACTGCATTTAGTCTGACGGGTCAAAGATAAATGACGTCTCATGTACTAGTTATACACTTCACTCTCAAGTTATCTTGGTCACATGACAGAAATTTAACTAAAAAAAAGAAAGAATCCGTTGTTAATTAAACAATTAATATTCTTTGTGCTTGAACTAGCCTTAAGAATAATTAATTAATAGGATGTCCACAGCAACAGCTGTCCTGACATACTACACTATTAACATAAAATAGGGGAAAACTAATTTAGGTTGTGCGATCCCAGCCAAGACCAGAGTGGTTGTTCCCATCTTAAAAAAGTCCAGTCTCAAAAATATCATCGTAATTCATGTATACAGCCATCTATTTAACTGTGTTACACAGTTCTTTACATACAGTAAAATTACATGGACATTTGCAGTAGCAGCTGTAACTTTTCCTTTGAAAACTGAGGTCAACATTTATTCCATCATCATCAACATTAATCCACATTTATATTTTACAATATTTCTACTATGATAATTGTGTACAAAACCAGCAACGATGCAAAGCTTTTTTAAAAAATGGTGCTTGCATTACCGGTAGTTACTAAAATGTTGAAGACTGGAGCTGTTTTAGACAGTAGTGATTTGCCTTTTAAATTATTTGAATCACATTAACAAGCTAACAATGTTTTGTCCAACTGGACACACTTTCAGTGCAGACTGTCTTTTAAAATTCTGTATCAGTTTATGGAATATTAATACTGAAACACTGACAACACTGTAAACTTTTCTATACATGTTTATTACAGCATAAATATCATGACATTTTTGCCAGACTTGACTTTGAGTTGCAAATACCTTCCTGCTACTGACACTATTTACACTTGCAAATAACCAAATATCGTTTTAATCAATAATTTTGTAATGCCCAACAGATGTTGACCTGTATTAGATTTTTCCTGTGGGATCATTAAAGTTCTTATCTTTTCTTATTTTACTATGGCTAATGCTGGTGCTTAGAAGTGGGCCAATAGTATTTTATATTTAACAAAATATAGCCGTAACTGCATAACTTTAATAATGTGTAAAAAAATGCCTCAAAGAATCTAAGTGATGCGCTACCTTCAGCTGTTTGTAGCTACTGCTGCATCTTTTCCTACTTGGTAAAAAATAAAATATGTAAAGGCAGGAATACGCTGTGTTCTGACTGGTAGCTTGTCATCCATCGATCCATCCGTCCATTTTCTTCTGCTTATCCGGGGTCGGGTCGCAGGGGTGGCAGCCTAAGTAGGGAGGCTCAGACTTCCCTCTCCCCAGCCACTTGGTCCAGCTCCTCCGGGGGAATCCCGAGGCGTTCCCAGGCCAGCCGAGAAACATAGTCCCTCCAGCGTGTCCTGGGTCTTCCTCTGGGCCTCCTCCCGGTGGGACGTGTCCGGAACACCTCACCAGGGAGGCGTCCAGGAGACATCCTAAACGATGCTCGAGCCACATCAACTGGCTCCTCTCGACGTGGAGAAGCAGCGGCTCTACTTACTGCCGGCAATGCGGACCAGGCTGTGACACCAGTCATACAGGGACCTATCAAAGCCCGTATCAAAGGGCCCGGTACCCCATACTCCCAGAATACCCCCCCACAGGGTTCCCCGAGGGACGCGGTCGAACGCCTTCTCTAAGTCCACAAAGCACATATAGACCAGTTGGGCAAACTCCCACACACCCTCCAGGACCCTGCTGAGAGTGTAGAGCTGGTTCAGTGTTCCACGACCAGGACGAAAACCGCACTGCTCCTCCTGAATCTGAGGTTCGACTATCCGATGGACCTCTTCTCTAGAACCCCCGAATAGACCTTAACAGGGAGACTTAAGAGCGTGATCCCCCTGTAGTTGGAACACACTCTACAATGCCCCTTTTTGAATATGGGGACCACCACCCTGGTCTGCCAATCCAGGGGAACTTCCCCTGATGTCCACGTAATATTGCAGAGTTGCGTAAGCCAACACAACCCTACAACATCCAGAGCCTTAAGGAACTCCGGGCGAATCTCATCAACCCCTGGGGCCCTGCCACCGAGGAGCTTTTTAGCCACCTCGGTGACCTCAGCACCAGAGATTGGAGGGCCCGACCCAGAGTCCCCAGGCTCCGCTTCCTCAGTGGAAGACGTGCCAGTGGGATTGAGGAGGTCTTAAAAGTATTCTGCCCATCGACCCACGACATCCCAAGTTGAGGTCAGTAGCGCACCACTCCCACTATAAACAGTGTTGGTGGTGTAATGAATGATACCTGTCTGATATTATCCATAATTTAAACGGATTCTTTCATTTTTCTGGACTGAGTACTATCGTGCCTTGAATGATTAAATGTGGACGGAAACGTGTTTAAATTTCGGACTCACCAACAACAGTGAGCCGTTTAATTAAAAACGATTTAAAACACATCACACATTTACATTAATTGACAGATTGATTACAATTAACACAGCTTAATTAATGAGCTTTACAATGAGAAATCATACGGCCATGATTTCTTACTTGCAACTGAAATACAACAGACATTTCTGAAAATATCTGGATTAATTACTGGCAGATAGAAGAGTTTTAAAGATGGGAAAATGAAGTTTAAATGGAGAGAGATGGGTGAAGGAATGTGTCTGTATAACCAGATCAGCACGCTTCTTTAGACGCAGCTTAATCCACGGTACACTGGTAGTTGAAGATCGACTCTTTTACCTTTCTGAAGATATTTCAGTTCCGGCGTAAAGTTCCACTTCATGCCACCTTTCAGCGTCTCCGTAAGAACAGCTGTGACCTCAGGAGTCGTGAGATCATCACAGAACAAACCTCCTCAGAAGTTATGAAGTTTTCACCGGGTGGAGTCACAGCGAGGCATCGTGGCTCCTACAGGACCTCCAGCCGAACTCCATCAGTACCAGTCAGTTCGCTCCAGAACTTCAGTTCATCCCAGAACTTCGGATCATGTCTGGAACTTCTTGTTCTCTCCAGCAACTGACTGGAACTAGGAAGTGTCGACATTTAAAGAGTTCTGTTTCCGGTCCCGTTTTTGGGAAATCCTGATTGGTTGAAAGAACCAACAGGGGTGTGGTTTTAGTGACGTAAGAGGTTACTACAAGTCAGAAAAACAGTGAGATGTTTTAAGAACAGACAGAGAAATGTTTTGAAGAAACAGAGACATTTAGGAGCCAGTCTCCTTGTCATGATTCATGTTTTCTGGACTGTTCATGTCATGTTTCCTTTTTTTTGTTGCTCTCCCTCAACTCCAATCACTTAACACAGCTCACCTGTGTCTGCCTAATTATCTCAAGCTGTTTAAAAGCCTCTCTCAGCCACTGCACCAGTGCCAGATTATCTGAAGCTTTCAGCCAAAGAGATCCAGCCTTTTCAAGCCAAGCCAAACCAAGCTCTTTAAAGAACCTGACCCATTTCTGCCTTTTCTGAACCCCTGTTTATGCCTGATCCTTGTCTGCCAACGTTTGCTCTCTGATCTCAAGGTTTTGACCCCTGCCTGGCTTTTTACTTTGCTCTGCCTGCTCCTCTGCCTGACAAGTTGTTGCTCTCGGATCTTATGGTTTGACCCCTGCCTGGCCCTCTAGATTCTGCTCAGCCTGCCGATTTTCTCTAGCCCTTTTGTTCTGTGAAGACCTCATCATCTATCTGGACCATTTGCTTGGACCGTGCTCTTCCTGGGATGTCCTAATCCTTGACAGGTTGGTCTAATCTTTCTGAGCTAATATTGACCTGCCTTGCCCCTGTCACTCACCTGCCTCTCTCTGCTTCAGATCTGCAAATCAGTCCCTGAGGTCCAGTGTCCAGAGCTGCAGTCTTCATTTAAAATAAAACCTGTAAATGATTTTTGTGTGTTGGTAGCATTTCTGGGTCCTTAGTTTACTTACTCATTACACTCCTTCTATCTATCTGAGAGTGTTAAACATGACATTTCGTTCCGATAAACATGTTTTTGACCGTTCCTTGAATTTTGACCGACTCACTACTTGCTCATTTCAGACAGAAGATCAAAAAAATGCATAATTACTTGTAACAGGCATTTTAACTTGATTTCTACTTTGAATGAGGATTAAAAATCATTTATACTGTTTCACAGTTGATTTAAAATGAGTAGTTCACTTCAACATTTAAAATGGTTTGAACTAAACACACTTTGATTATCAAGATATTGTAAAATAGTAATGATAATAAACAGAGAGTGTTCTTTCAATTGATCCGTGTAGGACACACTCAGAAAGTCTCTGGATGAGCTTAATTTGTGTTTCTGGACTCAAATCAATGAAATAACAGTTCCTGTTCCAAGAAGCCCTCAGGGTCAGGTTTTTGACCTGAGGCTTAGTTCACTACAGTGGCGTACCACTTTCCCCCACTGAGACGCTGGATGGTGGACCAGAATCGCCTCGAAGCCGTGCAGAAGTCATTCTCCATGGCCTCTCTAAACTCCTCCCATGCCCAAGTTTTTGCCTCAGCGACCACCCGAGCCGCATGTCGTTTGGACTGCCGGTACCCATCAGCTGCTTCCGGGGTCCCACAGGCCAAAAAGGCCCGATAGGACTCCTTCTTCAGCCTGACAGCATCCCTCACCGACGGTGTCCACAACCGGGTTCGAGGGTTGCCGCCACGACAGGCACCGACAACCTTGCGGCCGCAGCTCCAATAAACCGCCTTGACAATAGAGGCATGGAACATGGCCCACTCAGACTCAATGTCCCCCACCTCCCCCGGAACATGTTTGAAGTTCTCCTGGAGGTGGGAGTTAAAGCTCTGTCTCACAGGAGAGTCTGCCAGACGTTCCCAGCAAACCCTCACAACAAGTTTGGGTCTGCCAGGTCTGACCGGCATCCTCCCCCACCATCGGAGCCAACTCACCACCAGGTAGTGATCAGTGGACAGCTCTGCCCCTCTCTTCACCCGAGTGTCCAAGACATGTGGCCACAGATCAGATGAGACGACGACAAAGTCGATCATCAAACCGTGGCCTAGGGTGTCCTCGTGCCAAGAGCACATATGGACACCCTTATGCTTGAACATAGTGTTCGCTATTGACAATCCATGACGAACACAGAAGTCCAACAACAGAACACCACACAGGTTCAGATCAGGGGGGTCCTACCTACCCCTCCAGGTAGCTTGTCAGTCAAGTCAAAATTCAACTGGTTTTCCAAACAGCTATCTGTAGCAGGTAAGATATTGTCTAAATGTTTATTATAAATAATGATAAAAAAATAACCATGTATATACTAATCTCTCAACAATGGGGGAGTGGTGGCACAGAGGTTAGAGAAGGTGAGCCTGTGGTCGGAAGAATCGCCAGTACAAGCCCCAGTACCGACAACAACAAAAAAGTGGGTGGGGTAGGCGAAGCACCCACACCTGTCCCCACCCTCATTCGCCCTACTCTGGGCCCTTGAGCAAAGCCCTTAACCCCCATCATCTGCTCCTCCGGGTGTCCTAGATAGCAGCTCTCTGCTCCACACTGAAGGCTGTGGTAGCTCGGTGGTCTGTGGTTGCATCAGGAAGGACATCCGGCGTAAAAAATAATTGCCAAGTCTTCGTGCAACTTAGTTCTCTGTGGCGACCCCTAACGCCGGGAGCAGCCGAAAGAAAAATAAAAATAATACTAATCTCTCAACAAATATCAATCAATCAATCAACCTTTATTTATACAGATAAATCCCATTGAGCCTCGAGGACTCATTTACAAGAGAGACCTGATTTCAACAAAGAAAGATGACAACAATGGACAACAGCAACAACAATAAACAGTTATAAAAAAGCATACTACAGTTTTGTTTTGTTTTTAACAAATAGGATGGCTAAAAGGAAAAGGTAACAAAACAAAAAACAGCTAGATTCCAAGACAAATGTAGAAAACTAAAAACAGGAAGATGTCAGCATTGGACCCTGCCAGGTGTCCAACAGATTCTTAAAGCCACTTAGAGAGGTCAAGGTCGAGAGCTTCAAATCTTTTTGTAAGATATTCCAGGAAACAGGAGCGGAATAGGAGAAGGCCCTTTTGCCTAGTTCAGTCCTCATTGAGGGAACACTGCAGGTAATAATGTCCTGAGAGCGCACTCCGTAGCAGCACTCACGCAGAGACATGTAGGAGGAGTTGTATGAAGGCAACAGACCAAGAAGTGATTTAAAGATGAAAATATACCAGTGAGAGAGTCTTGTAGTATGTCATATATGGATATATTCATACATTTTTCACGAGTTCTTCATTTTTCTGACTGTGTAAATGTCGTGCATTGAATTTAACAGAAATGCGAACGAGAGACGTTATTATCTTTGACCCATCAAAATGAATGCGGTCATTTATTTTCAGAATCAAAGTTTAACATCAAGCATTTACATTAATTTGGCAAAATATGAAAATAATAACAGACAAGTTTCACAGATAATGGACATCAATCACACGGCGGTGATCGAGGACTTTGCTTCAGATATTTCTAAGATATCTGTTATGATCTTAGGAGAAAGGAGAGTTTAAGATGGAAATGGAGATTTATCTTACAGAGAGATGTGTGAGGGAATTAATCTGTTTGACCAGAAACGTGCACGCTCCTTCAGATCTCAGCTTGCGACGGTACGCTTGGTCGAAGTGGACTGTTACCTGGTTGATGATAGGTCAGCGTCGGTATAGGATCCTCCTTTGACTCTTTCAGCGTCTCCGTTGAGAGCAGCTGAAATCCTTCGAGAGTCGTGCGAGGTTACTCAAACAGAAGTTATAATCCCAAAACGTCTTTGGATCATCCTGAATGCGTTTGCATCCAAGAACTCTGAACTCCTTTCATCTCCTTAGCACTCTCTATCAGACCTCCGACATCAGACTCTTTAGAACCGGGAAGTTGCCACATTTTAAATGAGTTGACTTCCGGGTCAATTTAGAGCTTTCTGATTCGTGGATGGACCAGAATAGAGGTGTGGTTTGTGATGTAAGATGTTATCAAATTCGAGGTCAGAGAATGAGATTGTTTACAACATACAGAAAAGATTATTGGAGAAAACCAGACTTCGTGGAGTCTCACTCTTATTATCTTCTGAAAAAGTTTAAACATGACATTTCTTCTCAGTAAACATTTTAGTTGACCGAGACTCGACCTTTAACATACTTACAAAACTTGCTCATTGCAGACAGAAAAATCAAGAAATGCATATTAACCTGATTTCTTCTTTGAATGAGGAATAAAAATCATTACTTACTGTTTATGTAAAATAAAAATGAGTAGTTCTCTTCAACCTGTAAGCATTGAGTGAACTAACACAATTTGATTATCAAACATTTGTAAAATAGTAATGATCATAGAGGATTGTCTTTTCTACTTGATTAATTCAAGAAAGAAAGTCTCCAGATGGCTCAAACTGTATTTCTGGATGCAGATCGATAAAATAACAGTCTCTGTCCATCTGGTCAGTTCTTAAGGTCAAGTGTTTCGACCTTAGACTTATTACTTCAGGTTAGGTTCACTACAGTCCCCCCTTTGGAAATCATTGCCTGTCCATGGGGATGAATTCCAACCGTGAACTTACACCTTCAAATGTCCTTGAGCTTGATGTAATCCAGCAAGGAAGACCAAAGTCA
>NC_056508.1:8794614-8800745 GCF_014905685.2 Nematolebias whitei
TGGATCATCCTGAATGCGTTTGCATCCAAGAACTCTGAACTCCTTTCATCTCCTTAGCACTCTCTATCAGACCTCCGACATCAGACTCTTTAGAACCGGGAAGTTGCCACATTTTAAATGAGTTGACTTCCGGGTCAATTTAGAGCTTTCTGATTCGTGGATGGACCAGAATAGAGGTGTGGTTTGTGATGTAAGATGTTATCAAATTCGAGGTCAGAGAATGAGATTGTTTACAACATACAGAAAAGATTATTGGAGAAAACCAGACTTCGTGGAGTCTCACTCTTATTATCTTCTGAAAAAGTTTAAACATGACATTTCTTCTCAGTAAACATTTTAGTTGACCGAGACTCGACCTTTAACATACTTACAAAACTTGCTCATTGCAGACAGAAAAATCAAGAAATGCATATTAACCTGATTTCTTCTTTGAATGAGGAATAAAAATCATTACTTACTGTTTATGTAAAATAAAAATGAGTAGTTCTCTTCAACCTGTAAGCATTGAGTGAACTAACACAATTTGATTATCAAACATTTGTAAAATAGTAATGATCATAGAGGATTGTCTTTTCTACTTGATTAATTCAAGAAAGAAAGTCTCCAGATGGCTCAAACTGTATTTCTGGATGCAGATCGATAAAATAACAGTCTCTGTCCATCTGGTCAGTTCTTAAGGTCAAGTGTTTCAACCTTAGACTTATTACTTCAGGTTAGGTTCACTACAGTCTGCGTGAAGTTAATGATGTCCAGTTAACCAGTGAATACAGTGTGCAGTGGTGGGTACGATAATCACAGCCAGTTATGAATCTTAGTGCACCATGATAGACAGCATCCAACATCTTCAGGGTTCTTGTAGGAGCGTTCATGTAAATAATATCACCATAATCAATTGAGGGAAGGAAAGTCACAGATACAAGGCGTTTTCTAACATTCAGGGTTAGACAGGATTTGTTTCTGAAAAAGAAACCCAGTTTAACTTTCAGTTTCTTTATCAAGTTTTCCACATGGAGCTTAAAAGAGAGATGTGAGTCGACCAAGATACCCAAATATTTATAGGAATCAACAAACTCAATGGGGACACCATTTGAGGATAAAATCGGAGGAAGAACTGCTGGGACCAACTTCCTATTTGAAAAAAGCATCCCTTTGGTTTTGTCGGCATTTAGGACAAGTTTGAGGCGAAACAAATCAGTCTGGATGATGTTGAATGCAGATTTCAAAAGCTGGAAAGCCTTAGCAACAGTTTTAGCTCAACAATAAACAACTGTGTCGTCAGCATAGAAATGTATGGATGCATTAGGGATGTTTTTACCTACATTATGTATGTAGATTGTAAAGAGGGTGGGTCCTAAGACTGAGCCTTGTGGTACACCATTGTTGACTGTTAAATAACTGGAGGAAGTACCATTATGTTGAACACATTGCCTCGGGTCTGAAAGATAGTTAGAGAACCAACCAATGGTGTGATCTGAGAAACCAATTTCTGAGAGTTTATGACACAAGATGTTATGATCCACAGTGTCAAAAGCTTTAGACAGGTCTAAGAAAAGTGCAGCACAATAATCCTTAGCATCCAGTGCTTCAACAACATCATTAAGAACCTTCAGTGAAGCAGTGGTTGGGCTGTGTTGTTTCCTGAAACCAGATTGATGTGGAGGTAAGATGTTAAATGAGTCCAGGTAATTTTTGAATTGAGAGTTTATCAGTTTTTCTAGAACCTTGACTAAAATGCAGAGTTTAGAGATTGGTCGATAGTTGTTCAGTGAGGTGGGGTCTCCTCCCTTCAGCAAAGGAAGAACAAAGGCTGTTTCCAATGTGTGGGATGGAGTTTTGTCTTATGGAGAGATTGAAGATGTGGGTCACAGGGACTGTGATGATATGAGCAGCCAGTCTTAAGAAATAAGGTGGAAGTTCATCTGGACCTGCAGATTTTTTAGGGTCAAGATCTTTTAACAGTTTATTTACCTCACTGACTGAGAATGGAGAAAAAGAGAAGCTGTGATTAACTGAGGATTGACTTGTAGGAGGGATTTGATTTGTAGAAGTTTGATTATTAAGTGAAGTGGCTGATCTTCCATTAGTAACTGTGTCAAATAAAGAACCAGAAGCAACAAAATGTTTGTTGAGACAGTTCAGGATCTCGTGCTTATTTGACACAGGAACAGAGTTAACGAGAAGTTGTTATGGGAGGTCAGATGATTGGGGGGTGCCTGAGAGAGATTTGATGGTTTTCCAGAATCTGTTAGGGTCATTTAGATTTTTGGAGGTCTGAGATAAGAAATAGTTGCGTTTTGCTGCTTTGACAGCAGTTATGCATTTATTCCTCATCTGTCGAAAACTCAACCAATCAGTGTCTGAGCCAGATTTTCTCGCTGCAGCCCAAAGATGATCTCTCCTGTGCAGGAGGTCAGCTAGCTCTGGAGTAAACCAGGGGCTGTCTCGTCCCTTTATTCTGAACTGACGAAAAGGAGCATGTATGTTCAGGAAATAAATGAAATTATTATGGAAATAGTTCCAGGCAGAGTTCACGTCATCAGTTAACAGAATACGATGCCAGTCAAAGTGAGACAGATCCCAGAGGAATGACTGTTCACAAAAACGTTTCAAATCCCTTTTTTGAATTAATCTGGGCTTAGAAGGTGGAAGTTTAATATCTCTCAAAGCCGCTGTCACACAGTGATCACTCAAAAGATCAGCGAATACACCTATACCAGGGAATTTGTGAGGCATATTAGTTAGAAACAGGTCTAAGATGGAGGAATTTTCAGGATGGTTTTTATTTAATCTAGTGGGAGAATTGATCAGTTGGGTTAAATTAAGAGACAAGCAACATTCCTTGAATTTGTCACAAAGGGGGGTCGACTTACACCAATCAATGTTGAGATCTCCAGCCAAAAAGATCTCTTTGAATTTTAAATTACCAAGAAATTCTTTCATGGCATTTAATGCCTCAGGTGATGCTGGGGGGGGGGGGGGGGGGGGGGGCGATAGCAGCAGACTACAATTAAAATCTGGCCTCCATTCAAGGTGATATTTACAGATAAGGCTTCAAGTATAGAAACTATACCTAGAATATAGAAACTACACATGGAATATAGAAACTATACCTGGAATATAGAAACTACACATGGAATATGGAAACTATGGTACACCTGGAATATATAAACTATACCTGGAATAGAAACTATGCCTGGAATATAGAAACTATGCCTGGAATATAGAAACTACACCTGGAATATAGAAACTATACCTGGAATAGAAACTAGACCTGGAATATAGAAACTACAGCTGGAATATAGAAACTACACCTGGAATAGAAACTATACCTGGAATAGAAACTGCACCTGGAATATAGAAACTACACCTGGAATAGAAACTATACCTGGAATAGAAACTGAACCTGGAATATAGAAACTGCACCTGGAATATAGAAACTACACCTGGAACAGAAACTACACCTGGAATATAGAAACTATACCTGGAATATAGAAACTATACTTAGAATATAGAAACTACACCTGGAATAGAAACTACATCTGGAATATATAGACTATACCTGGAATATAGAAACTACACCTGAAATATAGAAACTACTCATGTAACATAGAAACAATACCTAGAATATAGAAACTACACCTGAAATAGAAACTACACCTGGAGTATAGAAACTACACCTGGAATATAGAAACTATACCTGGAATATAGAAACTACACCTGGAATAGAAACTACACCTGGAATATACAAACTTTTCAACCAGTTTGACAGGACTGTCAACAAGGAAGAGGGCCAGCAATGGAGGAGGGGCGTACCAAAGAGACCATCTTATCACAAGCATAACTGGTTTGTTCCATCCATCCAACCATCCATTATCTTTACCCGTTTATTCCATTTTGGGTCACGGGGGTCGCCGGTGCCCATGTCCAGCAATCACTGTGCGAGGGGCGGGGTACACCCTGGACGGGTCGCAAGTCCATCACAGGGCCACATAGAGACAAACGAGACAAACAACCATTCACTCTCACTCACACCTATGGACAATTTAGAGTTACCAATCAGCCTAACATGCATGTTTTTGGTCTGTGGGAGGAAACCGGAGTACCCGAAGAAAACCCACGCATGCACGGAGAGAACATGCAAACTCCACCCAGAAAGGCCCCTGGACCGGGGTTTGAACCAGGGACCTGCTCGCTGAGAGGCAGCAGCTCTACCAGTTGCGCCACCGTGCTGCCCCCTGGTTTGTTCCACTTTGGAGTAAGCTGTTGGGGGAAGAATCAGTTTTGTTGTGTGTTTCCTTGACTGATGAAGCCTTCTGGATCGAAGGCAAAACGTTTCAGCACAAAATAAAAAAACTGCCCATATGACCCGTGTTGGGATTAAAATAACCTTGGATGATAAATGGTGGAAAATAACATAATATGGATTGGTGAATATAAGGTTTCATTATGAATTATGGAAAATAGATCATATAAAGATGGCTAGAATTTCTGTTAGATGTGGCCATAAGCCAATAATTAATATATTTTCAAGGACTGTTAACTTTAAAATCAAACCATGACACTGTCTGCTGTCAGTAGGAAAATAGTGACTTATTTCTAATGAGGCCGTTAATGACAAACAAAACATCAAAAAGGTTCTTCCTCAGGTAACTGAAGTTAAATAATAGTTCACATAATTTGAGTATGTGTGGGGATTATAAAACAAGTAATGATGAGTTGCTTAATGGGTCAGAATGACTTTTGTAAGACTTGATAATGTAACAGGTTGCCGAGGGGATAATCAGAGTCTCACAGTCTTTGTAAGATTATGTGTGGCTTGGTGCTGATTATGGGTCATATACTCAGTGGAAAGAGATGACAGCTAGAGTGTGTCTAATAGATTAGACAGGGACTTCAGAGAGTCTGTAAGGTGTTTATTGGACAGGAATTGAAAACAGGACATGTCACTGGGTATAGACCGTTTGGTCTATAAATGTTGGGAGAACCTTGAGACACATCAGAATTGTACAGAAGGCCTCTGAATTCAGGTAATATAAAACAATTCTCTCTTGTTCACATAGTTTGAAGTCTGTAAGAATAAAGATGTTGTTTAATGCTGACAAATGTGTGTTCCTTCCGAGCAAACGATCCGGGCAGGGGAGAGGAGTAGAGAACTTTGTTTCCCCTTACAAATGGGGGCTCGTAGGACGGAAGAACCACGTCCCTCAATTTTGAGTGGAACCCAATCCGGTCCTGATTAATCCAGTGTGATGTGCTTCAATCGTAGACCGGCCTGAGAAAGGTAAGCAGAGACCTTGTTTGTAAAAAATCTGCACTTTTAATGCGATTGAAGCATGACACACAGATTACCTAAATTTTCAAATGTGTGAACAAGATATTTAATTAGAAATTTGACAAGTACAGTTTGCAAGTTCGAGTCTTGAACCGGATGAAAATGGTGTGGTAATGTTGTAATGTTGGGAAATTATTAGAGGTTTGAGTCCTCGACACCTCGTATGGTCTGCTGGTTAAAGTCCAGCTGAAGCTTGAGGTGAGTCCTTGGTGTGGCAGCCGCTGTCAGTTCTGACGAGAACGCCGGTCGCTGGGTTTGAGAAAAATCCTAAGGAAGGTCTGGACCCTTGAAAATTCTGTGTAGTGTTCTAAGTTAAATATTTGGTACCTTCATGTGATAAATACAAGTGCAGGTTCAAGTCCTGAAATAGATTAACATGTTGTGGTAATGCTGGGAAATGCTGATGTGGTTTAAAAGTTATTTATTTGGTCTAAGGTCAGAAGGTTAGAGTCCTGCTGAATCTTGAGACTGGACCTCTAAAGGGTCAGTGAAGTTTGAGTCTCCACTGTTCCCATTGGGGTTGGAGTCCCCTGAAAATAAAGTTTCGGAACAAAACTGTGTGTGGGCTGGGTCACTCTTCATTCGAGTAATTAAAAATAATACTTTAGAGTATTATTCTCTGAGGAGTTTTGTGGGAACATGTGGGAGGTTGTGTATTATTGTTGGTGTATGTTTTACTCTGTGAATTGGGGCTGTGTGTTGTACTGGAAAGAAATTATGAGTCCAGATGTGAGGCACTACATTGATTCATGCACTGTAAAAAAAGAAAAGTTGGCAGAACTCAAAATTCTAAGGCAAC
>NC_056508.1:8800845-8814261 GCF_014905685.2 Nematolebias whitei
TGCAGATACCTAAAATTATAGATTCTGACAACTATAAATCTTGATTACTGTCAACTTAATTATGAGTTGTAGTAACTTAAATGTTAACATTGCAGCAAGGATAACTATTTATTTATCCACTCTACTTAAAGGAGGAAGTATTAGAAATTTTACATAACTGTGAATCATGACTTTTGCCAAGTCAAAAGTAAGTTGTATTTACTTTAAAACATTTCTTAATGTACCATCATTGAATTCCCAACATACAATTAGTTCTTCATAATTTCTCCAAATATAGTGTTTACTTTCTTATTACAAAGATTTAAATTAACTTTTTTTTTGTGGCTAAACTTACTGACATCTTTAAAATTATACACCTACAGTAAATACAGCAACCAGTGAAGAGCAGAAAATTATCACCAAAGCAGCATCTACATTCAGAATGTTTATTCTTTTTAACTTTTGTCACACTCCATGTTTTCTGAATGAGATTTTTAGCATGTTCAGTAAACATCACAAAGAAAAAAATATGGAGCATAAACCTGATCTAAACAGGTACAAAACCAGTTTGATACACAACTGCTCAACAACACTATGAGACGGGGGAAGGCCCAGGAAATGGTCAAAGTACAAGATCACTTCTCCGTTGAACTTGAGATGAGTATTGGGTTGAAAGATACAGAACCTTTTGACACAACTTCTACAAAACCTACTTCTGAGGTTCAGGGATGTAAAGACGTTAATATGAGGACTCAAGCAACACTTGCAGTACTGAGTTTGTACATGCTTCAGAAGTCCTCTTATTACCAAGCAGCACAATAACTAGCTGAACAACACCAGTTAAAGAACTGACATGGTGCAAACCATCTAAAGATGTAGACATACTGAAACTAGAACAACATTAAGTCCAGTTCAAGCAGGAGTTTCTACTTTAAGGTTTAGATTAGATGAAAGCATGAATCCAAATAAATGTTGTTTCATCTATATAAATGCCTTTAAACAGTCAAAGTATGGGAGCTCTATACTTAAGAGCACTAATATTAAAAACACCAGCATTAAAAGTAATGCCCCCCCCCCCCCCCCAAAAAAAAAAGGAAAATAAAACAAACTAAAAAACAAAAAAAATCCCATGAGCTCTCTTGCTGGTTTCACTGAAGAAGTCTGTTTTCGAGGGATCAGACCCCTGCAGACAGATCTGTCCCAAGTCCCATAAAAATCTTCTGAATGGTTTCAAAGGTGTACCTCAGATCTTTTGGGAACTGAAAAGTGTAGATCAGCTCGAAGAGGTAAGCAAAAGCTGTTGGCAAGTCAGGGAGATCCTGGAAGATGATGGTTTCTTCCACAACAACAGCAAGACTTGTGACATTTGTAGCAGGGGAGGTGTCATCATCCTCCAGCACAGTAAGGATCCCCACGGTGAGGCCCTTGGTCTGGTTCTCTGGATCTGTGTCCTTGTCACAGCACAAAGAGAAAAACTGCTGAAACTGTGTAATGAAAACTGATCTTTTACATTGATCATAGTTGTCCATCATTTTTTGTTACTCACAAGGCAGTTCCTGAAGAGCTTCTCATCACTGTCTCAAAGACACAAAGGCAGGCCCTTCAATGTTTGTCCATGTGCTGTGATGCTTGATGTCTGAAACAGAGTTGCACAGAGCATTTGCATGTTGCACTGACATTAGTAGCTAACAGAACATTGCATATAAAAACATACTGGTTTAATGTTGATCTAAAATTAATTCCCTAATGAAAATGACCTCTTCTTTTACTAACAGCTCTAGTTTAATAGTGTTAAGGGGAATACAATGGTAAATAATGTGAAAGCACTGTCAAGAAGTCAGAAGAGATCATGCTAACATGTAGTCAGAAAAGGGGAGACTTGGCTGCAATGTAGATTTTTGAGCAAATAATTTACTATAAATTTAAGTAAACTAAAATGAATTGTTGATGCCACTGACAAACTAGGATTTTATTTTTTTCATTTTTATATTGGAACAACTTCTATTAAAGTACTGATTACTGTAATGTTATGAAAACCCAAGCAACAAAATATTCTCACTAAGACTATACAGCCCCAAATAATGACATGACTGCATCTATACTTCACCTCTTCATCCAGTCTGCCATGGAGCTGATCCATCTCTGGAGGGAAAGTTGTTCTTCTGGCCAGATACGAGTCTGAGGAGACTGGGTGTGTGTTCATTCTGCTCTGAAGCTGTCCATCCCTGTGGTGATACGATGGAACTCTTCCTTGATCTGTTTAAAATACAAAAAACAGTTTGATTTATCTATAGTAAGTAAAATTGCAACATAAATGTCATAAACATATTCAATACTGCCATTTCATTGTTATCAATGACTATGAGCACTTGATCAGCTCCTTACCTCTGCCTCAGTAAACAATGAAGGCCACCGCTCCAAAAGTGCATAACCAGTCTGAATGTATGACCAGTGAGTTCCTGTGATGAAGACGGTGTTTCAGCTTCAGTGGCGTGGGTGAATTTACAGAATTGACACTGCGTTCATTTCATTCTAAAAAGACAGAGGGTAATTTGTTGGAAATTAGCTAATCTGGGAATAAACTTTCCAAATATTTAAGCCTCTTTAAAGAGTATGTTGTACTCTTTAGGTCAAATTTAACACAATATTCTCTCATATAAAATGTAAAAAAAAAAAAAAATTAACATACTTTACATGGCAATGAAAACAAATGGCTGTTGCAAATATATTCTTTGCTCACTAAAATAGGACGGTCACAAAGGACATTTCTCAAACAACAAGTGACCAGGTTATATAAAACACAAAGAAAAATAAAATAAAATGCCTTACCTACACACAAGCTGCCGCTGGTCCTGGTTGTAGTTGTGTCTCCAGACTTCCTCCACAAAATGTCCATTTTTTTGATAGTCTGGTCCAGGCCTGAATAAATCTTCCATCTGGATCAGGTGTTTTGCTTGTTTCTTACCGGCTGTAATCTGAGGAGTGAAAAGTTGCCTGACTGCTAAATCATAAAAATGCAATGGTTCATTCATAAATGTGCACATGTAATGTTACAACCTGGTTAGCTAAAATAAGTGACTTAGCAATCATAGCTTTCCAGTAATAATTCCCCCCAATAATTGTATATTAGGGATGTGTTTACCCTAATATACAATTATTTATTCTTAAAAGAGATTCCAACACTATTTAAATTATTTAAATAAGAGTAAAAGTTACCTCTGCGAGCTCCGTGTCCGAGTAGCACACAGCAGTCTCGAATTCAAACGCCAACTCCAAAAGTTAGCTTTCCCGCATTTTACAACAAAAGCATGAAAGTTAGCAGAACTTTCTCCTGTTGCAATGACCTACAACTTAGAGATATAAGTACTGACAACTCACAAAATGATGTTTAGGATTACAACTGCCTTGGTTTTTCGGAACAACTTAAATTATTGTCCCCAAATGTCACACTTAGTTTTTCAAGTTTTTTCAACTGAAAATAGTTTTTCATCCCAAAAAAACGAAGTTGGATTTATTACAGTGTGGGGGAAAATGGGCACGTGTTATAATAATGTTTAACAGTTTTGAAAAGTTCTGGGAGTGACACTACTGTAAAATGAAGGTCAGGTCTCAATCACAGAGATAAACAAAACTGGAAAAAAAAGTTTAACAGACAAAATGTAAATAGTAAATGGTAAATGGACTGTACTTATATAGCACCTTTCTATCTTATTTCAAGGTACTCAAAGCACTTTACTCTACAATTTGTGTCCTCATTTACCCATTCATACAGCACTCTACTAGATCTCTACAAAGCTAATTGAACAAATCATTCTAAAGAGACTAATCAAAGCTTTATCACATTCATACACCGATGGGACACACATCAGAGGCTATGAGGGGTTCAGTGTCTTGCCCAGGGACACTTTGACATGTGACTGCTGGTGGATTCGAACCCCCAACTCTTGCATTGGAGGACGACTGCTCTAACCACTCAGCCACAGCCGCCCCACAATGTTAAAGAAGCAATGAAAAATTGTACACAGATAAAGACATGCATATTGTAAAATGGGCTCAATTAATTTTCAATGAAAATAAAATGGCAGAAAAAGCTAAATATCTCAAAAAACTAGAGTTGCACCAATAGCAAAATTATAGCACCCCTTTCCCGAAAAAGCTGAATTGTTGAAATAGCACAAGATCTCCAGGAGGACTTAGATGCCAAAGATGTACAGAAGAACTATAAATGCTGAATAAATACAGAAAGAAAAAAACAATATTACAAATTTAGTCTGCAGTGTCATTTATTGAAATAAAATAAATAAAACAAAAATGGAAAGCTGAAAAGACAGTGAGTTATAAAGAGAATATCTTCATATAAAGCTTTTGATGTGAGTGAGTCTGTGTTTGCAACACTGTGAGATAGTGGTTGAAGTGTGACTAGGACTTTTTGGGTGCTTGTGGCATGAGTGTATGGCCGGGGCAGTGAGACAGTGTGACTGCATAATTTGATAACCAGATAAGATGCATGACCATGATGAAAAATCTGGCGACCGGCCGCCAGTACAAAAACAGATTGAACAGTTTGGACGCCTGAGAAAGACCAGGACAAGGTCAAAAAGCAGATTAGCAAGATCATAGAGGTTGCAATGAAAAAAAAAAAAAAACTAGAAGAAAAAATATATCAAGAAAAAAGAAAGTGTCATTGTGTGGTGTGTGGAAAACACAGTGTAGTGAAGTGTGGCAGGATGCACAAAAGGTTGAGAGATGGACCGAGGGAGTGTCATTGTGGGGAAAGAAGGTAGGAAGAAAAAACTTGAAGTTAGAGGAGGAAAAAGAATGTTGTTTGATGTCATATGCTGTTATATGGAGCCGTTTGTTGATCGACAGCGTGGGGCAGAGGAGTTGGGTCAGCAGCAGGTATTGACAGTTTTGGACAAGAGGTTGGACAGCGTACGAGAACTGCAGCAACACAGGAAGAGGGAAGCTGTGGTGGAAGTGGCTGGTACATTGTCGGATTTTGGAGGGCAGAAGAAAGTCAGGATGAAAGCAGCTCAGGGGGAGAGTCGCAGGTTGGCAGAGAAATGGTGGAAGAGGTATGTTGGTTGAGAGGAGCTTTGGGAGGAAGTTGTGTGGAGCAGTGGGTTGTGTAGGTGAATGAGGGATGCCGAGGCTGAGAGGTTTATTGGGATGAGTGTCGCCAGCTGCTGTGGGCTGGGACGTCTGGGAACACACACACACACACACACATGCACAGTCAAGCTGTGCTGAGATATGCAGACTTACGCAGACACATGGAAAGAGATTATTAGATTTTGGAATAAATTGGCAAGATTATAATTAGTGTCCTCGCCTATTTGGTCTGTTTTAAACCAAAACTAAATTAAAAACAAACAAACAAACAAAAAAGATAAATCTGAATACAGAATAAAATGAAATAGTAACTAATCCAGGCTCCTGAGGGAGGTTACAAGCTATCAAAGTCTAAATTATATTTAAGAGCTACATAAATAAGACCTATATTGTTTATAAGAGAGCACCAATTCTAATTGTTAAATAAAATTACCTTAAACATCTTCAGATTTCACATGTCCTACGAGTACGTAAGGAAAACAGAGTCAAAAATATCATGAGTTGAATATGTTATGCTTTGTGAATAAAGGTGCATGCGGATGTTGTTTGTACAGTGCTAATGATTTATGTGGTGACTTTGTGCTAATATACTGTTCGTAGTTTTAATTGAATTGAATTAAAGGGATTCTATTTAGGATACACTGGACAAGCATATAGTTATGAAATACAAGAATTTGAAAATGTGGTGTATAGTGTTGGATTTCATATTTTTATACCTTTTTATATTTCCTATCAAGCATTCAAATGTCATGTTATACAAAGTGTGTGTGTGTCTTTCTTCCAGGGTTGAACTATATTTATAGAAAATGTTTGCTAATTCTAACTAGTTGACCTTTAAATATAATCTCATATTAGCTAATGTAGTGGACTAGGCCCATGTCAAAACTAAGTTTAAGGTCAAAAATCTTGACCTTAAGAACCTTGTGGGACAGGAACTGTCATTTCATTGATTTGAATCCAGAAATGCAGGTTCACCCATCCTGAGACTTTCTTTCTTGAAGATTCAAGTGAAAAGAACACTCTCTGTTTTATTATCATTACTATTTTACAAATGTTGATAATCAAAGTGTCTTAGTTCAAACCATTTTAGATGTTGCAGTGAACTAATCAATTTTATTAACTGTGTAATGATTTTTTCTCATGCAAAGTTAGAATTCATGTTGAGGTCTGTTACAGATTTTTATGCATTTTCTGATTTCTGCCTTTGAATGAGCAAGTGTAAGTTGGTCCAAGGTTTTAGTCAAACGCAAAACAAGTTGTTGGAACGAACTGTCATGTTTTTAGAATCCTCTCAGACATAAATATAGAGGTTTTTGCACCTGTTTCTGAAACGCGCCAAAACAAAACTCTGTCTGTGAGAACATTTCTGATCTTTCCATAACAATTCTTGTTGCATTCTAACCTTTTACGTCACAAAACACACCCCGTCTGGTCGGTTCTGGCCAATGGGAATACTCCCAGATGGACCGGAAAAACAGCTCTTTAAAATGTCAGTACTTCCTGGTCTACTCAGCTCTGCTCGAGATCTGTAAACTACTCGGTTCTGTTAGAAGTTCTGGGATGGTGCTGGAACAGTTCTGGGACAGTTCTGTTCAGTTCTGATGGAGTGCTGTTGGAGTTCTGCTGGATACACAGTCCAACCAGTTCTGTGAGAGAAGCCCAGTTCTGTGAGAGACGGGATGATCCTGACATGACAACAGAGCTCTTCCGAGTTCCATGGGATTATAACATTTTCACTCGCCACTACTTCTGACGATTCACAGCATCCTAAGGAGACGCTGGACAGGTAGCGTTAACGGAGCTCCATATCTGCTGATTAACTTCAGAAAGGTAACGAGTCAAGTTTCCTACCAAGCGTACCGGGGAGAGCTGGGTTCTGACAGAGAGTGTCAATTCTGGTGAACACTTCCCCTCCCATACCATCTTTACTCCCTCTAAACTTCTTTCCCATCTTTAAACTTTCTATCAAGTAGATATACTTCCAGATATTTAGAAATGTCTGTGTAAAATGCTCATCCACATCCGTGTGGGTAAAAGATCATAATTGTACAGTTTCATAAATGTCTGTGGTGAAGCAACGGAAAAATCATGGCCGTATGATTTTTCCTGATTGATTGCTTATGTTGTTATTTTCATAATTTGCCAAATTAATGTAAATGTTTGATGTTAAATTTTGATTCTGTAAATAAATGACCGCATTCATTTTGATGGGTCAAATATAAATGACGTCTCACGTTTGCATTTCCTTAAATTCAATGCACGTTTTATTCAGTCCAGAAAAATGAGGAATCCGTGTTAATTGATGAATATATCCGAGCATCTGTTCATCTACACTAAGGATAATTTTACAAGTTCACATTTGATATATTACAAGCAATCAAATCATGCCAGATAGCAGACTGATTAACATAAATAAAGCTAGAACACATTTCTTTAATTTAGACAATATAGTTTGACTAAATAAAATCCCTCAGGATCTCTCTTAATAATAACCATTAACATTTAATCATTGTTGAATACAGGGTCGGTTTAGCTGAGAGGACACAGGGTTAATTGTCACAGTAAGCTACAACAGCAACTAAACTAAAAAGTATAAAAAGGATCAAGTAAGAACACGCAAACATGAGTTAGATAACAATTAATAGTTATTAATTATTCCTAGAAATAAACAACTTTAACTCAAATCATTTGGTATCACTAAGGTATAATTTGGTATCACTAAGGTATAATCACGTTAAACAAACAGCTAAAACGAACGATTTCAGTGAGGCAAAACTTATCTGAAATGTAGACATTAACGTCCTTGAGGGGGCGGGCTAGAGTCGTAACCATAGCAACAGAAGCTAAACCAATCAGAAAGCTAGGCTTCTCAAACTGTGATAAAAGGCCGGAAATGACACACGCCCACCGAGCATTTCCGGGAGGCGCACACCGAGACGGTTCGTTCTTTAATGCTCCATTTATATGCATATATCTTATTAATGTAATTGTTTGTCTCTGAATATCTGTAACCAATGTTTTGTCAAATAAATCTTTTATACCGAGGGCGACGTCTCAGCTGTTTGAACACGACGTGGTAGCCAGCCACGACAGAATGGTGACCCGACGTGCAGCGAGGCGCGGCCTAGACTGAATTGGATCGAGGTGGCTTGCGGGGCACACGCAGAGAGGAACTGGGCCCATTAATTTCAGGTAGGCTGGTTAACTGTTTGGACCTTAATGGTCCGGAGTTCTGGCTATTCGGCCGTAAGCCAAATTAAAACTAAATTCAAATTCCTCTGTTGGTGTGCATGCAGCCATCTCCGGAAATAAAGATGGTTTTATTTAAGCTAACTTCCGGTGATTCGTGTTAATTCTGACGAGGTGGGTTACGATATTCAGACAGTTTAAGCGCCGAACGCTTTCTTTGACGTTTAGGTAGTGTTTAGTTAGTTTCACAAGTTTTACTTGTGGCCGGAGGAAGGCGAGACGGCCTGCCGGAGGTCACGTGGGTGACCGACACATTTTCCCTTTGTTCTCAGCGGATCTGGCCATCAAAACCTTACATCTGACGAGATTAAGGTCCGCTCGTGTCAAGCACGGGGCGGGGGTAAGGCGCTGGCACTCCTTTTGATGTGTAGACTGCATCATAAACTGTGCTCCATTAATAGTTAGCTTTAAAGGGAAATGTGCAAGGACGTAGTGAGTTTACCAAATTTCATGTGATCAGGAATCGCATTAGTTTTAGGACGTTGTAATTTTTGTTTGCGCCGTGTTTTCTATGTTGTATAACGGCTTCAAGGCCGGAGGCGTTGAGGGAGACGTAACAATGGAGAGAAGGAAAAAAGGGGGGAGTGAGCTGCGTGTGGGAAAGAAGCGAAGGGTTACTTTTCTCTTTTTTCTGTGTGTCTGTGGGTGAGTGGAGCTTCCATATCCTGACCGCAAGGGGGCGCTGTTGTATAAGGCAAGGACAAGTCTGGACTCTGGGTTGTTTCATACCACAGACTTGTATTTGTTTTATTACAACTGTGGCCAGGAGTGCATGAAAATAAAATATTTGAATGCCTGAGTGTGTGAATGTTGTTATCAGGTGGGGAACTCATAAATGTGGAACATGTGAAGCCTGTGGAAAATCTACAGGATCAATATCAGACAAAATGCACAAATTATGGGAAGTATCAAAACGAAAAAGAGGCAATTAGCTAAAGACCAGCAGACCAATAGCTAAAACAAGCAGAAATAAGCTTAAAATACCAAAAGTAAGTGGGTAGGGCTTGGTGTTCCTGAATTAGGCTGTAAAAGTTGGATTAATTTAAAATAAAGGTGGAATTAGCTGATATTGGCATGAAACAGCTAAATGGTATCTGTGATGTTAGCAGGAATATCTGAATCTTCCAAACATTAGCTGACGGGAGCTTGATGTTCAGAAATTAACAGAAATACGTCAGTAGAAGTAAAAAACGTTGGAGTAAGCTGAATACAGCTTAAAAGAGGGAGGAGGTGCTTGGAGGTGGTACATCAACAGCGGTGATCGTGGCAGGAGGAGATCAGAACGCCATTTTCAGTCACTGAACGTTGGGAGAGGAACTTCATACATCGTTTAAACTAGGGGAAAGGTAATGCATCGTTTAAAACAAAACCAGTAGGAGAGAGGCGGCGGAATTAGATAATACGAGCACGCAGTTGATTACACCACAGCTGTCTGATGCCAGACATAAACGGGGATAAGAAACCAAGGTTAAACAATTTTCTGTACAATCAGAGTTGACGGTGAGGAAGTGAGGCGTATGTCTGACAAAGGCCTAAGAGGAATGATTCGTTGTGGTGACTTCTGAAAAGGGTAAAGCCGAAGGAAGCAGGACAAATAAAACAAATAAACATCATAAACAGGTCAAATTAAGTTTAAACATTTCTGGATGACACACTGTAAACAAATTAGCCAAAATTACTTATTGGAATTGACTATAAAATCAGGTTTTAAATTCAACTAAAAAACGACTGAATAAAAAATAAGTAATAAACAAAATCCTTGACACTCGTAAAACAAAGAAAAATTTTATTCTGGTCAAAGAAACTCTTAACTAAACTCAAATTGAAATGCTTAGGTCAAATAAATTAGGAAACTAAACTCGAGTTGAAATACTTGGATTAAATTAATCAGTCTTAACTAAACTCAAATTGAAATACTTGGGTTAAATTAATCAGTCCACATGAGTTTATCACATATTGAAAATGTTTAGCGTTTAGGAGCTGTTTCCTTCTAAGAGCTGTTGGAACTAGGTTAATTATGGGACAACAACAATTCTAGTGGGTAAATGACATGACTTTAACTTTATGACTTGAGATTTCACACAGGTCCTAGGAGTGCAAAAGGACAACAGAGATGTGTACATGGTGAGTTTAAGAAGTTGTACTTTGTGAACAAAGGTGCATGTAGACGTTTTTGTGCAGTGACAATGGACTCTGTGATGTCTTGAAGGGTATACATAGTCTTAATTGATTTGAATTACAAGTATTTTGTTTGTGATACAGTGAAACAGCATAGTATGAGATGAAATGATTTGCAGATTTGTTATATAACAAGAAGTGATTACATATTATCATGCTGCCTAAACCTTTACAAGGTCTAAATGGATAATGTGGACCTGAGAGTGGACTTCACTGTCAGGTGGTGAGTCAAAACACATATTCTACAAGATGGAAGACATTGTTTTGAAGGGAATATCTTGTGCACTAGGGGTAAAGACTTAGATTGTGCAGTGTTTAATGGAAGTTTTCACTCTTATGTAATTGAACGTTTAACACGTCTGTTGTACAATCCAGGACACCGGAATGACTCCGTTGAAGGTAAACGCTGCAGTTCCAGAGTAGAACTTGCTAACAGATGATTAATGTGGATAACAGATGAATGTTGAATCAGATTTTAATAATTGGATTGTTTATTTTTCCTTCTGAGCGGCCTGAGAGGACAGACCTGTGGATTGGGAAGATGAGTCTGGCTAGGCCCACAAAACACAGAAGTTAGCATTTAAATGCATACAACATCCATCTGAGTTTTGATCAGAACACTCTAGTGCTGGGTGCCGGATCAGATACCAGAGGTGTTCAGGTGGGCGCTGAAGTTGGGTCTGTGAAACTGACCAATGAGACGGTTCAAAGACGTTGTTAGTCAAGCACCACTGACACAACAACAAAGAACTTGTCAGCCAAGTAACGTGACTTTTCAAAGATCTAACAGTCCAACAACAAACTGAATTAACTGTCCAGAGGGGGTCCTGGAGTTTGTCCACAGCGAGAATATCCAGTCAAGTGTAGTGAACTAAGCCTCAGGTCAAAATCTGGCCCTGAGGGCCTTCCTGGGACAAGAACTGTTATTTCATTGATTTGAGTCCAGAAACACAAAATTAAGTTCATCCAGAGACTTTCTAAGTGTGTCCTACACTGATCAATTGAAAGAACACTCTCTTTTTTATTATCATTACTATTTTACAATATCTTGATAATCAAAAGTGTGTTTAGTTCAAACCATTTTAAATGTTGAAGTGAACTACTCATTTTAAATCAACTGTGAAACAGTATTAATGATTTTTAATCCTCATTCAAAGTAGAAATCAAGTTAATGTCTGTTACAAGAATAATTATGCATTTTTGATCTTCTGTCTGAAATGAGCAAGTCGTGATGTGGGTCAGAAGTCAAGTTTCGGTCAAAAACATGTTTACTGGAAAGAAATGTCATGTTTAACTTTTTCAGACAGATAGAAGGAAAACTGGCTCCAAAAAGTCTCATTTCTTCAAAACATCTTTCTGTCTGTTCTTAAAACAATCTACTGTTTTTCTGACTTTTAATGAACCTCTTACATCACTAAGACCACACCCCTGTTGGTTCGTTTCGAACAATCAGGAAGTTCTCAGAGGAACCGGAACTGACCTCTTTAAAAGGGTCAACACTTCCTAGTTCCAGGCAGAACGCAGAACGCAGAACAACGAGAACGCTGAACAACGTTCCAGAGAGAACCAGAGTTCCAGAGAAGTTTCTAATGGAATGACCAGAGTCCGTCGATGCCACGACGTCTCGCTGTGGCTACTCGACGAACACTCTGAACAATGAAGAAGTCTGTTCTGTGATGATCTCACGACTCCTGAGGTCTTTGCTATCCTTAAGGAGACGCTGAAAGGTGGCTTGAAGTGGAACTTTACGCCGGAACTGACATATCTTCAGAAAGGTAAAAAGTCGATCTTCAACTGCGAAGTGTACCGTGGGTTAAGCTGGGTCCAAAGGAGCGTGTTGTTCTGGTTATAACAGACAAATTCCCTCACCCATCTCTCTCCATTTAAACTTCATTTTCCCATCTTTAAAACTCTTCTATCTGCCAGTAATCATCCAGATATTTTCAGAAATGTCTGTTGGTTTAAAAGCTGCAAGTGGAAACCATGGCCGTATGGTTTTCTAATTGTAAAGCCAGTTAATTAAGCTGTTGTTGAAATCAATCTGCCAATTAATGTAAATGTGTGATGTTGTTTTAAATTGTTTTAATAAACGGCTCACTGTTGATGGTGAGTCAGAAATTAAAACACGTTTCCGTCCACATTTAATCATTCAAAACACGATAGTACTCAGTCCAGAAAAATGAAAGAATCCCGTTTAAATTATGAATAATATCTGACAGGTATATGTTCATTACATACTGGTGGCCCCGTACGGTATCATGAATGGACTGTTATTCGTGTAACAATTGAATTTATCATGTTGGCATATCTGATCTTAACTGAAATTAGCTTAAGAGTGCAGATTGCTGTGTGAAACGCAGCGTTTTGCAGCTGTGGTGTTCAGAGAAAGTTTTCAGTTGTGGTGTTTTTAGAGCTGAAAGTAAAGTCAGTGTGTTCATTTAAAAGCTGAAATGGTACATCTGTTATCTGTGAACTAATAAGCTGTGGAAAGCGTTTGATTATGTTTAAACTGTGGTGCAGAGAGGAACGGGTTCTGCTCGGACCCGGTTCTGTTCCGGCTCGGTTCTGATTCGTTCGAACGAGTCGTTTGCATGGATAAACTGCTGTTTTGAACTGGGCGCCGCCTCAGTACGCTGTTGAGAGTTTATTCGTCACATTTTAAACAGAAAATAGTGCATTTTGACAGTTTTAATGAAAGAAAGTTGACCGGACTTTTTCAGGCTAGTGCTAACATGCCTAGCTAGAATGACGATCCGTCATTGGTTGAAAACCGCTGTTTGAAACGCTCTGATTCGCTGAGAGGCAAGTGACGTGTCTGTCGTCACTTCCTCTGATGTCAGGTTGTAAAACCCACCCCCGCTGCTGCTCTGTCATTGGTTGATTCAGTCACGTGACCCG
>NC_056508.1:8814361-8822755 GCF_014905685.2 Nematolebias whitei
CCATTGTTAGGCTGATGGTCCTTCTTGAGCATGTGATCAGCTGGTTTTGGTTGTCAGCAGCAAAACTGGTTGATCCACTCTGAGAAGGTGCTATTTAAGAGAGTGAGCTGAATACAGCATCTCAGACTGAGGAAGTCTCTCGGACGAGAGATGAAACGTTTCTACTTTTTTTGTTGTTTTGCTTTGTTTTGGTTTTTTTTTTTTGAATGTCCAGAGGACCAGTTTTAACTTTTTTAGATTTTTCTACCTGGAATATTGAGCATGCATCAGGACATTTACCAGTGGTTTTGGCACTGTGAGCAGGTGCCAGGTCGTGCTGAAAAATGAAATCTTCATCTCCATAAAGCTTTTCAGCAGATGGAAGCATGAAGTGCTCCAAAATCTCCTGATAGCTAGCTGCATTGACCCTGCGCTTGATAAAACACAGTGGACCAACACCAGCAGATGACATGACACCCCAGTGACTGTGGAAACTTGACACTGGACCTCAAGCAATGTGAATTGTGTGTCTCCTCTCTTCCTCCAGACTCTGGGACCTTGATTTCCAAAGGAAATGCAAAATTTACTGTAATCAGAGAACATAAATTTGGACCACTCAGCAGCAGTCCCAGGCGAGATGCTTCTGACGCAGTCTCTTGTTCAAAAGTGGCTTGACCTGGGGAATGCGGCACCTTTAGCCCATTTCCTGCACACGCCTGTGCACGGTGGCTCTGGATGTTTCTACTCCAGACTCAGTCCACTGCTTCCGCAGGTCCCCCAAGGTCTGGAATCGGCCCTTCTCCACAATCCTCCTCAGGGTCCGGTCATCTCTTCTCGTTGTGCAGCGTTTTCTGCCACACTTTTCCTTTCCCACAGACTTCCCACTGAGGTGCCTTGATACAGCACTCTGGGAACAGCCTATTCGTTCAGCAATTTCTTTCTGTGTCTTACCCTCTTGCTTGAGAGTATGCCTTCTGGACAGCAGTCAGGTCGGCAGTCTTACCCTTGATTGTCGTTTTGAGTAATGAACAAGGCTGGGAGTTTTTAAAAGCCTCAGGAATCTTTTGCAGGTGTTTAGAGTTACGTCGTTGATTCAGATGGTTAGGTTAATAGCTTGTTTAGAGAACCTTTTCATGATATGCTAATTTTTTGAGACAGGCATTTTGGGTTTTCATGAGCTGTATGCCATGATCATCAGTATTAAAACAATTAAAGACCTGAAATATTTCAGTTGGTGTGCAATGAATCTGAAATATATGAAAGTTTCATTTTTATCATTACATTATGGAAAATAATGACCTTCATCACAATATGCTAATTTTTTGAGAAGGACCTGTAATAAGAGAGGTGCTTACTAAAAACAGGTAAAATTGGAGCTCCTACTAACAGCAGTATTTGTCTTTCTCCCTGTGAGATGTTTATAGGAAGGAAGTTCTATTTCGTATAGGCTTTGCCCTTTAAGGCTGTCGCTGATGGGTTTATCCCGATATGCAAAGCATTGCACTGAAAAATTTAGTCCACGCCCACCTGCTGTGTGGGCCCCACCTGGTCCGTATAAATTACGTTAAGAGCGGGTAATCGACTCCCATTTTTTTCTTCAGCAAGCTAATAGCACTGTCAGAAGAACGAAGAAGGAAAGTTGTGTAGATGACCAACCTTTGTTAAGAATGCTTGGCCCGTCACGTCGACCTCTGGTCTTCCCGGTGAGCTCTCCTCCCCGAGGAGAAGCTGACAAGCAGTCTTGTTTCAAGGTAAGCGCTGAGGAGAATTTCTCAGTGACAGGTCGCTACACGTTGGACAACGCCATCTTGTAATTTTCCTCTTATCGCCGACCCCCGGAGCGAATCGGATGGTTCCTCCAGGATAGGTGGTGTTCAGCTGCAGCCCCGCTGCTCATTCCCTCCTGGAGAGCGTAGTGTCAGTGGAGGGGGGCTGAGCGAATGCTCACCTCATCCCACCTCATTTCGCAATGGCGATCACACCGCTCCCGGCCGACGGCGCCCTCTGTGGTTGACCGGCGTAATCCAGAAGGCTGCTGACATTAAGGGACCCTTTTTTACGTCCCGCGCCTTTCCCACCAGTTCGGATTATCCGGCGGGAAGGTTGTTTTTTTCTAGGCTCCATTCTGGCTTGCCGTCCTGATCCCATCTGGCCTCGGTTTCCCAACAGGATGTCCTACGGGGATGAGGCCACAGCCGGCTTTCCTGGTAGATTGGGGGGCCGGTCTCCACAGTCCACGCCCATCTCCAGAGCAGGGGTTTCACCGAGCGGAAATTCCCTTAGTGCCCCCTGGAGCCAAGCCTGACGGAGGCTTCATCGGAGCAAGATGTCCAGGTGGACCAGCGTCCTGCGCCTCCGGTTAGCGTAACCCAGACGGTGACACCGCTGTCCAACTGAGCTCACCAGCATGCATTCCAGACGGCTGCAGTGAACAATACGTTATGTTGTTGGTGTACACATTCAGAGGCAATAAGAGACGTACGCTCCGTCCGGTCAGTGGAGGACCTTGCTCTCAGCGAGAGCAACATGCGCCGCACCGAAGCAAACGTGTGCCCCGCGGCGGGGGCAGTCTTCACTCACCACTCCTCAGCGCTCGGCCGCTCACATCAGCATTAACGTGAGATAGCTGAGCGAACCCAGTGACCAATCTTGCCCCAGCGAGAGCGGCGCGCGTCCCACCAAAGGAGACGCGAGCTCCCGCGGGGCTCGCAGCCTTCACTCAAATGGCACGGCGTAGATGAAGTCGCGTTCACCGCTTCTCAGCGCCCGTCAGCTTAAATGCAGGACCGCAAAGCGAGCCCAGCGCAGGACCCCGCTCGCGGCAGGAGCAACACGCATTTTTCACCGCAGTGGCATCAAATGCGGGGGGCCAGCAGCGTCATCAGCTGTCACACGCTCCTCCTCAACACAAGGTGGACCCGCGGTCCGAACGTAGCACACAGGCGCGTTCAGAGCCTTTCCGAGAAGCCTCGCCTTGGGTCTCACGGAACACATTCCTGCGACACATGACGATGGTCAAGGCGGCGGACTGTATGACATCCGTACAAAACATGACACATCATTTAAACGCACGTCCACTCCACGAACATTACGCGGAGTGGCTAAAAACATGCTCGCCAGACAGATGGGTGGCCAGGGTGTTAAGCTAGGGTTACACGTTGCAATTTGCAACCCGACCCCCTCCGTTCGGAGGAATTTTAGAGACGGCCCTGTCATCACCAGACCACGTCTTATCCCTAAATGCAGAAGTCCAAGAACTTCTGGTAAAAGAAGTAATCTCCAGAGTTCCCAACGGAGAGGAAAACACAGGGTTTTATTCACGTTACTTCCTGTTTCCCAAACGGACCAGAGGGATGAGACCCATTTTGGATCTGTCAGTTTTCATCAAGGTGATCATGGACAGACCATTTCACATGTTGACAACCAGACAGCTGTTGGACAACATCCAGAGAAACGATTGGTTTGTTTTCCGTCGACCTGAAAAATGCTTATATTCACATACCGATCATCCCAAAACACAGGAAATTCCTGCGTTTCTCCTTTCAAGGGATGAAGTATCAGTACAACAGGCTGCCGTTCGGTTATTCCCTCACGCCTCGTACGTTCTCAAAGTGTGTGGAGATGGCCCTGCAACCGTTACACAGAGCAGGGATGACAGTTTTATTTTACCTGGACGACCTACTACTGCTGTCACGCTCCAGACAGGAAGCAGCGGGACAGGTCCAGGTGCTGACATCACACCTGTTAAATCTGGGCTTCACCATAAATTGGAAGAAAAGTTCGATTTTCCCGGCCCAGACAATTGTTTATCTGGGAGTGGAGCTAAACTCAACCACCATGATGGCTCGTTTATCACAAACAAGAATGGACACTCTGGAAGACCAGCTCCGCCACGTGAGACCTGGCAAAGTGATAACAGCTGTTTCCGCCATGAAGCTGTTAGGGATGATGTCGTCAGCTCACACAGTGGTCCCGTTGGGTTTACTACACATGAGACGCCTCCAGAGGTGGTTTGCGCGTCTGCATGTGAATCCAGTAAAACAAAAGAGACGGATGATCACTGTTCCTCCCTCCGTGAGGGCAGACCTCCGACACTGGGAAACACCCTGGTTCTGTCAGAGGGAGTCCCCGTCAGCAGACCCACGTCACATGTGTCAGTCTTCACAGACGTGCCGCTGTCAGGCTGAGGGGGGACATGCCTATCTCAAGCAGTAGGGGCGCTGTGGCCCCATCACACATCTGCCCACATAAATGGTTTGGAGTGCCACACGGTGCTGAACGTGATTCAACATTTTGCGCCTGTGCTACAGAATCAACACGTTTTGATTCACACAGACAACAAGGTGACTGCTGCGTACATAAACCGGCAGGGGTGTGTGTGCCCAGCCCAGATGTTACACATTGCGTGAAAACTACTGTGTTGGGCACACCAAAATCTGCTCTCCATCAGAGCAGTTTACATACCCGGGGTTCTGAACTAAGGGGCAGATGTGATGTCCAGGGGCGGTCCACGTCACGGGGACTGGACTCTCCATCCAGATCTGATGGCTCAGACGTGGCAGAAATTTGGCAAAGCAGCTGTGGACCTATTTGCGCCACGAGAAAACGCTCAGTGTCAATTATGGTTTTCTCTGAGCGAGACGAACCACCGCTGGGGGTGGATACATTTACCCACAGCCCATGGCCCAAAACGCTTCTGTATGCATTTCCTCCACCTCCTCTGATTTTACGGTTCCTGAACTGAGTTCAGGAGGAGGGATTGACAGCTCTCCTGGTGGCCCCCGAGCGCGTGAACGCACCATGGTTCCCAGTCCTGCAACGCCTTCTGTCAGGGCGCCCGTGGAAACTGCCGTGGAGGGAGGTCGCTCTCCTCCAGGCAGGAGGAGCGATCAGGAGTTACCGAGCAATAGGCCAGCCCCTGTGGGTCTGACCGCTGAGCGGATCCGCTTAGAGAGGATGGGTCTCCCACAGGATGTTGTGCGCACAATTCAGGTTTCACGTGTTACATCTACCACAGCGCTGTACACATCAAAGCGGACAGCTTTTCAGCGCTGGTGTACAGAGAAGGGTGTAGAGGCCACCTTCATGTCCACTAGGTGGCACGCTGTCCTTTCTACAACAGCTGATGGACAGGAACTTGGCGTTCAGCACAATTAAAACGTACGCTGCAGCCATCTCTTCCTGCCACGAAGGGTTCAGAGACAACAGTTTTTAATCATCCGCTGATGAAGCGTTTTCTAAAAGGTGTACAGAGACGCAGGCCTGTTTCACGCCCCCAATATCTGTTTGTGCATTATAGAGATGCATCTGCAGGTCGCCCGTTATCCACCCAGCACCTATCACACTGGCTGTGTGAGGCCATTTCTGAAGCCTACAGAGCATCAGATTTAGAGCCTCCTGTCAACCTCAGAGCACACTCGACCAGGGGTATCGCATCTTCGACTGCTTTGCATAAGGGTATGACAATGCAGGACATTTGCACTGCGGCCGCGTGGTCAACACCCTGCTCATTTGTAGTGTGTCAAGGACAGCTTTGCTGTGGACATATGGTCCCACCAAATGTGTTATTTAAAACACGTACGGTCCCACTAAATGTAGTGAAAGTGGGAGACAGCTTACTGTACCTTCACTACTAATTAATTATTTAAATATAACGGGTTCTTTTTTTTCCGAGTTAAATTAATGCCATGTGACGAGGTAACTGTGAGGATTGTTTAATCAGTGACAAGAGACGTTAATTTTCCTTTGACCCATCAGAATAAATGTGGTCATTTATTTAACAGAATCAAAATTTAACATCAAAACATGTACACGTGATTAGCTGATCTGGTTCTGATTAATAAAACTTGGCACGCTTTACTAATAAGACAACAAGACATTTCTGAAGGCATCTAGATTATTGGCAAAATAGAAGAGTTTAAAGGAAGGAGTTTAGAGGTTCAAAGAAAAGATGGGTGAAGAGAGGTGAATGTTGTTGACCAGAATTGGCACGCTTCTTTCAATCACAAGCTCAAACCTACGGTACACTTAGCACGTGACGACTCGTTACCTTCACAGTAGATAGATCAGCTCTGGTGTCGGGTCCATTTCAATGCTACCTTCCAGCGTCTCTGGTAAGAACGGCTGGTCATTGTCAGAAGTTGTGTCGGTTTACTCCATTCAACAAACAGGCTCAGCTCCCTTCGAAGTTGGACGTGTCACACCCGAGTAGATTCACAGCAAGTCGCTGTGACTCCGTCAGAGATCCCACTCAGGAGTGGAAAACTCCTGAAGGCTTGAGAAGACTCCATCAAAGACTGAGTTCAACTCAGATCCAAGACTTCAGAAGAACTCCGAAGAACTTGAGAAAACGGTTAAGACTCCAGAAGACCGAGTAGACCCAATAGTTCCAGGAAGTGTGGACTTTTAAAGAGTTCTCACTTCCGGTCACTTAGGACTTCCTGATTGGTTGAAACAACCAACAGGGGGTGGTTCTAGTGATGCCAGACGGTTATTAAAAGTCAACAGAGAATTCAGGAATGTTTAGGAACGTTTAGTACAGACAGAGAAATGTTATGGCAAAGTGAGAGGAACGCAGATGCCAGTGTTTCTCTTTTTACCGTCTGCTAGGTTTAAAAACAATACAGCCCGTTCTAATAACTTCTTTCTGACTGTCTCTGACTTTTGACGACATCACTGCTTCTCCTTTAGACAGAAAATCAAAATGCATAATTACTTTGTAAATAGACATTTAACTTGATTTCTAATTTAAATGAGGTAAAAAAAATCATTAATACTGTTTCACAGTTGAATTAAAATGAGTGGTTCACTTCAACATTAGAAATGATATGAACTAAACACACTTTGATTATCAAGATATTGTAAAATAGTAATGATCATATAAAAAGAAGAGTGTTCTTTCAATTGATTACTTCAAGATACAATTAGACAGTCTCTGGATGAGCTAATTTGTATTTCTGGATTCAAATCAATGAAATAACAGTTCATGTCCCATGAAGGTCTTCAGAGGCAGGTTTTGGTCGGAGGCCTAGTTCACTACACATTCATTCGCTTTTATCTACTTGATGTGACAGCTCGTCCCATGACACATTCTGTCCTTAGTGTTTACAGAATGAATATTGTTGTTTCATGGAACTCCGTTTTACTCACATCTGTCTGCATGCATTACAGTGTGAGATGTTGTTATCAGTCACAAGTTGTGGTTGTTATTTTGGTTCTATTGTCACTAATCAGTTCATGCCTATTGTTACCAATCAGTTCATTTGATTAATAATCAGCTCTCCTGTTATTATTAATCTGTTCATACTGTTCAGCCGTAAACCGGTTGGTTCATGGCTCTTTTCAGCTTTTTTCCTTCCCCGTTGAAGTTTTCTGGGGCGTTCATGCATTCAGAACGCATAGTTACACAACATGCACCTATGCATGGCACACATAATTACGCAATGCGCAATTACGCACATGGGGAACTGAGTGACAAGACGTTGTTTGGGCAAGCTTCTGCTTCATACGGTGTTCGAATGGACCCAGTGAGGCGAGGACAACATCCGCTTCGCCCTTAACCCATCAGCGACAGCCTTAAAGGGCGAAGCCTATACGAAATAGAACGTTGGTTACGTACTGTAACCCCAGATTCTATGAGTATAGGCGTAGCCCTTTAAGCGTCGGGCCTCACTGGCTCCTAAATGGCTGAAGAAAAAGCTATTTCGGAGCCGATTACCCGCTCTTAACGTAATTTATACGGACTGGGTGGGGCCCACACAGTAGGTTGGCGTGGACTAAATTTTTCAGTGCAATGCTTCACATTTCGGGATAAACCCATCAGCGACAGCCTTAAAGGGCTACGCCTATACTCATAGAATCTGGGGTTACAGTATGTAATCGTTTCCAGGATCTGGCAGAACGTAAACACAGACCCTCTGAGAGGTTTTTGCCAAAGGTGGAAATTTGTTCTTAGAAGATTAATTAGGCTAATAATAAATGTATGGATGAATAGATGTGTGGATGGATAAAGGTACGAATGAAAAAATGTATGGATGAGTGGCAGGGTTAATAATCATGAAATGTGAATGTTTTCTTGTTCTATCCAGACAGATCTCCAGAGCTGCAAGGCTGAGTTGAATAAATTAACTGATTTTGACCTTATACAGCAGAAATAAATGTCTAATGTTGTATTGTGCTGTTTTGAGGAAAATGTGGCCAAAGAAAATATATTGTGTGTGCATGCACTTAATAAAGTTCTTTTCTACAGGCAAAATGAGGTAAGCAAAATAAATATCCTGATGCATGCTCAATAATCCAGGTATAAAAATCCAAAAAAGTTCAATCTGGTCCTCTGGACATTCAAAAAAACAAAAAACAAAACAAAGCAAAAAAAATCTAGAAACGTTTCGTCTCTCATCCAAGAGACTTCCTCAG
>NC_056508.1:8822855-8826450 GCF_014905685.2 Nematolebias whitei
CTGAGGAAGTCTCTTGGATGAGAGACGAAACGTTTCTAGATTTTTTTGCTTTGTTTTGTTTTTTGTTTTTTTGAATGTTCAGAGGACCAGATTGAACTTTTTTGGATAAGCAAAATAAAATATCTCTAACTAACTAACACTACTGACAACCTCCGCTATCCTTGCAAACCTGTCTTCTTATTATTATTTGCTTACATTGAATCTTAAAATCACCCTCAGCAACCTGTTAAATTATCGTCTTACAAAAGTCATTCTGACCCATTAAGCTACTCATCATTACTTGTTTTATAATCCCCACACATAGTCAAATGATGTGAACTATTATTTAACTTTAGTTACCTGAGGAAGAACCTTTTTGATGTTTTGTTTGTCATTAACGGCCTCATTAGAAATAAGTCACTATTTTCCTACTGACAGCAGACAGTGTCATGGTTTGATTTTAAAGTTAACAGTCCTTGAAAATATATTAATTATTGGCTTATGGCCACATCTAACAGAAATTCTAGCCATCTTTATATGATCTATTTTCCATAATTCTTAATGAAACCTTATATTCACCAATCCATATTATGTTATTTTCCACCATTTATCATCCAAGGTTTTTTTAATCCCAACAGTCCCCCTTTTGATCACCATCTTGGTGCTGATTATGGGTCATATACTCAGTGGAAAGAGATGACAGCTAGTGTATCTGATAGATTAGACGGGGACTTCAGAGAGTCTGTAAGGTGTTTATTGGACAGGAATTGAAAACAGGAAATGTCACTGGGTGGAGAAAACAGTCTATATATGTTGGAAAAACCTTGAGACACGTCAGAATTGTACAGAAGGCCTCTGAATTCAGGTAATATAAAACAATTCTCTCTTGTTTACATATTTTGAAGTCTGTAAGAATAAAGATGTTGTTTAATGCTGACAAACGTGTGTTCCTTCTGAGCAAATGATCCGGGCAGGGGAAAGGAGTAGAGAACTTTGTTTCCCCTTACACCTGACTGAAAAATGTTGGCTTTTATATCTGGATTTTTGAGCATGGACTTTGTTGTTTTCAACCAGTTTGACAAGTCTGTCAACAAGGAAGAGGGCCGGCAATGGAGGAGGGGCGTACCAAAGAGACCATCTTATCACAAGCAGAACTGGTTTGTTCCACTTTGGAATAAGCTGTTGGGGGAAAAAACAGTTTTGTTGCGTGTTTCCTTGACTGATGAAGCCTTCCAGATTGAAGGCGAAATAATTCAGCACAAAAAAAAAAAAAGAAACTGTCCAGATGACCTGACTGAAAAATGTTGGATTTTATACCTGGATTATTGAGCATGGACTTTGTTGTTTTCAACCAGTTTGACAAGACTGTCAACAAGGAAGAGGGCCGGCAATGGAGGAGGGGCGTACCAAAGAAACCATCTTATCACAAGCAGAACTGGTTTGTTCCACTTTGGAGTAAGCTGTTGGGGGAAGAGTCAGTTTTGTTGTGTGTTTCCTTGACTGATGAAGCCTTCCGGATCAAAGGCGAAATGTTTAAGCACAAAAAAAAAAGAAAACTGTTCAGATGACCTGACTGAAAAATGTTGGATTTTATACCTGGATTATTGAGCATGGACTTTGTTGTTATACCTGGAATAGTAACTGCACCTGGAATATAGAAACTACGCATGGAATATAGAAACTACACATGGAATATAGAAATTACACCTGGAATATAGAAACTAGACCTGGGATATATAAACTATACCTGGATTATCTAAAAAAAAAGTAAAAAAAAAAAAAACAGACCTGGATCAACCAGTTTTGCTGTGGACAACCAAAACCAGCTGCTCACATGATCAAGAAGGACCATCAGCCTAACGATGGATCATTAGCACACTGATGGCTGTTTACTATTCACAGGGGACTGAGTGATACTAGCAATAACAGCAATGTAAGAGGGGGACAGTTGAACATGGAGGCCTCCACGTATATAATGTATATAAAGTAAATATTCTTATATATATAAATATATACTTCATCCATCCATCCATTATCTTTACCCGCTTATTCCATTTTGGGTCACGGGGGTCGCTGGTGCCCATGTCCAGCAATCACTGTGCGAGGGGCGGGGTACACCCTGGATGGGTCGCAAGTCCATCACAGGGCCACATAGAGACAAACGAGACAAAAAACCATTCACTCTCTCACTCACACCTAGGGACAATTTAGAGTTAACAATCAGCCTAACATGCATGTTTTTGGTCTGTGGGAGGAAACCGGAGTACCCGGAGAAAACCCACGCATGCATGGAGAGAACATGCAAACTCCACCCCGAAAGGCCCCTGGACTGGGGTTTGAACCAAGGACCTGCTCGCTGAGAGGCAGCAGCTCTACCAGTTGAAGATAATGATAATGGATGGATGGTGAAAATGGTCAGAGCATGTGTTTAAGTGTTGCAGGTTAAAATAAAGCTGAATATCAGCTGAGCCAGTTCCATGAAAACTGTATTAAATCACTGAATGACAGCATGCCTCTGTCTAGTTTGACACTTTGACTGCAGCTGCTCACTCATCTGTCTCTGTGAAGTCCAGACCGTAGCAGCAAACACTTTGTGGAGTTTTAGCGTTTACAGGAAACATCTTGGTGAAAGAAAATCACGTGAAAGGCCGTTTCAGCTCCTCCCAGGCTGCTCCTCCTGAAGTGACAAACAGAGGCAGCCAGTCTGGTCTGTGGAGTGAAACCATCAGGGACAGCTGACAGAGCCGCCATGAGCGTCAAACTCTTTCCCTGCCTGCTCTTCACATCTGTCGTGGTAAGTAAGATCATTCACTTAGGACGTAGTCTTTAAAAGGAAAATTTTACCTGAAAGGAGCTCCACTAATGTCATTTTTATATGTATTACAACTACGGTAATAAATTAGTTGTTTTGTTTACCTTTCTGTGCTCCAGGGTGTTCCTGCATGATAAATATTTTTTTTTCATTCACTCAACATTTATTTATACAGGGTAGTTGAACTCCATTATCCGTCATTCGTGGAAAAAAACTGACTGCGTGCAATGCGTACTTTCACTTTCGATGTGAGCCCAGATTGACCAAACCTGATCTGTAAAATATCGTAGTTACCCGCTCAGACGTGACAAAGGAAAACACAGCTGTGCACCTGCGGCGCGTGCAGCTCAGAGCTGAAGTTTGGGTGCTTTCCACCCGGACAGAGGAAGTAAAGAAACACATCAAAGGAGGGCACGGCTCAGGGTTGCCAGATAGGAATTGAAGAAATCTCGTACTGTCTCTCTTTCGGACTTTCAGATGAGATGTGGGTGTTCACCTTAATTAAAAACATGGTATTATTTATTTATTTATTTACCCACCCCCCACGAATATCACCTTAACACATTTGGGCTTATTAAAAAACGTCATCGTGTATACCTTCTTCTTACCTACTTGCACCGTTATATTCTACCATGTTGTTTACTTTCTCTTTTAGGATTATTTTTACCTTTTCACTTTTTGGTACTTTCTTTTGTACCCTTATTGCATGCTTTAGTATTTTCTTGTTTACTCTTTGTTCTTTTAGCGAGTCAAATCAGTTCTTCTCATCCTGAACATTTTATTGTACTGTTAACACACAACTCG
>NC_056508.1:8826550-8847585 GCF_014905685.2 Nematolebias whitei
TGTGTGTGTGTGTGTGTGTGTGTGTGTGTGTGTGTGTGTGTGTGTGCAGGGGTGATAATTGTTGTATATGTAGCAACACTGTAAACATGTGGGTCTTTTTTGTTTCCCAGGTTTTGAGTTCTGCTCAGCCCGCTCCTGATCTCAGCTGTGATCCTGCCACAGAGTATGCTAAGGATGGGCAGTGCTGCAAGCTGTGCAGACCAGGTGAGATGAAAACACTGTGGGCTCCGAGGCGTCACTTATATCTACTGCAGCTGGAGGTTCCAAACAGGCAGGACATTAATAATAGTAATAACACCCCTATAATAAGTAATATCACCCCTAACTTAGCTTTCTTTTCACTTATTTTTGTCCTTTTGTCTGTAACTAGATGCATCACTTTTCCTTTCACCACCCTTCTGTCAGTGAGACGCCCCTCACCCAGCTGGTGCAGAACACTACAGGATCTGATTTAACTCAAACCTGCAGGAGCATATGTATCTTCTGTGCTCATATTGTCTTAAGGACTAATTTAATGTTTTGTGTTTGCCCTAAAAGACTGTGAAAGCAGCACCTAAAATTTGATTTGACTACGATCCGGAGGGTTGTGATACTGTAATAAAACAGCATATATGTATATAGACATAGATGTATAAAATACATCTAGATGTATCCATAATATGGTATATGGTATAAAGTTTATTCATTTTAAAAAACAAAACAATTCCATAAACTATATAAAAAAATACAAGAGATTTAAAATGAAAGGCAGCAGAAAGAAGAAAAAATCTTATTATATCTGCCCCTTTTTTCAGACAATTAGTTCAGTCAAAATAATCTTCAAGTAACAGAACATAATCACACTTAAGACAAATTAATTAGTGCAGAATCTCTAAAAACTAAAAGAAAGTATTTTGCTTAGTTTTTGTTGATACTTCTGTGTTGAACTTCCTCTAAAGTACTGACAAAGTATTTATTCAAATGTAGGACATGGTAACAAATAATAAACTCAAATAAATATGATCAGCACTATAATGCACTTCCAGTATAGTGTAAGACTCTATGAAGTCATTTTTTCTTCCAAATCACCCCCAAATTCCATGTATGTAATTCCAATGAAACTTTTTCTAAAAGTGTCTTTGCATATTCTAGAGTAATAAAATATCAGTATTAGAAAATTTGAACAAAAATAAAGCAAGTTTTCAGTTTAACACACCAAACTTTATTGATATATAGTAGTCCCTCGTTTATCAAGGGGCATCCGTACTCTGAAGCCCCACGATAAGTGAAAAACAGCGAAGTAGGAATGTAGTACTAGTAATAAGAAGTAGTTTAATTTAGTATGTATGTATGTATGTATGGATGGATGTATGGATGGATGGATGGATGGATGGATGATGGATGGATGGATGGAAACAATGTTTCTAAACTCTCTAAAAGAGCACAGAATGTCATGATTTCAGCTCCCTGCCTCCTCTGCTCTCAGCCACCTGCAAGCGCTCTTGGCCATGCCCACTTCTCCGCTCTGCACGGAGAACAGCTGCTCAACTGCAGCAGGAAGTTTATCCTGCAGTGTGGGCTGCACAAATGCGCAACAGGTGCTAAATAGTTTAAAATAATTAATTTCAAATTAAAATTTCATGCCGATCGTGCGGCTCATCAATCAGTCAGCCAATTGTGTGTCATGTCCAATCTTATTTTGAAAAACCACGATGGCGCAAGTCCTCGAAAAACGTACCGCGAAGTAGCAATACTGTACTTAAAAATCTCTTTGTATTGTGTATATTTCATTTATAACTAAAAAACATTAAGTTTTGTATGCACTCATGACAAGCAGTTTCTGTTTGTATACACATTATTTGGGGTACGTAGTAACCAAAACTGTAAAATTACAAATCAACCCAAAGCCATACTGAGTTCAAAGCTGGCACACCAAAGAGGTGACTAAATTTAGAAAAACTAGTTGCATGTTGGACAGACCTCAGTAATTACATTTTTAAACAAAATGTATTATTTTTTCAGCCCCTGGCATTTAACTCAGATTAGAGAGCAATCTTTGTGTTTTAGTCATTCTTTTAGCTTTAACATGTTCCATGTTTTTATTGATTCTTGTTTTTCAGCCCTGTGCAAAAAGATTATTCATAAAAAAACAATTATTTACATGTCAATATGAAACACATTTTTATCATCAACATAGTCCATGCTCAATAATCCAGGTATACAATCCAACATTTTTCAGTCAGGTCATCTGAGCATGGACTGGATCTGAGCATTTGAGCATGGACTTTGTTGTTTTCAACCAGTTTGACAGGACTGTCAACAAGGAAGAGGGCCGGCAATGGAGGAGGGGGCGTACAAAAGAGACCATCTTATCACAAACAAAACTGGTTTGTTCCACTTTGGAGTAAGCAGTTGGGAGAATAATCAGTTTTGTTGTGTGTTTCCTTGACTGATGAAGCCTTCCGGATCGAATGCGTAACGTTTCAGCACAAAAAAAGAAACTGTCCATTTTAATCATGTATACCGTAATCTAAATGTTTTACTTGAAGCACGTTTTGGAGCCTCACCCAGGTGGTGGGAGGCTTTTTACAGTGTGTTTCTCACCCACTTTTTCCTTCGTTGTGTTGCGGGGAGCTGTTGTCTGTCTCCAGCAGTCACTGTGTGAGAGGTGGGGGACACACTGGACAGGTCTCCAGTCCATCATAGGGACACAAAGAGACAAATGAGACAAACTCACTCTCACCTAGGAACAATTTAGAGTTATCAATCAGCCTAGCATGCAGGTTTTTGGTCTTTGAGAGGAAACCACAGAACTCAGAGAAAACCCTTGTGTGCACGGGAAGAGCATGTAAACTCAACACATAAAGGCCCCAGGTTGGCTGGTGAACCTGCAATCTTCTTGCTGTGATGCAACAGCACTAACCACTTCACCACTGTTCTGCCTCCATTCAGACACTTATTCATATAGTTCTTATATGTTTGTACTTTATATGAAAAACTTTCTATTATCTCACTTGTACACTTATGAGCATATTGTAGACAGAGGAGTGTAAAGCATCTTCAGGGCCAGAGGACGGGGGATCAAACCCCCGATCGCTCCCTTGGAAGACGACCATCCAACCACGTGGCTGAAGCTGCCTCCACATGTAAAACACTAAAATGATCAACTTGCTTTGCAGGAAAAAGAATGACGGTCCTCAGCAGCTGCACTGACCCGGTGTGTGATGACTGCGGGCTGAACGAGTATCAGGATAATTACAACAAAGAAGTGAAGTGTAAACGACAGCCGTACTGTGACCCGAGTAAGACCCGGTGACGATCACACAATGTTGGTTACAGTTTAATGTTGTGCTTCTGACATGGAGCACCTTCTTCTTTCAGATAAAAACTTTGAGGTTGCAGTCATTGAAAGCAAGACAGAGAGAACCACCTGCTTGTGCAAACAGGGATTCCATTGCTCCAGTCAACAATGTATCACCTGCGTCTTGGACCGAAGCTGTGAGCCCGGAGACGAGCTTGTTTTAGAAGGTGTGCCGTCTCTTGTTGACAAAAGGCGTATTTTACTCCTGCAGACTGATTAGTTACTTTTGATTTATGCTGTAGTGTAAATGCTCTGAGTGTTTTTAACACTTCTTGTGTTTCAGGGAATCGGACTCATGACACAGTTTGCCGCTCATGTCCTAAAGAGACATTTTCCAGCACGAGAAACTCTAAATGTGTGAAATGGACAGAGTAAGTATTGGAACACTTGAAACACACAGAAACACTTTGTACAAATTAATAAATCCTCTCAATCTAACCCTAATCTAACAGTTTAAACAACTTTAAATAGCAATGTGGATATTTGTTTTAGTTCAGTCATTTATGGGTTCCTATGGTTTTGTATAAGTAGTAAATTATGGGTCAGTTTGAGCTCAGGCTGTCTTTAAGGCAACTTGGAGTTTTTGTGCCCCATCGTGGAGTGAAGAGGGGAAATTGGACATATCGTCCATCTGTCCATCTTTACATGTTGTGGCCATAATAACTTGAAAAATAAATGAAGTATCAAATTCCATTTTGGTGTGTGACTGCATCCAGGCACAAGAAAGGTCACTATCGCAGACTGGGTTGCTATGTCAAAATCCAAGATGGACATATAATGGTAAACCGACCACCCCATCATTTGAGAAAACTATGCTTTCTAGTTTTTATATTGCTTAAAAGTATATCCATCCATCCATCCAAAGTCTGATCTCAGGGCAGCATCTTAAGCAGGAAAGTCCAGACATCTCTTCTTTCCACAGCCACCTCTTCCAGCTCTTCTGGGAGCAAACCATAGTGTTAGGCCAACAGAGACGTAATCTCTCCAGCGTGTCCTGGGTCTTCCCCGTGGTCTCCTCCCAGTCGGACATGCCCGAAGCGTCTCCCTAGGGAGGCACCCAGGAAGCATCCTTACCATGCCCGAACCACCTCAACTGGCTCCTCTTGATGTGGAGGAGCAGCGGTTCTACTCTGAGTCTCTCCCTAGACTTCTCACCCTGTCTCTAAGTGAGAGTCCAGCTATGAGATTTTTGGTGCTTGATTAGTGAGCACTTAGGGACACAGTGGTGTTGTTGTTTAATATTTGACTCAAGTGCACCCCCTACATTATTCAAACAGTTATATCTCAGTGAAAATTTATTTGATCTGGACCAGATTTTTGGTGTGTGATTAGTGAGCACTTAAACACACAATGGTATTGTTGTTTTACTTTTGACTCAAGTGCGCCCCCTAGATAATTCAAACTGTTATATCTCAGTGATATATCATCCGATCTGCACCAGATTTTTGGTGCTTGACTAGTGAGCACTTATGGACACAGTGGTGTTGTTGTTTAATATTTGACTCAAGTGTGCCCCTAGAATATTTAATCAGTTATATCTTAGTTATGTATCATCTGATCTGTACAAAATTTATGGTACGTCATTATTGAGCACTGATGGACACATTGCTTTTGTTCTTTAATATTTGACTCAAGTGTGCCCCCTAGATTTTTGAAAATGTTCTATCTCAGTGATATGTCATACGATTTGCTCCAGATTTTGGGTGTGTCATTATTGAGCATTTCCAGACACATTGGTATTGTTTAATATTTGACTGAAGTGCGCCCCCTACATTATTCAACCTGTTATATCTCAGTCATATATCATCTGATCTGTACCAGATTTTTAGTGCGTCATTAGTGAGCACTTATACACACATTACTATTGTGGTTTAACATATGACTCAAGTGCGCTTCCTACATTATTCAAACTGTTATATTTCAGTGATACATCATCTGATCTGGACCAGATTTTTCACTCTTCTAGCTTGGCATTGTGTAAGATACAAGACTAGAACTGTATTCTTTAACTCTTATTTACAACATATGACATGTTGAACTGTTTAAAGGAAGTCCTTTACATTCATGACAAAACAACAAGTGTCAATTACTCCTGTCTGGAAGGTTGGACTTCAGCCAAACTTGTAAGACTTGCAGCCGGACTCATACTGATATGGGCGGTAGGTGATTGCAAAGTTTTGGTATATGCGTATCCTGGTGGACGCGTGCGAGAATGGCATGAGAGTATTCACGATGGCAACTGGAAGGCATAGCTTGAGCATCAACAGTTGCAGGTGATGTAGAAGGTATGGTGAATGCGTAAACTGCTGAAAAGTCTCATGCATTTCTTTAGATTTTCTTTACCTTTTTTCTTGATAGGAAGAAAACCATTTTATATTAAGGTTTATATTTGGACAATTTTCTCTTGTCAGCACAATCAGCAAGGCATCACAGGGATTTGAACCCTGTCCCACAAGTGGGAGTACCAATACCATTGCCTTTTGCTTTTTTGCTGACTAGGTAAAGCAAAATTTACATCAAGACAGCATAGAAATTTCAAAAGGTGAAATTTGATTACTTCTTAGCTTGTTCTCTGTTTTATTCATTCAATTTCAACTTTGATAGGTTAATCACATTGAGTCTGGGAAAATTATTTACAAGACAGTTCATTTTAACAAAGGGTTGTTCATTATGGAAAGCCATTTCATTTCAAAATAAATATTGCTTAGAAATTATTAATAAATATTCCTTCAAAATAAGTAAATGTTCCTATGAAAAAAAAACATTAAAATATAAATGTTTAGTTTATTATCCAACATGTAGTTTTAATTCATTTCAAGACTTATTTCTCATTTTTTTTTAATAATAGATTCATTTTATGACATTGTGTAAATGTACTTGACATATTTCATGGATTATTAGTTTTGAATCCTGTCTTTCATTTTAAGCTCTTTTTATTTAATCTTGTTATAGTCAAATGAGAGGGCAGGGTTTTCTTCATGTTGTTGGATCAGTCATAGCATAATATCCCCCTTACTGAAATGTTTCATTAAGCTATTTTCAAATCATGAATTAACTGTGTTGGTAAATTATCAGTAAATAATAATTATAAAAATAAGTAAATAATTAAGAAATCTTTGAGTGAAAATTAAACATTTCTATTTTAATGTTTTCTTGCATGGGACTGGACCTCCCATCCAGAGCTGATGGCTCAGACGTGGCAGAAATTTGGCAAAGCAGCCGTGGACCTGTTTGCAAAACGAAAGAACGCTCAGTGTCAACTATGGTTTTCATTGAGCCCACGAGACGAACCACCGCTAGGGGTGGACGCGTTTGCTCACAGGAGGACGCTCTCCTCCAGGCGGGAGGAGCGATCAGGAGTTACCCAGAAATAGGCCAGCACCTTTGGGTCTGGCCGCTGAGCGGATCCGCTTAGAGAGGATGGGTCTCTCTCAAGATGTAGTGCGTACGATCCAGGATTCACGTGCTGCATCCACCATAGCGCTGTACACATCAAAGTGGACAGCTTTTCAGTGCTGGTGTACAGAGAAAGGTCTAGAGGCCACCTTCATGTCCACTAGGTGGCGTGCTGTCCTTTCTGCAGCAGCTGATGGACAGAAATCTGGCATTCAGCACGATTAAATCGTATGCTGCAGCCTTCTCGTCCTGTCACAAAGGTTTCGGGGACAGAACAGCTTTTAATCATCCGCTGATGAAGCGTTTTTTAAAAGGTGTACAGAGACGCAAGCCTGTTTCATGCCCACTTGCTCCACAGTGGGATTTAATGCTGGTTCTGCGAGCCCTGATCAAAGCTCCATTTGAGCCACTGAATCAGGTTCCAATTAAATTCTTGTCTCTTTAAACAGCCCTGCTGCGAGCTTTAACATCCGTTAAGAGGGTGAGTGATTTATCTGCCCTCTCTGTCGCTCCGTCATGTCTCAGAATTCAGGCTGATGGCAGCTCAGCTGATCTGAGACCTAACCCAGCGTTTATGCCTTAAAACATCACGAGCTCTTTTAAATCAAGAGTGGTATCGTTGGAGGGTTTTTTCCCTCACCCCACAAATCAGAAGAAGAAGCATCTTTCCATCTTCTCTGTCCTGTGCATGCATTGACGTGCTACATAGCACGCACGGCCGCAATGCGTCAGACTCTATATTTGTTTGTGCATTATAGAGATGCATCTGCAGGTCGCCCGTTATCCACCCAGTGCCTGTCACACTGGCTGTGTGAGGCCATTTCTGAAGCCTATAGAGCATCAGATTTAGAGCCTCCTGATAACCTCAGGGCGCACTCGACCAGTGGTATTGCATCTTCGACTGCTTTACATAATGGTATGACAATGCAGGATATTTGCACTGCGGCCACGTGGTCAACACCCTGCTCATTTATTTGCTTTTATTTACATGATGTGTCGACTCATTCCATGACGCATTCTGTCCTTAGTGCTTTAACAAAATGAATATTGTTGTTTCATGGAATCTTGTTCAAACTCACATCTGACTGCATGCATTTACAGTGTGAGATGTTGTTATCAGTCACAAGTTGTGACTGTTGTTCTTGTTCTATTGTCACTAATCAGTTCATGACTATTGTTACCAATCAGTTCATTTGTTATTATTAATCTGTTCATATTGATCAACTGTGGATCTGCTTGGTTCACGGCCTTTTTCAGCCTCTTCCTTTTCTCCGTTGAAAACTTTTCCGGGGTGTTCATGCACTCAGAACGCATAACTACGTAGCACGCATCTGTGCATGGTGCGCGTAATTACGCAACGCGCAATTACGCATATGGAGAGCTGAGTGACAAGATATTTTTTGGGCAAGCTGGCGCTTCATATGGTGTTCGAATGGACCCAGTGAGGCGAGGACTACATCTTCTTCGCCCTTAACCCACCCGCGACAGCTCTTAAAGGGCGAAGCCTATACGAAATAGAACGTTGGTTACATACTGTAACCCCAGATTCTATGAGTATAGGCGTAGCCCTTTAAGCGTCGGGCCTCACTGGCTCCTAAATGGCTGAAGAAAAAGCTATTTGGGAGCCGATTACCCGCTCTTAACGTAATTTATATGGTCCGGGTGGGGTCCACACAACAGGTGGGCATGGACTAAACTTTTCAGTGCGATGCGTTGCATGACGGGATAAAACCCACCAGCGACAGCGCTTAAAGGGCTACGCCTGTACGAAATAAAACTGATTCTTCTTCCAACATCTTACTCCAAAGTGAAAATGGTAAATGGACTTTACTTATATAGTGCCTTTCTATCCTATTTCAAGATACTCAAAGCGCTTTCCACTACAATCTGTGTCCTCATTTACCCATTCATACAGCACTCTACTAGATCTCTACAAAGCTAATTGAAAAAATCATTCTAAAGAGACTGGAACAAACTAGTTCTGCTTGTGATTAGATGGTCTCTTTGGTACACCCCTCCTCCATTGCCGGCCCTCTTCCTTGTTGACAGTCTTGTCAAACTGGTTGAAAACAACAAAGTCCATGCTCAATAAGCCAGGTATAAAATCCAACATTTTTCAGTCAGGTCATCTGGACAGTTTCTTTTTTTGCGCTGAAACATTTTGCCTTTTCATCAGTCAAGGAAACGCACAACAAAACTGATTATTTTTCCAACAGCTTACTCCAAAGTGGAACAAACCAGTTATGCTTGTGATTAGATGTTCTCTTTGGTATGCCCCTCCTCCATTGCCGGCCCTCTTCCTTGTTGACAGTCTTGTCAAACTGGTTGAAAACAACAAAGTCCATGCTCAATAATCCAGGTATAAAATCCAACATTTTTCAGTCAGGTCATCTGGACAGTTTCTTTTTTTGTGCTGAAATGTTTTGCCTTCGATCCGGAAGAAGAATCAGTTTTGTTGTGTGTTTCCTTGACTGATGAAGCCTTCCGGATCGAAGGCGAAACGTTGCAGCACAAAAAAAGAAACTGTCCTGTAGGAATGCGCGATATAAACGGTACACGGTAGAAACGATAGAAATTTAGCCTACGATAGAGCTCTATCTTCTACCGGCTAACCGTAGTAATGCTGTGTCTGAAGTAAAATCAGAGTTGTCAGTTTAATCGTTACTTTTTTGTTGTTGAAAACTGCGCATAAGTATTGTTCAAGTGTAAAATCAGAGCTGTCAGATTTAATCATTACTTTTTTTGAGCTGAAAACTGTGCGCAAGTGGCGTTAAAGTCTTTTCTTTGAGAGCTAAGTAGCGAAGCTACAAGCTAACTACAGCCGGCTTGCCGTAGTGTTGCCGTATTCTAACGCATGCACAAAACGCTGTGTTCCGTCGAAAGTTTTGTTGTTTTTTTTTCCATCGAAAGTTAAAGTAAGCGATGGTCAGCTTTAGAGAAACCTGCTCTCTGATCTGTGAAAGTAACGCTGTGTTGTGTGATTTTACTGCGAGACCCTCTGGTCAAAGCCAAAGACTCATTTTGTGTCAACTCTCCATTAAAGCAGATGGAGGCGCCAAATAGAGGTTTGGAGTGAAGTGTTTCAGTGTAAAATGCGGCTCTGTTGCTGTTCATTTCTTAAGACTGGAAACTGTTTAAAACATATGGCTAAAACTACATTTTATATATTTTGCACTGTTTTGCACTACAAGCAAGAAGCCTAATACTTGATTTGTGTATTATTTAAAAACTCTGGACCTAGTAGTGGAATTTTCTTAATTCAAAATATATGATGGCAAAAGGACACCCTATGCTTTTTGAAAAATTCCTATCAAGTTTTATACCCAAAACATATCGCGATATATATTGTTATCGCCACCCTTCACAATACATATCGTGATATGAATTTTATGCCATATCGCACATTCCTACTGTCCAGATGACATGACTGAAAAATGTTTAATTAATTTATTGTTTATCGTGACAGGCCTAGTTGTTTCTAAGCAAGGGGTGTACAGTCCTGGTCCTCGAGGACCATAATCCTGCATGCTGTACTTGTCTCTCTGCTCCAACGCACCTGATCCAATGGTTGAATACCTCTTGGTGTTCTGAAGCCTGACTGATTCACATCACAGGAATTAATCCTTCGATGTTGTGATGATCTTTACAGATGTAAGGAGGGGTTCCACGTTGTCCAAAATGGGACGGACAGAGCCGACATGGTTTGTGGTAAGTTCTGTGTGGGTAAACAGATGACAAAGGTTTCTCATACGTTTCTCTGTCTGCAGCTGGATGTGGTTGGGTGTTGTGGGCGTGTTGTTCATAATGAAACTACCTCTTGGTTTGTGGCTTTAGGTGTGATCTGAGCTCATGTCTGTGTGGATTGTTTGAACAAATCAAAAACTTGTTATTTGTTCTTGTTCTTTGGTTGGGCATTTTTCTACTTTCCCATTTTATCTGTTTAGTTTAAGGCAGTCATTAGTGAATGGGAGGTCTGTGAACGATGAGTGATCTGTTAAAGATGTGTGTTTGTTCTCTCTCGTCTTACAGAGGCAAACAGCCGGACTCATGTAATAATTGCCGGTGTGGTCGTGGCCCTTGTTCTGGTCACTAGTACTCTTGGAATACTGGTGTACAAGTACTTAAGTATGTTGTGCTCAAAATGTTCACAACATGTTGAGAAGAATCAGTAACGCATCAATATATTCAATGTGGGATTTTTTCCCGTCTTTCTCTCAGATAAATCAAGATACAGAGGAGGAAAGATACATGGAAAGGTGAGTTTCTCCTAATTTGTTGTATTGTTAAGACATGACCAATTTAAATTCAATTCAGTTTATTTATATAGCACCATATCACAACAAAGTTGTCTCAGGGCACTTTATAGGAACATTCACATACATAGAAAAGCCAATTAGTAAAGTTCTCTATCTAAGGAAATCAGCAGACTCGTTGAATCTTCACTTTGTCACAGTCTCTCATCCTGAGCAAGCACAAAGGAGACAGTGGAAAGGAAAAACTCCCTTTAAACAGAAAGAAACCTCCAACAGAACCAGGCTCAGCGACCGTCTGCTTTGACCGACTGGTTTGAGAGGACAGGAAGGAGAAACAAACGAACACAGAATGGCAGGTCCAGATGTAGGTCCAAGTGTTCCTCCCCCAGAAAATTTGGAATTATAGATGCCATTTCCTGCATTTTGGTGTATTTTAATGGGTTTTTAAACATCTGTAAATATTTGATAAAATTGATTAAAAACAGGTCTCTCTTGTAAATGAGTCCTCGAGGTTCAATGAGACTAACAACCTGTATAAACAAAGGTTGAATTGAAATTACTATTTTAGAGAGCAGTGAATAGAACAGCTCAGATTCTGTCAAGCATCCTAACTAGGGCTGCAACAACGAATCGATAAAATCGATAAAAATCGATGATTAAAAGCGTTGGCAATGAATTTCGTTATCCATTCGTTGTGTCGCGCGATTATGCGTCTTTCACGGCGCTGCAGAGTCGTTTTGTTTTGTTCACGGGCAGTTCATTGTCAATGCTGACTGACTGAATAAAGTTTAAAAAAAAAAACTGCAGCGCGAGTTGAACAGAGCGAGGGGGGAGCAAAGCAGAGGCGGTGTTTTCAAAGGAAATTAAGTAAATTTTACAAATGACCAACGCAGCAAAAACTGTTCGACCCAAGTCCTCCAAAGTGTGGGAGAACTTCACAAATATAAAAAATGAGAAGCATGCAGCTTTGAAAATCACCGACACGACACGAGAGAACCACGGAGATAAACGTAAACATGTCGGAGTCACGAGGAGGAGGAAGGAGCTGCAGCTGATACAACGTTTCACTCCCAACTCGTCACGTGTTGCAGGTGAGTCTCTAGAATTTAACACATTGTTCTGTTTCCAAGAGAGAAAACGTAACGTCAGTCTCTCTGGAGCTGAAGCTGCTTGTTTGTTTGTTTGTTTGTTGATTAATGACGGTGATAGAGAACGCGTGTGTTACTTTTTATTCAATTTAATTGGTACAAGCAGTGTTTAAATGTGGTTAATAAATAAATCTAACACAAAGATAATAATTTAATGATTAAGCTTCAACTTTTAATTTTCTGGCAAAGTCTGAAGATACTGCAGGTATGGCAGGATGAATTGCATTTAAACAGGAATTAAAGTAATTTATTACATCTACTCAAATGTGTGTAATTAAGTATTTTATATGTGTGTGTGTGCGTGCGTGCGTGCGTGTGTGTGTCTGTGTGTGTGTGTGTTTAATTGCTCTTTTAGCTACTTTTGCCTGAACCTAACACTGTAAGTGAAACAAGGCATTTCTTGAGTTGCTGTAAATTATGCTATAAAACATATTTATTGTCTCATTCCAGAAAACAACAACAAACAACAACAGCCTTCATGATGGACAGACATCATGGACACCACAGCAGCAGCTGTCTTCACTGAAACATCCTGAACATGATCGTCACTGACATGAGGCCTCTGTCGATGGTTGAAGATGAAGGCTTCACTACAATAATCCACACTTTTAATCCAGGTTACAATAATCCACACTTTTAATCCAGGTTACACTCTTCCCTCAAGGACACATTTTACAAAGTAGCTAAATATTGTGCAGGTATAAAGATACATTTGTAGATATTTTTGTGTACATTTATTTTTTTAAGCTATTTGACTAACTTTTATTTTTTATTATTCAATATTTTACTAAAAGAATAGTCAAATAGCAACCTGTTTTTTGTGTGAATTGCTATGTCAGTCAAATGTTCAATTTTGGAATAAAGGGGTGGAAATTAAAACATTGGGTTTTTTTGCCGATTCATCGATTAATCGAAAAAATAATCGGCCGATGAATCGATTATTGAAATAATTGTTAGTTGCAGCCCTAGTCCTAACACCCTCCCCCCCCCCCCCCCCCCCACCACCACCACCACCACACACACACACACACACACAAACTTCAATATCTGACCCGAACTCTTCTCAGATTAATTCAGTCCTGCGCGTTGTTCTGCTCCAATCTCTATTATCACTGCCTTCAGGTGCTTCAGTTCTCAGTTGTCCAGCTAAGAACAATCCATCCATTTATTTTAGATAATAAATTGTCTTTTTAACATTTTGATCACTGTTGTTTTGACAAATTAATGCTGTTGTTTTTAATTGTGATGTAATGTGAATAATACACATAAAACATTTCTCTCGTTGTATATATATATACTGTGTGTATATATATATATATATATATATATATATATATATTTATTTATTTATATTTTTTTTTTGCTGTAAGCTTTTTTATTTATTATCTCAAATATATACAGGAGTTCCAACACATCAGCAGTTGTGCGTGCACTCTGCAGAACTATCTGGAGACGCTCCTGTGCGTAAAATATGCACAGTCTGCAGGGTGCACAGCTGAAGGTGGATGAAGACGCTCATCCCCATGGGACATGCAGTCCACGTCTCTGCTGGGCAGGAGTGTGTGCGCGAGCTGGTGCACGTATTGCGGCTAGAACATCTGCTCCACAGAACATCTCCTCTCGTTGTATTTTTAATAAATAATCTAAATAAAAATGCGCGATGACTTTGGACTTTTAGGGGCAGATATTTGAGTTGCCGGATCTGAGCAAACTTTTACTAGATCACATGCGGTCAAATGAGACAGTTCCCGGATCTTGTTCCGGCAGGATCCGGCTCAAATTAAGCACTGTGCAGGACTGAGCAACAGTTACCAGAAACATTTAGTTGCAGGTGTTGCTGCACAGTGGGGTGGGGGGTCACACCAGATACTGAATGCAAAGGTTCATATACTTTTTCCACTCGCAAATATTTAATATTGGATCATTTTCCTCAATAAATAAATGACCAAGTAAAACGTTTTTGTCTCATTTGTTTAATTGGGTTCTCTTTATCTACTATGAGGACTTGTGTGAAATTCTGCTGATGTTTTAGGTCATATTTATGCAGAAATATAAAAAAATTGTAAAGAGTTCACAAACTTTCAAGCACCATGGAATAGTTTTCATTCCAACAGAACTGAAATGTAATCGTTTGTCTTGGTCTATCTGTCTGTTTTCACAGAGCCTTGTTGAAGAAGTGGGACCAGAACCTTTTCACTCAATTATTGGCGTCCCCGAGGAAATTGATGCTGAAGAGATGCTTCCCTCAGAGGACCACGGAATAACTGAGAATGGAAACTGGTTGGCTCAGGAGGACGGCAAACTGTACAAAATTTCTCATCAGGAATCTCAGATGCTGCACAAGTTATCTTCTGATTCTGATTCTAGTCGTAGTTAAATATTTTCAGTCATGGTGTGTCATGTTTTCTTTGTATATATTTCACCAAAACTTACCTGTAATTGTATTTATTTGTCCCAAGTGTTGACCCTGAAGCCCTGCCTAAATAATGCAGTACATTAAATGAAGACACAAGTACGGGATGTTTTATGACCTTTACGAATCAGAATCAGAATAAGCTTTATTATCTTTGTACTGGGGTACAGTGAAAGTATGTTTGTACAGTTGTCCGAAAGATGGGCGGAGTGCACGTTATCGCTGCTATGATAGCGCACTTTTTTACCTTTGTTGTATCTAAAAGTATTCTTTATCAGAATACTTTTAGATAGAACAAAGGTAAAAAGCCATGAGGATGGATAGTGGTATTACAAAAAAGATCTCTTTGCATCTTGTCTTATCAGGACACGATTTAAGACATCAAAAAACTCTACCAGCAAGCACATTTATAAACACATTACATATGTATCTGATGTCAAGATGTTGATATTTGTCCATGAAGCACTTTCAGATAGGCCACAGTCCTGATGATGTTCAGCCGGCAGTTCTGATAAGCCTGCACAGAAGTTCTTGTGGGGGGTGTTGCGATAGACAAAGCTTTTCCCCTAATTTACCCATATCCCAGGAGAAATTTGATAAGTCGGTCTGTTTTCAAGGCCAACCGGGGGAGTCAGATTCAGATAAGCCACAATTGTTAATTTCCTTCAGACAGACTGTTTTTCTTGTCAGCCTTGAGTCCTGCTGAAACTTTTCCGATCCAAAATGGCCAGATTTATGGGTATTCCACTCCACTGATCCGTGTTATGAGCCTTCTTCAAGGTTGATCCCAACATGCTGGCAAGTCCTAGAAACTGTAGGTTGCCTGCAATTCTCATAAATGGCCTCCATCTTACAGTTTAGCTCGTAAATCTGCTGATTTTGAGTACTCACAGCCCAAACCAAACCTTCGCACTAACTCAGAAGCTTTGCCATGGCCGAAACTGCTGCCAATATCTTCTTCAAAAGTTGATAACATAGAGCCCCGCCGATGCCAAAAAGCAGAAACTCTGCTATCATAAATCCAAATATATGAACGTCTTCAGCATCTTCCTGAGAGAGAACTGAAAGACACATCAGTTGCCAAACTCCCCACGGATGTCTGATGTATCCTGTAGCGTGAGTCTCGGCTGGACAAGAGGGTTCTCCAGGACCCTGTCGTTTTGTTGAAAAGATTTTGTCGATTGCGTTGAAAGTCCACCTGACCAGATCCATAATAGTAATTTTTTTTTTTTTCATTTGGAATATGTGTACCAGGAGCTCCAAAACGCACACAGAGGGCAAAAGCAGGAGGAAGAGGAGAACAGAGGGGAGGGAGAGCAGAGGCGTCCGTCTTGAGCGAGAACCAGAGGAGAAAGTGGGAATTTTAATTTTAAATGTTTTTAATATCATGTGTATAATGTAATAATTATTACCTTAAATCAGTCCTTCTCAAATAGTGGGGCGCGCCCCAAGCAATGGGGGGTGGGGGGTGGGGGGCATGTGACCCCGAGGAACATTTTGTGGCAGGGAGGGTTTTTTTTTGGGGGGGGGGGGGGGTTGCACCATTCTCATTTTGTCAGGGTGCGTTCGGCAACTGTTTGCTAAAATGCGGCAACTCTCAGTTTTAATAATAATAAAGTTATGAACAAATATGTCTGTCTTGTCGTTTGAGGAGCCATGATTGAACCGTGTCGCTTCCCTCTGCTGCTGAGCAGCTGGTGACGCTTGTCACCCGCAGCAGCGTTAACCTGTCCCACTTTCACTTTAACGCTTTTTTTTTGTTTATTTTTTGTTTTGTCAAAGCACAATTTTGATGTTTTTTAATACAGAAGTAATGTTTAATAAATGTTAGGACTCTTATTATTTGCTAACAAAATATATTTTATGTCATTAAACAACTTGTGAGGTTCTTCTCTTGTGAGCGCGTTCCACTGGACCCACCAACACAACCACACACACACACACACAGCCCGTTTGCTCTTGCGCTGTTTGCAACTTCTCTGCTGCTCTGAAGTCCAGGTCCAGCCAAGGCCGGATTAACCATATGGGCAACTGCCCAGGGGCCCTGGATCTCTAAGGGGCAGTGGCGGTTTTAGACCAGTTGTACTGGTGGGGCCTAGCTGGGGCCAGAGGTTTTGTCAGAGGGGCACGTTCATCTCAGAGAAAAAGACAGATTCGAAATCTTACTTGACTCTTTTGTTTTTTTAAAGCAGTGATTAACCATTGCAACCAAAGAAAATGGTTAAAAAAAATCAAATGAGAAAAATATAAAACATTTTCCAGACAGTATTTGTATTGACTGAAGAAAATATATTAATAAGCAAATAAAATGATAATGAAAATAACTGTTAAGTGAAGTCTTGGTTCAGTTTCTCAGTCCAAAATTATATAACAACATTGGCTGCCCTACTATCACAGCAACTGTATTCTGCGATTTTGATGATTTCTGGCAAACCGATCAACAAATGAGTCAAGATTCAATGCCTTTGCCCTCCTCGACTCAATGCTCAGTACACCCAGATTGCTTAGTCTCTCATCGTTCATGGTGGATCTGAGGTATGTTTTCACAAGCTTTAAGGTAGAAAAACTCCGTTCACAAGATGCAGTACTCACTGGGATCGCAACTGCTATTTTACAGAGTCTGTAGAGCTCTAAAAACACTTCTTTATATGGCTCGATGAACTGTACTAGCTCTACTGTACTAGTGGGTCTCTGCATCCCAGTCTGAATTTTTCTGTCTAAAATCCTTCTGAACTGATGTAGTTCATGCCCCAGGTCATCAATACTTGAATCATATAACTGAGCAAATGAAAACAGAGCAGTCTCTTTCAGGAATGCATCTTTTTGGGGATTTAGAGCATGGATGCTGTTCATCATATCACAGTTTCTCCTAGAAAATCGTCTTTCAAGCTCACTGAGCATTAGATCAATGACAGGGTAGAAAAAGTTTGTACGAAACCTGTCTTTATCTTGTTCTGACTCTCTCTGCCCAACAGTGGTCAGTACACAGTGCTCGCTGAGTTTAGAGCTTAGTGTTTTTTGGCGTTTTGCAGCTGGTGGTGTTGAATCACACTGCCCAAAAATATTCAACACTTCATCCCACACATGATCAAAAAATGACTCCTGCCTGAAATCTCTCAATGTCTGAACTAAAGCTTCAACTAAATCCACAGCTTTTGAAATGTCAAGTGTTGAAGACTGTAGCATATCAGACAGAAGTTTTGTTTCTCCAAACACTTTACGGAGTGTAACAAGATGCACTATAAATTCAAGATTTATCTGTGCCAGCAGACCTCTTGCCTGAACAGATCTTTCACCATTATGTTCTCGGGCAATTTCTTGCAGTAGTCGCTTAAGGGCTGCCCTGCCCTTGTTGCAGGCAGTCTATCCATGATGTTACGCAGAGCTATAAATCGACATGCCCAACGAGTGTCACTTAAACGCTGGAGCTCTCTTGGTGCACCTTCGTACATCTCTCTTTGTATAGCTAGCCATTTAGGATGGACAGCTGATCCAGATGTGAACACATACAGTTTTTCTAGTAAGTAGAAAAACTCCTCTACCTCTGGGACAGCTTTGACTGTATCTACTAAAACTAGATTTAGACAGTGGGCAGTGCAATGGATGTAAAAAGCGTATTTTGCATCCTCTTTGATCCTCACATGTACCCCAGAATGCTTACCGCTCATAACAGAGGCACCATCATAAGCTTGGCCTACAAGATTTGTTTTGTACTCCAGACAATGTTTTTCCAGTATGTGGATTATTTTCTCACTAAGCCCTGCTGCATCAAGCTTCTCTGCAGACTCAAAATGTAGAAAACTTTCCTGGATAGCTCCATTGTAGTAGTACCTTAGTACAAGAGAGATCTGTTCCTTTTTCTTTACATCTTTTGTTTCGTCTGCTATGATGCTGAAAACCTCACTGTTTTTCACTTCTTCTGTAATTTCAGTTCGAACCATGTCTGCTAAACAATCCAGAACCTCATTCTGAATGATTTTGCTTGTATACTTTGCATTATGAATGGAAGTCAACCGTTTTTTAATAGCTTTGTCGTGGTTAGCAATTGTTTCCAAAATTGCCTTGAAGTTCCCTTTATTGTCTGAGTCTGCAGACTCATTATGCCCTCTTTGAGCTAAATTTTGAGTGGCAGTAAGTAAGAGCACTTCCCCTATTGTTTTTATATATTCACGATTTTCTTTAACCTGTCTGTTGTGCTCCTTGTTTAAGACATTGACCAGTGTTGCATTAGCTGCTGCAGCTTTCTGATAGTCCCTCCATGTAACCATGGCTTGTTTATGGCGCTCAGACCTCGCATGCAATGCAAACCCCGCCTCTTTGTAAGATGCATTCTTCCAGTTTTTAAAACCAACTGGGGAATCAAACACAGTGTCTGGGCTGTTGGGAGGGCTAAAATGTCTGCAAGCGTAACAATACGCAGAGTCCAAGTGTTGTGAATATTCAAGCCAGGGGTGAATGTGATACCAAGCTGCTTTGAAGCTCCTCCTTCTGTCCCCCATCAAGGTTCTTGGAAACAACTTTAGGTCTGGCTGCATCGCTGGATCTTCTTTACATTTGCTGATGTCTGTGGAGAAAGCCAAACAGAATAAATGTAAATTAACATATAATCTGCATGGACACTGCATATAAACTGCAAAGCGTGCACACACACACGCACACACACACATACATCACAAACCTGATGGTCCAGTGCTTGTGGATACACAAATATTCTCTCTGTGTCTCACATGCTGCTTGTATCTCAGTCTCAGCTGTCTCAATTTCAGGATCTTCATCTGTCTCTCTTTCTGTCCCTGTGCCCTCTCGTTGAAAACCAGTGCCTTCCAAGTCCTCTGGCTCTGTGGGGCTCTCAACTTGCTTTTCTTCAGCTCTCTCAACACCTCCATCATCTGTCTCTGTCTCAATGTCTGCCTCACTGTTATTTGTCTTTCTTGTGCAGAAATAAGATGTAATGTCCTTCTTTCTCTTCATTTTGAACTATAGGCAAACATGCATGGAGAGGAAAATACAACACTTCAGCAACTATGAATATTTTTTAACATAAGTTAGCTTGGTTGTGTGTTGTGGTACGTTAACTAGCGTTAGCTAGAAGCATGCAACATAAACGCCTGGTCTGATAGGCTGCTATTATAATTCATAGCCAACATCATTTCTTGACAAGAATTGTTACCTTGTATTGTTCGTAGTGGTAATCGTGGATGACGGTCGGTAACTTACTTCCCGCTCTTCTTTTTAAACGGATATCTGCCGTTCGCAGTGGTGCAATGCACTAAAAGGTCCGACTAGAATGTTGTGCCATGAGAATTGGTTCCGCTTCTTGCTCGGAGGGCGGGCCACAGGTAGGGCCAGGCTCCGTGTTACAGGGGCACTGGCCCTTGTTGGCCCCACCCCAGAACCGCCACAGCTAAGGGGCCCAGGGCAGTGAGGGCACAAGCAGAATATCTGGTTATCTCCTGCTTTACTTGGAGCCCTGCGCTGCACAGAAACTGCTGCGCTTCCGCTGCATTTGTGCAGCCCCGCCTCCTCCCAGCATGGCTGCTGCATCTCTCGTTTTTTTTTTTTTTTTTTTCAATCGGATCCTCGACGCGCGACCTGTCAATCAACTCAGAAGGCTGTCAGTAACTGACCAATCACGACCTCAATTTGTCCTGAAGGTAAACGCCCCCTACCAGCTGACAAGCTCATCATTTTTTTTTCTTCTTGAGAAACATTGTTTTAATTAAAACAATAAGTTTGTATCTGTTGTGAGATGATTTTAGCAATTTTGCAGATTTTTATCTACTTAATGAAGAACAGTATGACTTCAAATTGTTCATTAAACAGGAAGGAGGGCTTATTATCGCTCCTCTTACTACAGTGAATGTGGTATTTTCAAGTAGGTATCTCTGTCAAGTAGGTATCTCTGCAGCCAAATTCGGAAGGCGTATCTGGGCGGTCATATCTTATTGGACTATAGGAAAATGGGCGTATCTGGACGATCATATCTGATTGGACTATATGAAAATAGGCGTGTCTGGCCGCACCTGATTGGACGATAGAAAAATGGGCGTGTCTGGCCGGCCATATTTGATTGGACGATAGAAAAATAGGCGTGTCTGGCCGGCCACATCTGATTGGACGATAGAAAAAAAGGCTGAATGATAAAATGCCGTAACCACAGACACATTATGTCTAAAAACAAGGAGTTATTGGCAGATTGTGTTAACCACAGGCATATTATGTCTATGGTGTTAACCGGTTCGACATTAGCGGCGTCTCAGGTTCAACACTGGCGGCGTCTCGGTTCGACATTGCTCCAGTATACTGCCGCGGCGTCTCCATAACTTCTTTTTTCGACTCTCTTAACACAGAACTTCCGGTTACATTTCAAAATAAGAGCAACATAACTGGGTAATGGGGGAGCTAAATGTTAGTTTTTTTTTTTTAATACCTAGCCATAACATTTTTTTTTTTTTTTTTTTTTTTTTTTTTTTTTTTTTTTTTTT
>NC_056508.1:8847685-8854199 GCF_014905685.2 Nematolebias whitei
ACAGAGAGAACATGCAAACTCCACCCAGAAAGGCCCCTGGACCGGGGTTTGAACCAAGGACCTGCTCGCTGAGAGGCAGCAGCTCTACCAGTTGCGCCACCGTGCTGCCCGCACACAAGACAGATTCAGGAATTCTCTTTGTTTTCCAGATTTCACATTTGTTATTACCTTAAAACATACTCAGACAACATTTGATGCATCATTGAATTTTTTAATGTGTTTATTGGGACATCCATTTTTAGAAGTCATCGTAGCATCTGTTGGAAACACAGAACATAGTACAGTTAGGGTGTTGTTAATCCTGGATTGGATTTTAAAGTTAATTTTGATATTTTTTTCACAAGGGAAAAAAAAGTTGATTTCCTAAAGTTTAACTATAAATGAAGGAATTTGTACATTCAGGTAATTTAAAATTAAGTAATTTCTCTAACATCCAACCCATTTTAGCCACTGAGCCGCACCAAACACCCATAATTTATTCTTGAATGAATTATTGACTATTATTGACAAATTACAGACTTTTTATTGAATAAGTTATTACTCATTATTGAATCATTGACAATTTACACTCATGTTTGTGTTAACTCATGTTGCAACAAGGTCAGCAAATTTTGACTATTACTATGAACTATGTTAAACTTTGGAGGCGATTTATTTTGAAAGTCAACATCAGATGTTGGTCAACATTGTTGGGCAACATCTTGGGGTCTTCTAGAGTCAGTCTGAAGTGAGAGTGGTCCCTGACATGGCAGAAAAACATAGATATAATTAACAGCTTTTATTTATTTATTTTTCAGCTAATAACAACTATTATTTATTTGTTTTTCATATTTTTCAGTTATACTCAGCTTTTAAATATTTATTTTTCAAGTATTAAGAACTTTTATTTTCAGCTTTTATTTTGAAAAGCAACACCCAGTTGTTGTAAACGTACACAGTGAGAGCTGCCGGAGCTGAGTGGAGGCTCACTTTACCTCAGTGCGTTACGACAACAATGAGAGAACGGTCGAAACTATCGTGACCTACAGTACTTCAATAAAATGCATAAGTGAAAACATAACATACTTTATAAGTACAATAAACCATATTTCTTTGTCAAACATCGCAAAGAAACGTTACCTCATCAATAATCCTCGTGACTTTAAGGGTTACCCACAGCCAATCAGTGTTCGCCGCCGACAAACGCCTATTAAATACTGTTAGCCAATCAGTGTTCGCCGCCCATAAACGCCTACTCGCCAGAAAGGCCCACTTTTGGTCTGCAGAGAACCCCTTCTCATCTCTGCAGGCAAATTCGGAAGGCGTATCTGGGCGATCATATCTGATTGGACTATAGGAAAGTAGGCGTATCTAGGCGGTCATATCTGATTGGACTATATGAAAATGGGCGTGTCTGGCCGGCCGCATATGATTGGACGATAGAAAAATAGGCGTGTCTGGCCGGTCATATTTGATTGGACGATAAAAAAATAGGCGTGTCTGGCCAGCCACATCTGATTGGACGATAGAAAAAAAGGCTGAACGATAAAATGCCGTAACCACAGACACATTATGTCTAAAAACAAGGAGTTATTGGCAGATTGTGTTAACCACAGGCATATTATGTCTATGGTGTTAACCGGTTCGACATTAGCGGCGTCTCAGGTTCAACACTGGCGGCGTCTCGGTTCGACATTGCTCCAGTATACTGCCGCGGCGTCTCCATAACTTCTTTTTCTGCCTCTCTTAACACAGAACTTCCGGTTACATTTCAAAATAAGAGCAACATAACTGGGTAGTGGGGAGAGCTAAATGTTAGGGTTTTTTTTAATACCAAGCCGTAACATTAAAAAACAAATTCCATTTTGGTTGTTGAAAAATGTGAAAAAAGTTACAATGGATTCATAAACAAAGAAAAATATAAATGATACTTAAACTGGCCTTGGGACTAAGGATGTTTCCTTTAACTTCACATTTTCTTGTTCAACCTGCAGTCACTGCAGATGAGTGATTGTCAGTTTCTGTAAGATTTCTGCAACTGGAGCCGGTATTTCTGTTTACTGGTTAACTTCCTCAGCTGTCTCACATTTTAAAGGTCAACACTACTCCATGTTTCAGTAGAAAACAAGCACATTTAGGAGTCAGTACATAACCAGACTTTTGGCCCTCACACCTGTACCCAGTTGCTTATGCTGCATGATGAGATCAGATTTACCCATATTCTAGAAATTTTATTTAACTTAGTCGACAAAACAATACAAATGAAGACTGTATGTCTTAAAAAAACCTCTTGGTTTTGCAGTAAGCAGCCTGATTTCAAACTGATATCTTGGCCAAAGGTAAAATAAAAATCTTTGTGTTCTCAGAAAAGTTGTTTCAGGACCTCCAATAAACTTATGTACACATCAAAGCACACAAGACAGATTCAGGAATTATCTTTGTTTTCCAGATTTCACATTTGTTATTACCTTAAAACATACTCAGACAACATTTGATGCATCATTGAATTTTTTTATTGTGTTTATTGGGACATCCATTTTTAGAAGTCATCGTAGCATCTGTTGGAAACACAAACCATAGTACAGTTAGGGTGTTGCTAGTTGTTACTTATTGTAATGTGTGGGCATCACAGTACAAAAGCTGGACTACTAACTCTGCATCCATGGCACAAAGTGGGTGCAGTACCCAGGAGTAATGGCTTCACTGTAGAAGGCCCTCAGCTCTCCTCTTCTGCCGCTGCCCCAGAAACCTGCACCACAATTTTTAAATTCTTCCCCACAGCTTAAGCAGACAGAAATTACATAAGGCTTTCTGTGCTGAGCCTGAAATACTTCAGGCTTCTTCGTTTATTTTCAAAGTCAACATCAGATGTTGGTTAACATTGTTGAGCAACATCTTGGGGTCTTCTAGAGTCAACCTGAAGTGAGAGTGGTTCCTGACATGGCAGAAAGACATAAATATAATTAACAACTTTTATTTATTTGTTTTTCATATTTTTCAGTTATACACAGCTTTTAAATATTTATTTTTCAAGTATTAAGAACTTTTATTTTCAGCTTTTATTTTGAAAAGCAACACACAGTCGTTGTAAACGTGCACAGTGAGAGCTGCTGGAGCCGAGTGGAGGTTCACTTTACCTCAGTGTTACCTGCGTGGGAACTCCCACCATGTTTTCACATGAGCTAAACTTCTAAAGCACGACAACAACGAGAGAACGGTCGAAACTATCGTGACCTACAATAAACGTACTTCAATAATATGCATAAGTGAAAACATAACATGCTTTATAAGTACAATAAATCATATTTCTTTGTCAAACATCGCAAAGAAACGTTACCTCATCAATAATTCTCGTGACTTTGAGGGTTACCCACAGCCAATCAGTGTTCGCCGCCGATAAACGCCTATTAAATACTGTTAGCCAATCAGTGTTCGCCGCCCATAAACGCCTATTCGCCAGAAACGCCCACTTTTGGTCTGCAGAGAACCCCTTCTCGGTATTTTACTATAGGTACAACTATATTAATGGCATTAGAGAAAGCTGAGCTTAAGTTATCCACATAAAGTAAAATGTTATCAGCATGAAAAGAAGGAATGTTGAGTTTGAGATTAATCCAGTTTCTGATGTCTGACCAAAGACTTTATATTGACATGAAAAAAAACATATTTGAGGGATTCATCTTCTGATTTGCAAAAGGCACAAAAATCAACATCAAATTTAAATCTTCTTTGCAGAAACATGGCTACAGGATATATCTTATTTATTATTTTTAAATAATTCTCCTTCACTTTAGAAGATTTAGACCATTTGACAAATTTAGAATGAGCAGAAGTCATACTGGTTTTATGATTTAAATTTGGAGGTGCCTTGAAGGAATCTTTGTTATAATCAGTAAATCCTTTGTTGCAAACATTCATTGATAATCTTGTTGCATTTGAAGTCAACTAAGTTACAGGCATTTAGTTTTAATTTGGGCATCAAATCGTCACCTTTGAATATATTATATTTTTAATTAATTGAATCAGCTGTTGGTCATGTTACTTCTTGTTGTCCCATTAGCTCTAAAATAGTTACTGAATCAAGTGTTTACTTCCATCCATCCGTGGGGGTAGCAGCCTAAGTAGGGAGGCCCCCAGACTTACCTCTCCCCAGCCACTTGGACCAGCTCCTCCAGGGGAATCCCAAGGCGTTCCAAGTGTTTACTTGTGTAGGTAAAACTAGATGTTAAATAACCATTAAAATACAACAGAATGCAGAAAATGGCATCTACTTTGTTTACTTCTTCCTGGGGGGGGGGGGGGGTAACAGAACAGAATATAATTGAGAAGCACTGCCTTAAATAGATGCTTTGTTCATAAGTTTTTAAATACTACAACAGTGTGTTAGTTTGCTGTATGCTTCAATAAACTTGTTTTTTAACAAAGTTGTTGTATTTCTCCTTTTTTCCTTAGTTTTGGGTCCTGGTGTGGTTAGTCACTGTGGCTAAAACAAAAAAATATGTTTTGTGAGCAACAGTTGCTTAATCAGATTTAATCCAGTACTTGCCTATTTTCACATGGCTGTCTTCTTGAACCAGAACTTGGATTGTATTTATTGTGTTTTAGGAATGTTGAACCTGATTCAGCACATTCAGCTGCAGCTCACTTCTGACGTGTTTTCATGTGTCCTGTCATAGAAACACAGTTTGTTCTTTAGTTAAACTGAAGTATAAAAATGTTGGACAGGTCTGAGTCAGTCCTGCACTCTGGACCTTCTAAGTGGAGTTTTGGTCATTTCTCCTCCCTCATCTCAGGGTTAAGTTTTCTTTAAGGCCTTTTTCCATTTTACCACAAAGTTTTCCCCTTTCAGTTTTATCTAATTTTATCTTTAACATTTTCTGTGTGTTTCATTATCCCAGTGTTAGACATGTAAAACAAAACTGGATGTTGGCACTTTGTGCTATTCTAATCCCAGTGTTCAGTCTACCAGTGGTTTTATGAGTCAGGACTTTGAATTACAGAAGGTCACCATTTGTTCCTATTCATGCAACCTATGAAACAATTGATAGAAAATACTAAATACATCACAGTTTGATTACAGTATAGTATTTTAGAGCCAACAAGATTATTAAAAGGACTGAAAATGAGTGGAGAAAAGGAAAATCTCCTAAAAGACCATTAGAAAGTCTGGAGAAGTACTGAGCACTTTAAGGATTACAATAAACGAGCTGTTTGGAAACAAAACAAGCAGTAATTAGGCCGGCTTAAAACTTCACCTCAATACTGTGTTTGTTAAAGTAGTAATATTCTGTGTTCTGATCAGTATTACTGTAATAAGGAGGCAGAATTGGTTGTGAAGGAGAATCTCTGTCATCAGTGGGGTTCCCTGTGTTGTAGTTCTACAGTTTATCCACAGAGGAGCGCTAGAGGTCCACTGTAAACCACAGACATGACGGCGGTGAAGCTGTAACAACCTCATGGAGTAGTTCAAATCAATAAAACCAACGATTTGACCAATAATTGCCAACATTTTTCAAGTGTGTCCATAGAACCCCACAGGAAGCCCTTCCTCCCTGCAGCTATCAAACTTTTCAACTCCTCCCCCTTTCTACACACAGGACAATAAAATTAATGCTGCACTACAATAAGCACTTTAATGTTTCTGCATTACAATAAACACTTTGTTTGTTTGTATCTTTTTTTTTTCCAGCTTCTCTCTTCTTCAGGGGTCGCCACAGTGAACTAAGTTGCACAAAGACTTGACAATTATTATTTTTACACCGGATGTCCTTCCTGACACAACCACAGACAACCGAGCTACCACAGCCCTCTGTGTGGAGCAGAGAGATGCTATCTAGAGTTTCCGAGGGAGCAGATGGTGGAGGTTAAGGGCCTTGCTCAAGGGCCCAGAGTGAGGTAAGGTGGGTGTGGAGGCAGGTGTGGGTGCTTCACTTTTCCCACCCACATTTTGATGTTGTCGGTACCAGGATTTGAGCCGGTGATCTTCACAGGCCCACCTCTGCACCACCACTTCCCACCAATTCTTTATTTTTATATTTTCTGTTATTTTCTATATTTTGGGATTCCTTGTATGTTCCTTTGTACTGAAACTCTGGCACAAGAATTTCCTGCAGGATCAATAAAGTTCTATATTTTCTTCCGGTGCTGAAGATGTGTTCACATGGAGAAGATTTCCTGAAGAAGTGAGATCTGGTCCTATCTCACCTTTAAAGGAGAACTGAACCTAAAGTCAGGCTGACTGATGCTGAATAATCTCATTAATCCCTCAGACCTCTGCCTCAGCACATGTAGTCTTGAACAGCATCTAATTGTAATCCAAAAAAGTTCAATCTGGTCCTCTGGACAATCAAAAAAACAAAAAACAAAACAAAGCAAAAAAATATAGAAACGTTTCGTCTCTCATCCAAGAGACTTCCTCAGTCTGAGGTGCTGTTTTCAGCTCAGTCTCTTAAATAGCACCTTCTCAGAGTGAACCACTCTGAGAAGGTGCTCAGACTGAGGAAGTCTCTTGGATGAGAGACGAAACGTTTCTATA
>NC_056508.1:8854299-8857947 GCF_014905685.2 Nematolebias whitei
GAGACAAACAACCATTCACTCTCTCACTCACACCTAGGGACAATTTAGAGTTACTTTTATTACTAATCGTATGCATTTCTAAAAATACTACCAAAAAAAATTAAAGTTGTTCAGCTGAGCAGAGAGCAGAAACACCATCACTCCAGTTCCTACATCACAAAGGTTGCCTGCAAAATAAACAACAGATTATTATTTGGTGAGTGGAACCCAGGCTGCTACACTGGTCTTTGAAAGAAGATGATGTGAGATATTTTTAGACCTAACCATGGATATAAAGTTTATTGACAGATAGAACACAAAGACTTTAAATCTGAACAAACTTGTGCAAACTAACCTGCAGCACCCAGTCTGTTTAATGTCAGTGGAGATGCAGACAAAGAGAAGTCACTGAAGTCATGAAAATCATATTAATGGTTTTAAACATAGACTAACAAAGGTATTGATTAACTAACATGTTTAGTCTTATTTGCTCTTAGGTGATTGGACTGGGCAGAACTTCTACAAACTGCTGAACCTGTGCCCGTCTTTACTCCGGAGAGATCAGCCTCTAAACTTTTTATTCTCAGAGGAGAGGTTCCCAATTTACCAGATGATATGAAAAATATTCCTCCAGATGTTTGTTTGTACCATTTTCTTCAATTCACAATTTTCTTTTTTTTTTTGCTGTTAAATTTAAAATCATCTTTTTTTTGTCATATTTAAAATTATTTATCTTCACAAAATGCATTGTAACAAAATATTGAAAATATGAAATTAAAAAACTTTTATATCCATTATTTTTTCATAAAATATAAACTTTCACTGCAAATTACAATAAATTTAAAGACTTTCTACATTAAAATGGCTCAAAAACAGTTCGTATTTTTGAGAATGAGTCTGGAAAAGTTTGGAAATCCAAACTGATTAAAAGTCCTGGCTGCTGAAATGATCTTTGAAAGAAGATTTAAGAGGTTTTTGACTTGGATAAATTAGAAGTTTCGTGACAAATATTGTACAAGGAGACTTTAAATTTGCTAGCACAAACGGGTTTGATACTCAAATAAATCTTTTTTTTTATTCAAAACATCTACATTTTTAACTCCATGACACAAATATTTTTTATGAGTTTGTTGTAAAATATAAAAAAGGCACTTCTGAACTTTTACTAAAGCCAAAGTTTATTTAAACAAAATACTTCTTTATGGTAAGACATAGGAAATATAATTTACATCTTTCTGGTGGAAAAATACATTTATTTACAGGAAACAGTTTTTGGTCTCATGTCTTTCCAAACAGGAAGTCCGTGAGCTCTGAAGGTTAAAGTGCAAACTAACCCGTCTCTTGTATAAAAATCAGCTCAGATTAGTTCATGTTGGCTGTAATAACCCGGTACAAAGAGTCCGGCTCGAGAAGCCCAGTCTGCCCACAGTTTCCCGGGGGGGTGAGAAATCCACTCCCTGGGTTTCTTCGCGGTCTCTGACGTGGCGGTTTCTGCCAGAGACCAGATCTTGGGCTTCTGACTGACGGTGCTTTTGCTCTCCAAAGCTGAAGGAGCATCATCAGAATCTTTCTCCTCCAGGTCTCGGTCCTCCTGAACCTCCTGGTCCGCGCTCTGCTCTGGAGTCTCCAAATGCGCCTGAGTGCGCACTGAGCTCTCCTCCGCGCTCCCGACCTGCTCCCCTGCGGCCGCGCGCTCACTCTGAGGCTTGTCTCCATCATCTGGGTGACATTTGTCTTCATCACTGTCTCCCTCCTGCTCCTCATCCTCCTCGTCAGACTTGGCCCTGGACGCCCAGCTAAGCCGGTTCTCCTTCTTCAGGCGGCGCCGCGCGTTGGCGAACCACGTGGAGACCTGCGTCAGGCTCATCTTGGTGATGATGGCCAGCATGATCTTCTCGCCCTTGGTGGGGTACGGGTTCTTCAGGTGCTCGTTGAGCCAGGCTTTCAACGCGCACGTGCTCTCGCGGGTGGCCACCTTGGCCGCCCTGCCCAGATCCTCGGCCTCACACTGGCGGTAGGGAGGAAAGAAAAGCGCCCCGCGCGCCAGGAGAGCTTGGTGGTACTGGGAGGGGGCCTTCAGGTAGAAGCCGCCACTCTGGAAAACAAAAAGAAGTCAGAAGGAGCGCGTCAGGGACATGGACAGGCCATGGACAGGACAGGACATGGACATGGACAGGACATGACATGGTCAGGATTCGTGAGGACGGTGGGACGGAAGGACTCACCATGATGTGTCTGTGCTGCGGATAGGGGAGGAAGTTGTATCCCTGCAGACCTGAGTATGTGACAGGAAGCCCAGCTGCCAGGGCCGCCAGGTGCCGAACCTGCGGCTGCACATCTGGGAGGGGGGCCAGCACCGGGACCTGGTACCCTGCCGGCATTTCGGCGCTCCTCTCCAAGAAGAAGTTCCCAAATCCACTTTGTGATGCGGGCATCTCTCCTATGTCCCTGAACTCCTTTGAACGTCTGAATGACTACAAGCTCCCATTTATACCCCCCAGCTGCCAGAGTGTGTGTGTGTGTGTGTGGGGGGGGGGGGGGTGCACTATTGATTGACAAGTACTTTGAAAAGACCTCCAGCTTTCACTGAGCAACAAATCCCTTCAAAGACGCTCCTTTAATGTGAACACGAGCAGGACCTTTGAAATGTTCTCAGACTCCTGAAACTTGAAATGATACGAGGCCAAGCTGTGGGACACATTTCTTCATCAACATATATTCCTCTACCCTGTGACGTCACGTTTTGATGAGGACTTTAACGCTTCTTGTGTCTCGCGCTGATCCGTGTAAAGTAAAGAAAAAAGTCCTGAATGTGGTTAACAGCTTCCTGTGAGCCAGTGTGCCCCCGCTGTCACCTACATGAGCCTCACTGATCCCGGATCAGTTTCTGCAGGTCTGCAGACAAATCATCCAGATGTTCGTGACGCCCGGAACCATCTAGTGATTATGAAACCGAACCGGAACAAACGGCGCGTCTGCAGAATCTGATCAGAGGAGATCGTTTTAAGATAAGGTGTGTGTGTGTGTGTGTGTGTGTGTGTGTGGGGGGGGGGGGGGGTGTCAGGCATAAGAATATTAAAAAGTAAATTTAACATTTTGTATAACTCCTGAGGTTTTTCCATCTGCTTTATGGCACATTTGAGTTCGTGAATTTAGACTTTTATCATTCTTTGGATAGAAAACATAATATTGCTCAGAACACATTTATCCATCTAATTTAAAATAAAATAATATATTTATATACACATGTTCAACTTCCACGTGTATCATTTTATTTTATCATTTAAGAATAAAATCAAACTTCTACATTTGGCAGAAATCCTCTGCACAACTTAAGTGCATGTTTTGCCTCTGTACCTTTTTGTGGATAATAAAGCACAGATGATTCAGAAGGAGCTGCTGTTTGTGAAGCGAGTGGTTTTTAAAGTTGTCTGTTCCTTTAAACTGCAAGGGGGAAAAAAATTGTTTCAATTCTTGATGCGTCTTTTTGATGTTTGCAAAGAAAACAAGATAAACAGTTTAATGAAGAATAAAAATCTGACTGTCATAGCACTAAACTCGTTGTTTCCCTCACATATGAATTTATTTGGAGCCCAACTGTTTTAAAAAGCAAACGTTCACAAATCTGTGCTGAAATGAGCAGCAGGTCTTAGTTCTTCTCATACATAT
>NC_056508.1:8858047-8860267 GCF_014905685.2 Nematolebias whitei
TATATATATGTGTGTGTGTGTGTGTGTGTGTGTGTGTGTGTGTGTGTGTGTGTGTGTGTGTGTGTGTGTGTGTGTGTATATATAAAACATTTACAACAAAATAATGTATGCATTTCCTATTTAGTGTAAAACATATTTTTTTAACAGTTTCACTTAATTTCTGATAACATCTGAAAGCCAAGAATCTATTTTTGTGTAAATTATCTAAGTAGTTCTTAAATTTGTTACAACACATTTAAATGTTTTCTCCATTTATATTTATTTATATTTAAAGTAAATTATTATTTCCTTTAGCCAGCAGGTTTCTGTTTGCCTCCTAAATGTCTGTTTAAACAGTTTGTGAGGCTTCCTTTAAAGGTTTGAAGTCTCTCTTTTTTTTGTGTGTGTTTACCAAAAACATAGAAGATAATTTCAGAATTCTAAAGAACGAGTGGAGCTAAAACTTTCTGACAGAATGGTGTCATAGAGGTTAAACTACTTCCTGACTTGCACTGTGACTTTGATGAATATTTCAAGCTTGAAGTTAAAATTTAAGACTTTAAAAATTCATTTGATTGCTTTACTTTCTGACGTCTGATAGACGTATTACTAATTTAATTAATAATCCATCCATTTAATCCAATTTAATTTTATTACTAATTACTATCGTAATTACGTATTACAAAACATATTACTTAATGGAAATTAACAGGCAATTTTCTTTACAAAATTTAAACAGGAAGGAGAAAAAGCTGCTTCAGTAGCAACAAGGAAAACAAATGGTCAAGATGGAAGGAGGGGAGGAATTTATTTAGGTGGGGTTCACATGGCCTAAAGCAAATTTGTCCAGGAGCAACAATGGGTCAACTAGAGAGCAAAGAGAAGCAGAAAGAGGAGGCTTATGTTATGGAATCAGTATCTACATCTGTGAACACAAAGAGCTCAGGGCTGCAGCTTTTGTCCTGCCTCTGGAACTTCTTTCATTCTCTTCCTCTTTTGGCAGGTGTTGGTCCTGCTCTGACAGGTTTGGGTCGAGCTGTTTGCTCTCAAGTTGTCGCTCGTTTACATGACAGAAAAGTGACCAAATGGAGGTCGATTGTTCTCAGAGCCTGAAGAGATCAAACAAGATAGCAAAGATGAAATGATCTTCATCTCTGATAATGCTTGGAAGCTCCTCTGTTGGTCTTTCCTCCTCCTCCTGTAACTCCACTGCAGCTTTTAGATATAAAATACAGAACGAATGGAAGTGATCCATCAAGCAGGTCGAGACCAAAGGTGTGAGCTCAATTAAAGCTCATCCCCTACCTGCGTGCTGATAAAAGGGACTAAACATGTAAGTAGAATAGATGTTGGGTGTGAAATAGACAACAAAAGCCTGGAGAGAATCCACAGCCTCGAACACCTTCTGCTGGTCAGTCTTTTTGATGAAGGCTTATTGATATTGAGAGTCCAGTTCAGAGTGCAGAGTGCAGTTTTTGTTTCTTTGATTTACTTTGAAAATCAAAAAAAGAGAATTGGATATTTAGGAAGAATCCCCCACCCCCCAAAAAACACACCCAGCTGACAACAGCTCCTGACCTCCAGTCAGCCCTCATGTTCCCTCTAACAGGATTTTCCTGGGGCTTCAACACAAATGGGAGATGTAAGCAAAGTGTGAATGTTATCAAGCTCTCCCACCTCTTTACTATTACCACCCCCCTCCTGTCAGACCCCCACCCCTTCCACTCTTCATCCTTTGTCATTACTCTTATCAGAGCCACTCTATAATTCTTTGAAAATAGTAGTGGCACTGAAATGAAAGTACGTCTTTGTTTTGGTCAGGCTGGCGGCCCGCCTCCCGGCTCCCCCGTGAGTGCAACCTGATTGACGGCCCTCCGCTGGGTGACTGACAGGAGGCGTTGGTTGGACAGGGATGGCTGCTGTGACAGCTGGGGCTGCTGCGCAGGGCCCTACAGGACACCCCAGCTAGATTCCTGGGCCAGTTTGCTAGACCAGGTCAGAGCAGTTCTCCCCCAGTGAGCTTGTTGATGCAGATCAGCCTGTTAGCTCGCTGCATTGTGTTTGTCAGCTGGAAGCTTTAGCTGCACATGTGTGCAATATAAAAAAGCTCCTTATGAAAAGATGAAGTGCTGTCCTCATATGCAGGAACTGGTGTGTTGGATTTATTGTGAAACAACTCAGCTTCCTGAGATGACTCATTCCTTTACCACATCGAGTATCTGAGATTTTTTTCCTTCCAGT
>NC_056508.1:8860367-8861426 GCF_014905685.2 Nematolebias whitei
ATTGCTAGTATCACTCAGCCCTCTGTGAATAGTAAACAGCCATCAGTGTGCTAATGATCCATTGTTAGGCTTATGGTCCTTCTTGAGCATGTGATCAGCTGGTTTTGGTTGTCAGCAGCAAAACTGGTTGATCCACCCTGAGAAGTTGCTATTTAAGAGACTGAGCTGAATACAGCACCTCAGACTGAGGAAGTCTCTCGGATGAGAGACGAAACGTTTCTACATTTTTTTTTTGTTGTTTTGGTTTTTTTTGAATGTCCGAGGACCAGATTTAACTTTTTTAGATTTTTCTACCTGGATTATTGAGCATGCATCAGGATATTTGAAGTTTTATGTTTGGTCTTGGTCCCTCTTGGACCAGCTGGTAGCTCCTTGATGTCTGAAATAAATTCAGATTTTTTAAAATGAGGTTGCTCACAGAGCCATCTACAACAGGTAAGATGTTTATTATTGATTACCACAGAATTTACTTCACAAGATCTGAACTATTACTTTAAAGTCAGTCTGTTGGGATTTAGTTTAAAAATGTTTTAAGACAGAATTTTAAACAAAACGAAACATCCATCCATCATTGATACATCATGCATACATCCATACATCATCTATCTGTCCTTCATCCATCCATTCGTCAATCCATCATTGTTACATCATCGTCCATCCATCATTGACACATCATACATACATCCATACACCATCCATCTGTCATCCATCCATTCATCAATCCATCATTGATACATCATCATCCATCCATCTTTCATACATTGTGCATCCATCATACATCACCCATCTGTCATCAATCCATTCATCACCCATCCAACCATCATACATGCATCCATCTTCCATCAATCCATTGATCACCCATCCATCTGTCATCTATCATCCCTAAATTTATCAATCCATCATTGATACATCATCATCCATCCATCATTGGTACATCATTCATCCATCACTCATCCATCATCCATCTATTATCCATCCATCAATCTATCATCCATCCTTCCATCATCCATCCATTTGTCATCAATCCATTCATCACCAATACATCATCACCCATCCATC
>NC_056508.1:8861526-8869137 GCF_014905685.2 Nematolebias whitei
AAAAAAGAAAAAAAAAAAAAAAAAAAGAGAGAGAGAGGGGGAGGAGGAACGAACAGGAGGGACCCAACAAACCAAAAGGAAAACAGTATTTCAGTCTTTCATTTATCCTCTAAAAACAAGTCACATGGTAATGTGATGAGTCAATCATATCAGTCTATACGCTATGAAGGTAAAGATTTTACATATGACACAAAGGGTGTCCACTTGTGGGTAAATTTTTCTGAACTACCTTTCACTGTTAGTAAAATTTTTTCCATCTTCAAGTATGATCTTACAGTATTAAGCCATTGTGATGTGGATGGTGGTGTGGGAGATTTCCAGGCGAGCAAAATACAACGTCTGGCAAGGAGAGAGCAAAAGGCCAAGACCTCCCCCTGCTGGCGAGATAGATTAAGTGTGGTCCCAGGAACTCCAAAAATAGCAATAAGTGGATCACTTTGAAACTGAATCTTAAAAACTCCTGAGAGTATGGAGAAAAAATATTTCCAAAACCCTTGCAGTTTTGGGCAGAAAAAGAACATATGACTTAAGTTGCAAGGTGAAGTCTGACATCTATCACACTGGTCTGGTATTGAGGGGAACATTTTAGATAAACGTGTTTTTGAGAAGTGTACTCTATTTATTACTTTAAATTGTATTAACTGTAGTCTGGCACATGGTGTACTCTGACGTATGCTGAGAATAACTTTATCCCACCATGAATCTGATAGTTTAACACCCAGTTCACGTTCCCATGCAGTTCTAGTTTTACCCGATGAGTCGGCCTCTATTGCCATAAGTTTTCCATAAATAATTGAAAGAGGAGATTTCAAATTGGGGCTCAAAACTAAGAGTTCAACCCATGGTGGGTCAGTAGGCAAAGTTAGAAAATTTTGAAACTGCGATGAAACGCAATGCCTAATTTGGAAGTAAAGAAACAAATGTGAAGTGGGTAGATTAAATTTAGAAGACAATTCTGAAAAACTAAGAAATAAACCATCTTCGTACAGGTCTCTCATTGTTCTAATACCTTTCTCATACCAAATTCTATAGGCAGCATTATTAGATGCTGGAGAAAAAATGTGATTCTTTAGTAACGGCATTTTATTAGAGGGTGATACAAATTTAAAGTGGGACCTAAATTGTGACCAGATCCTGAGTGTTGAGAGCACTATAGGATTTGTAGTAACTGAGGATAATTTAATTGGTAATGATGAATAAATAATTGAAGCGGGCGAAAAAGATGCAGAAATCGACTGAATTTCAAGTTTACACCAAATCAGATCAGGTGAATTTAACCAATAAGTCAGTTTATGGATATGTGAGGACCAGTAATACATTGTAAAATTAGGTAGAGAAAGACCCCCGTTTGTGGTGAACTGTTGTAATAAAGAAAGTCTCATTCTGGGGGCCTTTCCGTTCCATAAAAAAGATGAGACCATCTGATCCAGGGACCTGAAGAACTGTTTGGGCAAGAACAGAGGGATATTTTGATATAAAAACAAAAGTCTAGGTAGCACATTCATTTTGATAATATTAATCCTACCAATCAATGAAAGAGGGAGAGAGTTCCATCTCTGTAAATCTGATGCAATTTGGGAAACTAGTGAGGCATAATTCTGAGAAAACATTGAGGGCAAAGTACGTGTAATATTAATTCCTAAGTACCTAAATCCCGAGGGACTGAGCCTAAAAGGGATATCAGAAGACTTAAGCTTTAAAGCTAATGAATTCACTGGATAGCATTCACTTTTAAGTGAGTTAATTTTATAGCCAGAATATGATCCAAATTTTTCTAGAATATTTAAAATTGGGGGAAGACTCCGTAAAGGGTCAGAGACATACAGGAGAAGGTCATCTGCATATAAGGACAATTTAAGCTTGACACCAGAGCGGACGATTCCATGAAAAGAAGAAAGGGATCTTAGAGCAACGGAAAGGGGTTCAATGGCTAACGCAAACAAGAGGGGAGAAAGAGGGCAACCCTGTCTAGTACCACGTCCCACCGTAAAATAATCAGATTGGACGGAATTACTGAGAATACATGCTTGAGGGGATGTATAAAGTAGCTTGATCCAAGATACAAACCTCTCTCCAAAACCAAACCCATTAAGAACAGCAAAGAGATATTCCCATTCCACTCGATCAAAAGCTTTCTCGGCATCAAGAGAAATTATCACTTCAGGAGATTTAGAGGAATGAGTTGAAGAAATTGTATTCAACAGTGTACAAGTATTAAAAAACAACTGGCGACCTTTAATGAATCCATTCTGTTCTTGTGAAATAATCCGAGGGAGAACTGTCTCAAGCCGAGTCGCGAGTACTTTAGACAAAATCTTAAAATCCACATTCAAAAGTGAAAGAGGTCTATAGGACTCGCAGGCAGTAGGATCCTTATCCTTCTTTAACAGGAGAGAAATTGAGGCCTGAGTCAAGGTGGGAGGCAACAAGCCCTGCCCAAATGACTCATTATAAACCTCAAGAAGAAGAGGGGCTATTTTATCTTTAAATTTTTTGAAAAATTCGGCAGAGAAACCATCTGAGCCAGGTGTTTTACCACTTTGCATATCCTTAATTGACGCAAATATTTCTTCTAATTTAATGGGAGCTTCAAGTTGGTCAGAAAGCAATTTGTCTATCCTAGGTATGTCAATATCCTGAAGAAAGGCACATAGCTCATTTGAGTCTGCTTGTAGTTCAAGGTCAGACTTTTTAAGTAAAGGTTTAATTACAGCAACCTTAAAGCTCTTTGGTACATAACCATCCATTAAAGATAAATTAAGTAGATCCAAAATGTGGACATTAATTAGGGAAATACCTCTTTAAACAGTCTGGTTGGGATGGGATCTAGCAGGCATGTGGATGGTTTGGATGAGGTTATTATTTTTTGACAATTCAGAGAGTTCAACAGGACAAAAACTGTCCAAACATAAATCAGACTCTAGTGAAATTTTTAAAATTGCCTCATTTGACAGGGGACTAGAGATAGTAGAAGGAAAGATGGTTTGAATTTTCTCTCTAATTGAAATAATTTTATTTATAAAGAATCTCATGAAGTCATCACTACTTATAGTTGTAGGGATACATGGTTCAACAGAAATGGGACTTTTAATTAGACTAGCAATAGTACTAAACAGAAACCTAGAGTTATTTTTATTCTCCTCTGTTAAAGATGGGTAATATAAAGTTCTAGCTTTACGGAGAGCTTTTTCATATGTTAGCAGACTATTTTTCCAAGTTAAATAAAATTCTTCAACATTAGTGGAGCGCCATTTTCTCTCCTGGTTTCTAGATGCCTGCTTTAAAGTACTTAACTCAGAATTGAACCAAGAAGCCAATTTCCTCTGATTGATAACTTTCTTTTTCAGTGGAACAATTTTATCAAGAGAAGTTTGCATTGAAGTTGTAAGATGATCAACTAGATGATCTAAGTCACAGTTCCCTGATGCATTACTCTGCAAGACAGAGGAAAACTTTGATGTAAGAGATTGTTTAAATTTGGTTACAGCATATTCTGATTAGCACCTGCTGAGATGAAATTTACTCTCAGTGACTGTGTAGTCACTGGACTCACTAGACTGGACTCCTCTGGTGCACTGGTGGTGTGACGTTGCACGTTCGTGGTGATACGTATTGTGTCACTTCCTGTTTGTCTGTTGGTAGCTCAAGTGAATTGTTTGCTCGAGTCGTCTGTTTTCTGGATTTATCTTGTCTTTTGCACAGTTTTTCATTCTAGTTCACAAACACACTTAGTACAGTCGTTTTTCTACTGTTGGATAGTGCTTAAAACACCTCATCTTTCAACACTTCTCGGTTTTATTGGTGTATTTGGCTCTGCTAGCTCCTGCTAGCGTTAGCTTAGCGTGGCTGTTGCTTCTCTCCCTGCTTCCTCTGTTTTCTCTTGCTCCGTGTGTCAGATGTTTAGTTACTCTTCTGCCTCCTTTAATCAATCAACCTTTATTTAGACAGGTAAATCCCACTGAGCCTCGAGGACTCATTTACAAGAGAGACCTGATTTCAACAAAGAAAGATGACAACAATGGACAACAGCAATAACAATAAACAATTATAAAAAGTCATACTGCATTCTGGCCAATTATAGACCTATATCTAATCTTTATCACATTCATACCCATCGGTGTATGAATGTGATAAAGCTCTGATTAGTCTCTTTAGAATGATTTGTTCAATTAGCTTTGTAGAGATCTAGTAGAAGTTTGCATGTTCTCTCCGTGCATGCGTGGGTTTTCTCCGGGTACTCCGGTTTCCTCCCACAGACCAAAAACATGCATGTTAGGCTGATTGGTAACTCTAAATTGTCCCTAGGTGTGAGTGAGAGAGTGAATGGTTGTTTGTCTCGTTTGTCTCTATGTGGCCCTGCGATGGACTTGCGACCCGTCCAGGGTGTACCCCGCCCCTCGCACAGTGATTGCTGGACATGGGCACCAGCGACCCCCGTGACCCAAAATGGAACAAACGGGTAAAGATAATGGATGGATGGATGGATGGATGGAGATCTAGTAGAGTGCTGTGTGGATGGGTAAATGAGGACAAAGATTGAAGTGTAAAGCGCTTTGAGTATCTCGATAAGATAGAAAGGTGCTATATAAGTACAGTCCATTTACCATTTAAACTACTGGTTCTAACTTTATATGTTGGCATGTTGCCATAGCAACAGAAACAATATGTTGTCACCTTCCTGTGGTTGCAGAGCTTCAGGTGACTCAGGCCAGGGAGCGGAACAAGAACAGGAAGTTGGCGTTGCTGTTCCAGTCCAAGAAGAAATGGGGGTCCGCAGAGGAGCTGGCTCCAATAGAGGAGGAAAGGACGGGACCTCATCAGCTCGCTCTCCCTCCTTTCAGACCCCGAAAATTCTCCCGCTAAGGCTCCTCACTGACTGCATGTTTGTTTCTATGTGCACACACAACTACACACATGGAATAAACTGTGTATTTATTCTGAAAAAACACAATAACAGCAAAGCTTACTCGAACAAGTCACTAAAATTCTTTATAAAGAAAATAAATCATTTTACTTTAAATAAGAAAAATTGGAACAAATATTTCTGTAATGTTTGTATTATCAGTAGGGATGCCCTGATTTCCTTAGTTTTGGGAAATCGGAAATAGGCCAATACTTGCATTAAAAACCTATTTTACAGATTTTTTTAGTTTTAACAACAATTGTCTGAACTTCATTTATATTTCAGAGCACTACCTCATGGCCAGTTAAAACAAGTTTGTATTGTTTCTAGGATATTTTTCAAATGTATGCTTTTCAATAAAATAAGATTGAAAAATTGAAGGTGCTTTGTGACCTGACAGTGTTGCTTATAAAACAAAATCGGTAACGGTCAAAATCGGAATCGGCAGGTCAGACTTTTAAAAAATTGGTGATCAGTGATTGGCCAGAAAACTGCAATCGGTGCACCCCTAATTATCAGTATTTGTGTTTGCCACAGAAGTATTCTGAAGCCTCAAAAGTTTCAGTGAATGTTGCCAAATGTCACAAGAAGAAGAGGCTGCAAGCTTTAACCTTTATTTATGTTTTATAATATTAAGATGGAACTTATTGGTCTGAAACCTACAACATGCAACTAATTAGCTCTGTGGCAGAAACCTGTTGTCATGAGTGGACTTTAACTGGGACTGATGACGTGTTTGACACCAGGACCACTGCATCCACAGATTCTCTGAGCAGATCGAACCAGCAGAACTCCAGTGGAGTGGACTTATAAATGTATATGAAACCAGTAAAAGTCTCTGTTTTGTACGGGTCAGACTCATTTTTGAAAACTGTTCAGAAATGTGCAGGTTCTATTTAAAAACACTCTTCACAGTGAGTCAGCTGTAGACTGAAGTCAGTGTTACTGAGTGACAGATTCACATACAAATACTCAAACTGAACCATATTAAGACGTTTATTTAATCATATCTCTCTATTTGTTTAAAAATACTTAAGTTATTTTTATATTAAAAACAAGTCCACTCTGAAGACTTTTCACATGTTTTACATCTTCAGCAGTAACATTCACCCAGATTTACTGCAGAAATGTGAAATATGTTGGGAATTTATCATCTTTTCCAAGAAAATCTCTCATTTATTGGACTGAAGTAAGTAGGTGAAAGCCAAACTATCTTATTCAAGCTATTAAAACGTTAAAACCTTAAAATAGTATCAGTAAAACCTGATTCACCACCTGAATAGAAGAGGAAAATAAATATCTTAATTACTCCAACTTTTAATTTTAAACCTTTTATATTCCTTTTTTTTCTTCAAGTAATCTTAAAAACTAAAAACAAAAAATATATAAAATCGAGAAAAGATATTTTGGTTATCAGCTCTAGTTTATGAGCGGACATGATGAGTCAGTGTGATGACATAAACACGTAAATTAAATGATTCATTAGAGCGGTAAAAGATTTTCTTAAGCTTGGAAATGGTCAGAGTTGCATTTTGACTAAAACTAAATAATATTTTATTATTTCTATCAGTTAAACGTTTACTTCCTCGAGAGTCAGGTTGTGATTTCTGATGCGGATGAGCTTGTTTCCTGTTATAAAGAACAATGACTGGATCACCACAGAGCATGTTATTAGCCCCCCCATTAGTGAAGATTCGTGTGAAGATCTGATAATGTACACCTGGTGTGTTTGGGTGTCTGGAAACTTTAACGAAACTAAACCAAAGTCCCCTTATTATTTCAATTCACTTTGAAAATACACATTTGTGTAGATAATTCAATACTGTTATATTTGTGTAATAGTATACACTTTTTCACAGTATTTATATGATAAAATATTTTGGAATAAACTTTCATATGAAAATGAATAAATGAGGCGTTTACTGACTTATCTGCAACAAAGTTCAATCTGCTGTAATCTTTACTCTGTTTTTCTGAACAGTGTTTTTTTGAAGGCACCTGACTGGGGGTGGGGGGGGGGGGGGCACAGATGGAGTAAATATGGACTCCTATGACTCCCCAGGCAGCTTTGGATTTTAATTCCTGATTAGCTGAAAGGGCAGCACTTGCTTTTGTATCTTGGGTATCAGACGACGCAGAGGGGAACACAGGCGAGCGTTTTTGTGCTTCATTTTTGAAGTGGGGATGTTTGGTGGGGTGGGGGGATAAGAGGGGGGTTCTGTAATAGATACTTATCTTACTACCCTCAAGCCCCTCAAACAAAGTCCCCCTCTGAAGAGATTAGAACCCAGGGAGGGCACATTAACTCTAATCCCATGCTTTGAGGCCTTGCAGCCCCCCCCCCCACCCCAATACCCTCTGCCCTGCTTATTTTAACCCTTCTGCTCTTGTGGGGAGGGGTGCCTTGTTGTATGTAGGGGTTATGTTTGTATATCTGTTTTTTCTCTCCTTTTTAGTCAGAGTCAGAGATTCTTTATTGTCATTCGCTCCTCATGTGGTACATGTGGTGGAGCGAAATTATGTACACAGGGCCCCAGTTACATCCAACAATAAAATGTATAAGAAAAACAGATATACAAACATAACCCCTACATACAACAAGGCACCCCTCCCCACAAGAGCAGAAGGGTTAAAATAAGCAGGGCAGAGGGTATTGGGGTGGGGGGGGGGGCTGCAAGGCCTCAAAGCATGGGATTAGAGTTAATGTG
>NC_056508.1:8869237-8871987 GCF_014905685.2 Nematolebias whitei
TTATGCTGCAGTCTTTGACAAATGATCTATAACTTTAACTAAATTACATCAATCTTGTTGTCATGTTGTCATCATTCTTTGTTGAAATCAGGTCTCTCTTGTAAATGAGTCCTCGAGGCTAAATGGGATTTACATGTCTAAATAAAGGTTGAATGAATCTCTCAGAACAAAAAAGGCCAAATATTTTCTAGTTGAGTTCAGTAACTGGAATCACCATAAATTAAAAAAAGACCACCTTTCAAAATTTAAGCAGTAATGGATATTTTAAAACGTTGAATTAGAAATAGACTAGTTTAAACCGTCATGTTGCAGAGCAGCTGCAGTTAAAACACAACTAGCAATTTAACATGTTTCATTAACCAAAACTGGGGACGAAGTATTAATGTTGATAAATTGTGGTACAGAACAGTCAGATAACGCTTCAAAATGGCAAAAAGGTGTCATATTTTCATCAACTTACCAGAGAAAACATGGACAATGAACTACGTTCAATGCTGGAACCGTTGCCGTTTGGAACTATTTGCCGCTGCATGACCCACGTGACTTCCACATTCCATTTGTTCTATGGAAGTCTATGGGAGTGTCGCAACTCTCTCTTTATAGGGCTCCGACTTTACCTAATGGAAGCATATATAAAGTAAAGAGTATTGGCCCAAGCACTGAGCCTTGAGGAACTCCATGACTAACAAAATTTATTTAAATTCAATTCAAAAATACTTTATTAATCCCAGAGGGAAATTATATGTTGGGTAACTCATCATCCTGGTTTCATTAATGAGTTGTTATAGATGCTGATGGCTGTGGGCAGGAAGGATCTCTTGTAGCGGTCTGTCCTACAACGGATTTGAAGAAGCCTCTTGACTGAAGACACTTTGTTGTTGTATGACAGTCTGATGAAGAGGATGCTGAGGGTTGTCTATAATGTTCTTCATTTTATGAAGAATCCTTCTTTGAACAATCATCTCCAAAGGTTCTAGAGGAGTCCCCAGAACTGAGCCAGCCTTCTTTATGAGCTTGTTGATCTTTTTTAAGTCACTTGCTCTGGTGCTGCTCCCCCAGCAGATGATGGCAGAAGAGATAGCACTCTCTACAACAGACTTATAGAAGATATGCAGCATCTTGCTGCAAACGTTGAAGGACTTCAGCTTCCTCAAGAAGTACAGTCTGCTCTGTCCCTTCTTGTAGATGGCTTCACTGTTGCATTTCCAGTCCAGTCTGTTGTCCAGGTGAACTCCAAGGTATTTATACTTCTCCACCACCTCCACTTCTTCTCCCATGATGAAAATAGGGTTGGATCTGTTCCTGATTCTCCTGAAATCTACAGTCATCTCCTTTGTTTTGTTCACATTCAAGATGAGATGATTGTTTCCACACCATGCCACAAAGCGGTCCACCAGTTCCCTGTACTCAGCTTCTTGTCCATCTCTGATACACCCGACTACTGGAGAGTCATCAGAATATTTCTGCAGATGACAGGAGTCTGTTTTGTACTGGAAATCTGAGGTGTACAGAGTGAAAAGGAATGGTGAGAGTACAGTCCCCTGTGGTGCTCCTGAGCTACTGACCACCTGGTTAGACACACAACCCTTCAGTCTCACAAACTGTGGTCTGTCCGTCAGGTAGTCTTTGATCCAGGCGATTGTTGAGGCCTCCACCTGAGTCTTCTGGAGTTTCTGACAAAGCAAATCAGGCTGGATTGTGTTAAATGCACTGGAGAAATCAAAGAACATGACTCTCACAGTGCTGTCTGCCTTTTCTAGATGACAGTGAGTTTGCTGAAGCAGGTGTATGATGGCATCTTCAACTCCAAGTCCACGCTGATAAGCAAACTGCAGTGGGTCCTGATATGTGCTTGTTTGTCTAGTCAGGTGGGTCAGCAGAAGTCTCTCTAGGACCTTCATGATGTGGGATGTCAGGGCAACAGGTCTATAGTCATTGAGGACTGATGGGTGCGTTTTCTTTGGCACTGGAACAAGACAGGATGTTTTCCACAACACTGGAACCTTCTCCTGGGTCAGGCTAAGGTTGAAGAGGTGCTGCAGAACCCCACAGAGCTGCTCTGCACAGACCTTCAGGACTCTGGGACTGACACCATCTGAACCTGCAGCTTTGGTGTATGAAGAAGATTTCTTATTTACATTTACAAACTGGAATCTATCACTTGACCAGGTCACCCTTGTGAAAGAGATCTCGATCTCAACAGGCTCTACCTGGAAAAATAAAGGTGATTGATTGATTGAGATATGATTTAAACCATTTTAGAGCTGTTCCTGTAATCCCAATATCATATTCAAGCCTCTGTAGTAAAATATTGTGATCAACCGTATCAAATGCAGCACTGAGGTCTAACAGGACCAGTAGAGACACATTTCCATTGTCTGAGGCCATGAGAATATCATTAGTTACTTTTACTAGTGTTTCTGTGCTATGATAAGCTCTAAACCCTGACTGAAACTCTTAAAACAGATTATTTCTTTGTAGATGTTCACGCAACTGACCTGCAACTATTTTCTCTAGAATTTTTGAGATGAAAGTTAGATTAGATATAGGTCTATAATTGGCCAGAATTTCTGAATCAAGGTCAGACATTTTTTTTTTTTTTTTTTTTTTTTTAATTTTTATTTATCAGGAGAATATATAATTGACATTACATACATTATACAAAATTTACATGACTTCTCCAATTTTTTCTTTTTTTCCTTCCCCCTTTTCCCCCCTCCCTCCCCTCTTCCCCTCCCTCCCCTTCCCCC
>NC_056508.1:8872087-8885587 GCF_014905685.2 Nematolebias whitei
AATTTGACCTCAGGGTATCGTCGGGCATGGGACAGGGATGACTCGTGCCAAATTTGGTACAATTCTGTTTTTCAACGTGAAAGTTTTAGCGTTTGGAAATTTTTGGCGTGAAGCATAATTTTGAGGTCCGGCCCCGCCCCCTCAACATGCGTCGGTTTGCACCGTTTTGATAACTTTTGGTCCCCCATGCCTACTGAGCAAAATGGCGAAAGTTTGAAACCGATTGAGCGAAATCCCTAGGAGGAGTTTGTTCAAATTCGCCGTGTACGAAAAGTGAAAAACGGCCAAAATTGACCCTTTGACCCAAAATGGCCGACTTCCTGTTTGGTTTAAGGCATACCTCCAAGAGACTTTTTTTCTTGATTCGGTGGGTTGTACATGTGTACCAAATTTCAGCTCTCTAGGACTTACCAGTTGTCATATCTAACGTTAGGGGGCGCTGTGGAGCAGTTTGGCCACGCCCACTTTTGGTTCCATTAAATATCTCAAATTTCTCACGGGGGACAATTTTGGGTCAAATATGGTGAGTTTTGGGATATGTTAAGGCCTCAAAATTAGCGCTCTTTGACGGAAAAAAATTAGAAACGACACAATAACAATAGGCCTTCGCAGCGCCGCAGCCTTCGCAGCGCCGCAGCCTTCGCAGCGCCGCAGCGCTTAGCTGCTTGGGCCTAATTACGGCAAAGACTGGTTCATCCCAAAGATCCAGTCCCCCGGCACAAACAGACTAATGTTGTGTATGCTGTTCAGTGTCAGAAGGGCTGTGATCAGTCTTACATTGGGGAAACTAAACAGCCACTGGCCAAAAGGATGGCCCAGCACAGAAGATCAACATCATCAGGCCAGGACTCTGCGGTCTACACTCATCTCCAGGCCAGCGGTCACTCTTTCAGGGATGAAGATGTTCACATCCTGGATAGAGAGGAAAGATGGTTTGAGAGAGGAGTAAAGGAGGCCATCTTTGTGATAAGAAATCGTCCATCGTTAAACAGGGGTGGAGGCCTACGTGTTCAACTGTCCCCCTCTTACAATGCTGTGATTGCTAGTATCACTCAGCCCTCTGTGAATAGTAAACAGCCATCAGTGTGCTAATGATTCATTGTTAGACTGATGGTCCTTCTTGAGCATGTGATCAGCTGGTTTTGGTTGTCAGCAGCAAAACTGGTTGATCCACTCTGAGAAGGTGCTATTTAAGAGACTGAGCTGAATACAGCACCTCAGACTGAGGAAGTCTCTCGGATGAGAGACGAAACGTTTCTACATTTTTTTTTGTTGTTTTGCTTTGTTTTGTTTTTTTTGAATGTCCAGAGGACCAGATTTAACTTTTTTAGATAAAACTTCAAAGTATTCAAAGTGGTTCATGCAAACATAGTTTTATAAACATTTACATCTTATTTTGTATCACTTGTTATACTGTAATCGTATAATACTGAACTGACCGCAGTGGTGTAAAACTGACAGATGTGTTTTAAAACAACAGGAACCATGTTGGAAGTGGACCTACTCTGACCTTATTCATAAGCATACCCACTTCCCCCTTCAAACAATCCACTATTTTAAATTATACATAATGTAATATAATTCTAGAATATTATGATATAATCATATAATGACATATGAAGATTATAAAATACTTAACAACATCCATATGTTTTGCAATATAGTTTTTGATTAAGATGAAATTCTTGCGGGAAGTGACTTCAAGTGCTACAGCTAACAGCTGCTACAGTTATTTAAAAAATAACCCTAAGTTAGTGTGTAAACACCTGTCAGTTGTGTACAGTTGAGTAAACACCTGTCAGTTGTGTACAGGTGTGGAAACACCTGTCAGAAGTGTACAGGTGTGGAAACACCTGTCAGCAGTGTACAGATGTGTAAACACCTGTCAGCAGTGTGCAGGTGTGTAAACACCTGTCAGCAGTGTACAGGTGTGTAAACCAGTGTGTGCACAAACTGCTATAAGTTGTGAGGCAGTGCAATCCACTTTGTTCTCTTTGTTCAGACTAGCCATTAGCCAGTGGTGGGGAAAGTACTCAAACACTGTACTTAAGTAAAAGTACAAATAAACAGACAAAAATGTACTCTAGTAAAAATATAAGTACCACATTAACATTTTTACTTAAGTAAAAGTAAATAAGTACTTGTTTTTAAAATACTTAAAGTATTAAAAGTAAAAGTACTTGCTGAATGTATTACCTAATGCAATGGTCTACACATCTTTATCTATATTCAGTTCAATTCAATTCAAAAATACTTTATTAATCCCAGAGGGAAATTATTTGTTGTTGTAACTCATTATCCTCATTTCATTAAGAGATGTTATAGATGCTGATGGCTGTAGACAGGAAGGATCTCTTGTAAAGGTCCATACCACAGTGGATCCTAAGAAACTGACTGCAGATGCCGTCTGATCAGTCCACCCAGACTCGGCTGGCCTCTTGGTTCCCCTTGGGCTGTAGGACCGCCCAAATGCTGGGCAGAACTCCACCCAGAGTGATGGCCACTCCTCCCAGCAGTCTGCCGAGCTCCTCGTCGCTGCGGACAGCCAACTGTAGGTGCCAAGGGACGATCCTGTTCTTCCACTATCATGAGCCGTGTTTCCTTCTAGTTCCAGGATCTCAGTGGTCAGGCACTCAAGCACAACTGGCAGGTAGATGAGAATGCGTCTACAGAACATCCTTTTCAACTCACTTGAGATTTGGGGCTGTAGTTGAGATATTTTTGGAGCTTTGAGATGTTAATCAGCTGCTGTTGGTTGTAGAAAACTGCCTTGTTGCCATGGTTACGTATCATAACAAATATCCAAAACTAAAAAAGTTTAGGTAAAAATCCTTCCAGCTGCACAGCATCCAATACCAGAGGAAACAATCATCCAAAAAAATGGGATTTACATCCAGAAAAAGAGGAATTAAAGTTTCCAAAAGCAAAATCTCAAAATGAATGTAACAGAGCTGCTCCAACATGCAGCCACCTTGAGCGGCGCAATTCCAGAATATAATTCTAGAATATCTTCTCTAGCACTTCGCTCTCAAACTGCAGGTTTACTTGTGGTTCCTAGAATTTACAAAAACAGAATTGGAGGCAGATCTTTCAGTTATCAGGCTCCTCTCTCTTGTGGAACCAACTTCCAATCTCTGTCCGTGAGGCTGACATATTATCCAGTTTTAAAACTAGGCTTAAGACTTTCCTTTTTGTTAAATCCTATAGTTAGGGTCGGCTTGGGTTTCCTGAGCTGTCCCTTAGTTATGCTCTATAGGCTTATACTGCTGGAGGACAAACTGACCACAATTTTCACTCTGCAATTGTCTTTACTTACTCTGCTCAACCTGTTTTGTATTTGTAATTATTTTTTCTATCCTTAACGTGTTTTTTTTTGTCTTTCAGATTCACCTGGACCTATACCGGACCTACCATTCTGTGTTCGTCTGTCTCTCTTTCCTGTCCTCTCAACCAGCCGGTCAAACCAGATGGCTGCTTGTCCTGAGCCTGGTTCTGCTGGAGGTTTCTTCCTTTTAAAAGGGAGTTTTTCCTTTCCACTGTTGCCACTGTGCTTGCTCAGGATGGGAGACTGCAACGAAGCCAAGATTAAACTTGTCTGCTGGATTCCTTAGATAGAGAACTTTACTAATTGGCTTTTATGTATGTGAATGTTTCTGTAAAGTGCCCTGAGACAACTTTGTTGTGATTTGGCGCTATATAAATAAACTGAATTGAATTTAATTGAATCTTTAAGTCTGCCTACCTTATGTATATTTTCTGTAATACAATAATAGTGTTGAGCCATTTTAATGAACAATGCTGCAGATAGTACATATTTTTATTGTGTTTACTCTGTGGCACAGTTCACACTTGGACTTGTGATTCTATGTCAGAATTTCAAGGATGGCATGCAGAGTTAAATGCCATTAAGCAAAATAAAAAAGAGGAATGATTATACCTTTGAAAGTTTTTATTCAACACAAAGAAAAACCAATGTGTCATTTTAACTGCAGTAAACACATTTAAGTAAAAGTCGTCTGCCTGAACAAAAGGAGCATTAGACACAACTAACAAAGGAATAGGCTCTGATCATTTCCACTGATATTTGAACTCCAGTTTGTCATCAACTCAAGTTAAAATACTGTCTATTCAACCTTGTAATGGGTCAATATTGAACAATATTTTAACTTCCTGACACCATTTTTAAACCTTGGACCCGAGTGTCGAGCCATTTGCAGGCATGTCTTGTCTCCTAACATACCATGAACTGACACATTTTAATATTGCAGCAAGCATTTCTTGTTCAAGTTCAGAAGAAGTTGGTTTTCAAAGATTTTTGAGTCCAGTCTGGCTCTTTTGGGAGAGAGAAGCTGTCCTGAGCAGTCTTTCAATAAGGCCATGGGTGGCGCATATCTTCTGGTTGACTCTCTTGCGGTGGAATACATTTTGGGTGTGTTAGCAGTGCTGCGGGTGCACACAGCTCAGTGACATATTTACTAGAATATATGTCACTGGCCCAGCACTTCTTGAAGGCGGGCCTAACGTTACCTGCCCACTTTGCATTGATTCACTGGACCAACTCCCCTCTCACCATTGGTTACTTTCAAAGTAAAAAAAAAAAATCAAAAAGCCACAACATGAATGTAACTTGTAATGCAACACATTATAGAAATGCAGTGCAGTAGAAAGTACAGATACTTGATGTAAAATGTAGTGGAGTAAAAGTATAAAGTACCCACATTTAACTCTACTTAAGTAAAGTACAGATACATGAAAAATCTACATAAGTACAGTAACTAAGTATTTGTACTTAGTTACATCCCACCACTGCCATTAGCTCATCATTTGTTTGCAGATGATACTACTTTTCTTTGTGTGGGTGAAAATGTTGTGCAAATGCTGAAGATGGCACAAACAGAATTTGTGAAAATACAAAATTGGTTTCAACTAAACAAATTATCTTTAAATGTTGATAAAACAAATTATATGATTTTTAGTAATAACAAGAAAGTGCTTGATACTCCATTTAGAGTCGATGGAATTGAAATTAATAGAGTCAATGAGGTGAAATTTCTGGGTGTCATCATTGATGAAAAACTAACATGGAGATCTCACGTAAAAAACTTAAGAACTAAAATAGCTAAATCGATTGCAGTAATGTACAAAGTTAGAGAGTTATTCAATGATAAAGCAATGTTTCTATTGTATAATGCCATTATTGTTCCACATTTAATTTACTGTATTGAAGTCTGGGGTAAAGCATGTAAAACAATTACAAATCCAATTTTTATTTTACAGAAAAGAGCCATAAGAATTATTACCAGAAAAGATTATAACCATCCGTCAAATATATTGTTTCATCAGCTAAAGATATTAAAATTTTATGACTTGGTTGATTACAATATCTTACTGTTTATGTATGGGGCCAACAAAAACATACTACCTACTAACATTCAAGGGAAATTTGTTAAAAAAGAAAGTAATTATTATCTTAAGGGGATGGAGATGTTTGTGAAGCCGTGGTGTCGCACCAGTCTGAAGATGCGATCCACTATATCTCAGGGTATTAGATTGTGGAACGATCTGGAGGTTGATATTAAAAATGCCAAAACTATGTACATATTCAAGAGGATGATAAAACTTTGTTTTTTAAAAAAATATTAAGTATAATGTGAGTTCATAAAAATTGTTTACAGTTGATCTTATATTTTAGCTAAGTTTTTTTTATTATTTTTTATCTTTTTATTTTTTTATTAATTCATCTTGCTTTTGTATAGTAATTTTGTTTGGAATATATTTTGGGGACAAGGGGCAGATATTATAAGAATTCATTCTTCTTCTGCTGCCTTTCATTTTATTTCTGTGATTGTATATCTTTTTTCTTTTCTTTAAATTGTATTATATTTGTTGTTTGGATGAAATGAAATGAATAAATAAAACATACATACATACATACATTCCTGTCACAAAACTACTTCTCCAAACTGAGCTCATCCACGAAGCTGTCAACTGGTAAAAATAATAAAAGTTCATAACCTTTCTACGTAACAACACCTCCTTAAAACGCTCAAACAGTTTGTTACCATTATGCAAACATTCAGAAAAAGTCATCTTTTAACTAGCAGCTACACCGAAACCATAATTTCTGTAGAAATAATTTTTTTAAATATGCTTAAATTATTTGGGAAATTTTTGTTTTGATCTCTTAAAGCAAGTGTTGACTTTTATTATTTGACATAAATAGTGATAAAGTGTCAATCTGTTTGTTTTCACTCATAAAACATCACGTTGTGGAAAGTTTTTTGTTTCATTTGAACTGAAAAACCTGAAGAAGTGCCACTTATTAAATCCATACAAATAAAACCTAAACTAGGCTCCAAGCTGAATGGAAGAGAGAGAGAGTGTGTGTGTGTGTGTGTGTGTGTGTGTGTGTGTGGGGGGGGTGAATAAAGATTCAGAGATTCAGAGAGATTTATTTGTCACACACACACAACACGTGGTACATGAGGTGGGATGAAACTATGTACACAGGGTCCCAGTTACATCCAACAAAAACACAAATGGTAAAGAAAAACATTCTGACACATGCTCAATAATCCAGGCAGAAAAAGCTAAAAAAAAGTTAAGTCTGATCCTCTGGACATTCAAAAAAAAAAAAAAAAAACAACAAAAAAAAGTAGAAACATTGTGTCTTCCATCCGAAAGACTTCTTCAGTCTGAGGTGCTGTATTCAGCTCAGTCTTATAAATAGCACCTTCTCATAGTGGATCAACCAGTTTGCTGCTGACAGCCAAAACTAGCTGCTTACATGATCAAGGAGGACCATCAGCCTAAAAATGGATCGTTAGCACCCTAATGGCTGTTTGCTATTCACAGAGGGCTGAGTGATACTAGTAATAACAGCACTGTAAGAGGGGGACAGTTGAACATGGAGGCCTCCACCCGTATTTAATGATGGACAATTTATTTTCACAAAGATGGCCTCCTTTACTCCTCTCTCAAACCCTCATTCCTCTCTATCCAGGATGTGAACATCTTCATCCCTGAAAGAGTGACCACTGGTCTGGAGATGAGTGTAGACCGCAGAGTACTGGCCTGATGATGTTGCTCTTGTGCTGGTCCATCCTTTTGGCCAGTGGCTGTTTAGTTTCCTCGATGTAAGTCTGATCACAGCCCTGACACTGAACAGCATACACAATATTACTCTGTTTGTGCTGGGGAACTGGATCTTTGGGATGAACCAGTCTTTGCCGTATGTATTTTGGGGTTTAAAAGCCACTGGGACCTTGTGTTTAGAAAATAAACGTCTCAGTTTCTTTGATACTTCAGCAACATATGGAATGACCACTGGTCTGGGTCTGGGTTCCTCCTTTTCACAAACAAGACTCCAGTCAGCCATTAGGTGAAAAGAAGGAACCCAGCCCAGTGTCAGGAGGGCTGTGATCAGTCTTACATCTGGGAAACTAAACAGCCACTGGCTAAAAGGATGGCCAAGCACAGAAGATCAACATCATCAGGCCAGGACTCTGCAGTTTACACTCATCTCCAGGCCAGCGGTCACTCTTTCAGGAATGAAAATGTTCACATCCTTGGTAGAGAGGAATGATGGTTTGAGAGAGGAGTAAAGGGAGCCATCTTTTTGAAAAGAAACTGTCCATCATTAAACAGGGGTGGAGGCCTCCATGTTCAACTGTCCACCTCTTACAATAATGGTGAGAAAGTGCATGGGCAGTGGCTGTGTGAGCAGAATCCTGAGTAGAGAGTTGCTGTGACATGGATTTGAGCACAACCATACTCTCATCTAAATTAGACTCTAATTTACATATGACCCCCTCCACACCTGAGTGCCACTCTTGGGCTGATGCTGGAGCCATTATTTTTGGCCAGATTCTACTGACAAGATCTGGGTTTTGGATCAGCAACAACAACAAGCCCAAGAGCAGTTTAACAATTTTATTGTGAACCTGAAAAACTCTGGTGGGGATCTGGGTCCTGGACCGGGTCCAATGGTATGGTATGGTATAAAGTTTATTCATTTAAAAAAAGTACAAAACAATTCCATAACAATATAAAAAAGATACAAAAGATTTAATGAACCTCGTCTGTCTCCTCCAGAGTTGTTTAGAGGAGAGCCTGATCAGTGCAGACCATTTCTCATTCAATGTGAGATCCATTTTCAACTGCAGCCATCTTCATTTCCCTCGGAACGGTCTCAAGTGGCCTACGTCATCTCACTCCTCGCAGGTAAAGCAGTCATGGTGCACATCAGAGTGGCAGAGAGACGCTAGGCGTTGTCACAGCTTTGCAGCCTTTGCCAAAGAACTTTGCAGAGTATTTGACCATGTCCTGCCTGAGAGGGAGGCTGCACGCAAATTGTTCTCAGTTAAACAAGGAAACAAAAGATTAACAGAGTATATTATTGAGTTCCACGCCATTGTGGCTGACAGTCATTGGAACGAGTGTGCTTTAACTGACGCTTTTTCCCAAGGTCCTAATGACAACATAAAGGACATGCTGGCAACCCAGGATTACCCAGAGTCCCTCCAGGAGTTGGAAGACCTGGCAACCCGCATCGACCTTCGGCTGTGGGAAAGGGACCGAGAGAGGGGTAACAGGCTGGTGAGACCTTCCAGACCTTGGGGTAAGTCAGAAACCATTTCTCCTACATCTGTAGCCACCACTCCCAAGTCACCTCAGATGGAGGAACTTACGCAGCTGGGAAGAAGCTGTCTCACCCCGAAGGAAAGAGAAAGACGCAGAAAGTTTCATTTGTGTTTTTATTGTGGAGAGAATAAGTTTACTATTAGCCAATGTCAGTTAAAAGGACCAGATTCATCAGGGAAGAGGAGGCACCTGCTAAGTCAGATCAGAAAGCCCAGAACCTCTCCCCCGTTCACTGTGCCTGCTGAAATTTTAATAGATGGTAAAGAACTTGCTCATGTGGCCGCCTTCATTGACTCTGGGGCAGACACAGAGTTCATTGATCATCATTTTGCTCTATCAGTTGGTATTGAATTAATTCAGTCTTCCAGTACTCATAAAGTTCTCGCTTTAGATGGTCACTCTCTTAATAACTCTGACCTCAAGAGCAAACCTGTCACTCTTTTACTTGGGGGGAATCACAAGGAGAAAATAAAGTGTATTGTTATCAAATCTCCCCAGCTTCCAGTTGTTATTGGCTCTTCCTGGTTGAATAAACATAACCCACATATCAACTGGAGGGGTAAGGAGATTGTTGGCTGGGCCGACGACTGCCTCACTACTTGTTGTACCTTCAGCGAGTCCCAGTGATGTCAAAGAGATGTATCCTGACCTCTCTAAGGTCCCAGCCAAGTACCATGACTTCAAGGAGGTATTTAATAAGATCAAGGCAACCTCGCTTCACCTGCACCGACCCTATGACTGTACCATAGACCTCATTCCTGTTCAGGACCAGACAAAGAGTACACGCCACCCTTAGGTGGGGTGGTGACCCCACCTAATGGTGGCTTGTATTCTTTGTCTGGTCCTGAACATGACTCTATGCAGAAGTACATCAAGGAATCTCTCCAAGCTGGTATCATTACACCTTCTGCATCTCCTACTGGGGCGGGGTATTTCTTTGTTGGAAAGAAGGATGGGTCTCTTAGGCCTTGTATTGACTACAGGGGGCTCAATAAAATCACGATTAAAAACAAGTATCCTCTTCCCCTCATGTCCACAGCTTTCGACCTCATCGAGGGAGCCATTGTTTTTACCAAGCTTGACCTGAGAAATGCCTACCACCTGGTCCGCATCAGGGAGGGGGATGAGTGGAAAACTGCATTCAACACTCCTAATGGCCACTACGAATACTTGGTAATGCCGTTTGGTCTCACTAATGCACAGGCAGTTTTCCAAACCTAAGTCAATGATGTACTTTGAGACATGGTAAACTAGTATGTTTTTGTGTACCTTGATGACATCCTTGTGTTTTCTAAAGATTTGTATTCCCACCACAAACATGTCAGATCGGTCCTTATCAGACTGCTACAGAATAACTTGTTTGTTAAAGCTGAGAAATGCGAGTTCCATCAGACTTCCACCTCCTTCCTGGGTTTTAATATCTCTCCTAATCAGGTTACTATGGACTCTAGCAAGGTCTCTGCAGTTATAGATTGGCCTGTTCCAAAAGACAGGAAACAGTTACAAAGATTTCTCGGATTCGCCAATTTTTACAGAAAGTTTATTAAAAAGAATAGCATCATATAGTCCACTTCATTCCCTAACATCCTCCAAGACCAAGTGGAATGAGGCTGCTGGTCTTGCTTTTGGAAGGCTCAAAAAGTTGTTTTCTTCTGCACCCATCCTACATGCTTCTAACCCTGACAAGCCTTTCATTGTGGAGGTGGATGCCTCTTGTACAGGGGTTGGAGCAGTTCTCAGCCAGCGCAGCAACGAGGGACGAGTTCATCCATGTGCATTCTTTTTAAGAAGTCTTTCTGCTGCTGAACGTAACTATGACGTGGGGGAACGTGAGCTGCTGGCTGTGAAGTTGGCTCTTTTTTTTTTTCCCCCTTGTCCTGTCCGGCATTGTGACACTTAGAATTATTGTCTGAATGTCAAAGTGATGCCCAACAGATTTACTTTCACAAGCAGAGCATTATGGTTGGCCTTAATGCTCCACTTGATATATAAATTAAATTTTATTAGAATATGCTTTGGATTTGTTTCAGATGTAATGGACACGGGGACAGAAAACAAAGAAGATAACAAAGCAGAAAAGTGAGAGAAGAGTTAAAATGTAAAGAAGGAGAAAGGAATAGAGGAGAGAGAGAGAGGGATAAAGAGAACACAAATCAACATCTTTGAAGTCTGCCTCTAGACCTGCGGAAGGAGAAAAAAACTAAAAAAACGACAGAACCAAGAAACCACAACAACAAACAACTTATATAATGATAGTCATAACATCATTAGAAAGTATTTTATACATTACATGGTAATACAATATATATTTGATGGCCACCACAAACCAACTGAGTGTGTATCTGATAAACACCTGAATCTAAACTCCTGTGTGAGCATGCTTATCACCATAAGGTTTCTCATAAAAATGTTCAATAGTGGATGTGGGGACCCATAAACCCATCCCCGCAGGACACGAAGGTAACACAGGGAAGCCTGGAACCACAGACACACAGCGGCCCCCAAGCCCAGAACTCCGGTAGTCCCCCAACAGGGACACCCGCACCCCCCAGAGAGAGAAGCAAAGGGAAGCCCTGGGTGATCCCCAGCAACCACAATGCAGAAACTCCCAGGAGGCCGTAGCGACGAGTCAACAGGCCCCGCCGGCAACCTGCCCCTCCAGAGTGGATCCGGCCATGGACACCAAGCCCCGAGTCCTGAGGTCATACCACCCCCCAACAGAGGCCCGACAGAGCCAGGGCACCTAGGCCCCCGCAGGCAGCCACCAGGGCGGGCCTGCACACACCCCACCACCCAGCCCCAGCTGCTGAGAGCCGCCAATGCATCGGTGACGGGGGACCCACCACCGGGGGGGGGGGGGGAGCACGACCCACCAAATGGGGGGTCAAAACTGGTCCAAGAGAGGGGGGTGTTGTGGCTTTCTTCCACAATCGTGTTCAAAACAGCTGAGACGGTCACCTTAGTTCAAAAGATTTATTTGACAAACAGGAGTTACAGGTATTCAGAGACAAACAATTACATTTGTAAAATATATGCATATATTTGGAGCATTAAAGAACGAACCGTCTCGGTCTGCGCTTCCCCGGAAATGCTCGCTGGGTGTGTGTTATTTTCGGCTTTTATCAAAGTTTGAGAAGCTAGCTTTCTGATTGGTTTTGACCCGAGGTTACTATGGTTACTGGTCTAGCCCGCCCCCTCTTACTGCATTCCAGAGTTAAGCTCTATGGAAGTTCAGTTGAAGTCACCCTGCCCCCACATCTAGTAACATTCTCTTGTAGCTTACTGTGAAGATTAAACCTGTGTCCTCTCATCTAAACCGACCCTGTATCAAACAACGATTAAACGATTAAATGCTAATTGTTATTATCATACGGACCTAAGGGATTTTACTTAGTCAACTATATTAAGTCTAAATTAAAGAAATGTGTTCTAGCTTTATTTATGTTAATCGGTGTGTGTGTGAGCGGCCAGGCCACCATTTGCTCAGAGAACAAAGGACTCTCCCCTCCTGAGTCAGTCAGTATCTTACCTATCTTACCTGCTATCTGGCATGATTTGATTGCTTGTAATATATCAAATGTGAACTTGTAAAATTATCATTAGCTAATATAAGATTATATGTAAAGTTAAAATAGTTAGAATTAGTAAACATTTTCTATAAATATAGTTCAAACCTTGAAGAAAGACACACAAACACTTTGTATAACATGACATTTTGAATGCTTGATAGGAAATATAAAAAGGTATAAAAATATGAAATCCAACAGGGGCCACCCAAAACCCAACCTGAGACAAACAGGCACACAGAGACAGCCCGACAGAGCCTCTGTTGGAAGACCCAACTCCTCCCTCCCCCCACTCAAATAAGATGTTGATGCATGTTGTTATATAGTGCGTTTAAAATGGGGGGATGAGGTGGCGACTGGCACAGACCCACCCCCTCACCAGAGAGCAGGCAATGCCCGTTCACCCCCCCAACCCTTGCCCAGAACCCGAAATGTCTACATGCTACATATGAGAGTGGGCACAGGTCCCGGAGGTGAGAATGATTACACATCCCACCCCCTATATGCCACCATGTGCCCACTCCAGACCCTATATATGCATGTGTCGTGAGAATGTTATATGCGAGTGTCTAGGTTGTTTGATAAAATTGGGGCCCAGGTCTCCATGAACCACGGAGATGGAGGATCCTCCCCGCAGCTCAGTAGTGCACCTGAACCCCAAGGCCCTGCTTGAGTGGTGGTGTGATGGAGTGGGTGGAGGAAGACGTCGGGATGGGGAGGAACAACTGAGGTGGCAATGCCCTCCCAGGGGGGCAGCTCCCCCACTGACCCCAATAGGCACCCCCATTCTCCGAGATCCACCAGGGGAGGGAGGCTCCAGTGCATTCATCCAGGAGCAGGAGGCAGCCGCAACACCAGGGACCCAGGCCACGGACCGGCACATAGCCCCGAGGACCGACCAGAACCCGGGCCAGCGACCCAAGCCCCCCCGAGATCATCCAGACCCCAACCCGATCCCCAGCTCAACACCCAGCCCCCAAAACCAAAGAAGCCACCAAACTCCAGCAGTGACAATCAGCCAAGAGTGCCTGAACAGCCGCAGACAGCGCACCACAATGACCAAGAGCGCACCCCCCCCCAAAAGAATCGACTAGTCCACCACAGCAACACCCACAATGAGAGCACCCCATGCAAGGGAGGGCACACGCCTAACACGCCCAGACACCCTCGGGCCAGCAGTGCAGAGCCACCTGAACAAAAAGCCCCCCACCCACAGCCTCCCACAGCCCAGAACCCCAGCCAAGCACCAGACCGCAGCCACAGCCAGGCAGGAAGACACCCAGGCTGAGTC
>NC_056508.1:8885687-8903183 GCF_014905685.2 Nematolebias whitei
CCCCCCCCCCCCCCCCCCCCCCCCCCCCCACGGCAGAGGCCCCAAAGCCCACCAGCGCACCAAGGGCCCCCAGGCCAGGGCCGGGCGCCGGCGCATGCACCAGCCCAAGACCCGAGACCCCCAGATCAAGCCTCCAGAACCCCGAACCCGCGCCCACCCCAAACCCACCCAGGAACAGCCAGGCCACCAGGCCAGCAACCTGCTGCCCGCCGGCACAGACCACCCAGAGGCCTGCATGCAGCCAGCAGAGGTCAACGCCCAGAACCACCAAAGCCATCTCCCCAGTTGAGCGCCATTGCCCCGGGCCCAAGACCCCCCCATGCCCCCAGCCCCGATACCCCCCCACATCAAACACAATGCCCCACGGGACGAAATCAAAGGGGTTTACCCACCTCCACTACAGGTTGAAGCCAATCAAAGAAGCCCAGAGAGATTGTTCTGATGTGGAGGTACAGGCTATCTCAAGACTGATGTAATCTAACAAAAGGTCTTTATACTGTTTAATACTAAGAGTATTTTTATTTTTTCCAATTTATGGTATAGTTTTTTTTGCTATACATAGAGCAGTAAATGTGAATTGACTTTGTCTCCAAGGTGACATCATCTAAGTGACCCAATAAGCAAACTGACGGAGAGTGTGGAATATTACATCTCAGACACTTTGATAAGTCTTCACATATCCGGCACCAAAACCTCTGAACAGGTGGAGAACCAAAATGCGTGGATGTGATTGTCAGGAATATTGTTTGCACACTGTGAGCAAACATTAGATGATGCGAAACCCATCCTGAACATCCGTTGACCTGTGTAGTGTACTCTATGAAGGATTTTGTATTGTATTAATTGTAAATTGGGGTTTTTAATCATCTTAAAAGTTCTTAGACATATCTGAGACCAGAAGTTTTGGTCAAAGTTGACTGACAAGTCTGTCTCCCATTTTACAATGGGAAGGGATATTGATTAATCTATTTTAATAAGTGTCCGGTAAACCTTAGATAGTAATTTGGGAGGGTTAAGATTTAGGAATTCTAATACACTTGCTGGTATTTCAATTCTAGTGTTATTAAGGTTAAATTTATTTTTGGTTATAGATTTAATTTGTTGATATTCTAAAAATTTATTCTCATCAATCCCATATTGTGTTATTAATCTGTTAAATGGCATATAGTTTACGTCCTCATATATATGTTCCAAATATTCTATTCTATACCTGGGAAGTTTATCATATTATTCTGTTGTAGGATGTCAGGGTTGTTCCAGATGGGTGTACGTCTGCATGGAATTAGTGAAGACTCTGTCATTTTAAGAAACTCCCACCAAGCTGTCAGAGAGGAGCTGATATTGATGCTTTTAAAGCATTCCTGTCTTTTTATGTTTGAGCTAATGAATGGAAGGTCCGAGATCATTATATTATTGCAACGTGTCTGTTCTACGTCTAGCCAGTGTTCATCAAGGGGTGTGTGTTTTATCCATCTTGAGATGTATTCTAGCCCGTTGGCTAGAAAGTAATAATAGAAATTGGGTAGCTCTAGTCCTCCTTTATCTTTGGTCTTCTGTAGTGTCTTTAGTTTAGTACGTGGGAGTTTATCTTTCCAGATAAATTTAGAGATGGAGGAGTCCAGGGATCTAAACCAGTCAGATGATGGTTTATTTGGAATCATTGAGAATAAATAGTTTATTTTAGGCAAAACCATCATTTTTATTGAAGCAATTCTTCCCATGAGAGACAAGGGTAGAGATTTCCATCTAGCAAGATCATCCTCAATTTTCTTTAAAAGTGGGATGTGGTTTAGTTTTGTTAAATCTACCAGTCTAGGAGAGACTTTGATACCCAAGTACGTAATATTCCCTGACTGCAGTTGTGTAGTAAGTGAATTGTTGAAATAGCAATTAATTGGTAGAACTGTGGATTTTATCCAGTTTATAGAGTAATCTGAAACTCTTGAAAAAGAGTTTATCAATCCAATAACCTGAGAGAGGGAGGTTTGTGAATGCTGGAGGAAGAGCAACACATCATCAGCATATAGACTGATTTTGTGCTCTATGTTCTTGCATTTTATGCCTTTAATATCTGTAGCTTGCCTGATTGCTGCGGCTAGCGGTTCGATGAAAATAGCAAACAGTGAGGGGGAGAGTGGGCATCCCTGCCTCATGCCCCTTTGCAGAAGAAAGCTAGCAGATATTTGATTATTTGTCCTAATGCATGCTGATGGGGAAGCATATAAAATTTTTAACCAGTTTATGAAATAATTTCCAAAACCAAATTTATGCAAGGCTGCAAATAAAAATTTCCAGTTAACTCTATCAAAAGCTTTTTCTGCATCTAGAGAGAATATTGCAGTTTCAATATTTTTACTGTAAGAATAATCAATTAAATTAAATAATCTGCGTGAATTTGTGGATGAATGCCTCCCTTTTTTAAAACCAGTTTGGTCAGGATGTATTATGAGAGGAGTTATATTTTCCAATCTTTTTGAGAAGGCTTTACAAATTATTTTAAGATCAACATTGATAAGAGATATGGGACGATAACTGGTAAGTAATATAGGATCTTTGCCTGGTTTTAACAGGAGACTAATGTTGGCTGAGTTTATATTTTCTGGAAGTCTGTTATTTTTCTCAGTTTCCTGTAGCATTCTGTGAAATAGTGGTGCCAGGATATTCCAGAATTCTTTGTAGAACTCTGCTGGAAATCCATCTGGACCTGGAGCTTTTTTATTGGACATGCTTTTGAGGGCTTCCTGGAGTTCCACTGGTGTCAGTGGTGAATCCAGCTCCATTGATTGATTATCTGATAATTTAGGAAGTGTTATTTTATCCAGAAATTGATCAATTTCATTATCTGATGGGTTTATCTGGGGTGAGTATAAAGCTTTATAAAAATCTCTGAAAATGCTGTTTATTCTTTTAGGATCATAAACTGTATTCCCAGTCAAGTCTTTAACACCATGAATAGTTGTTTTTTTCTTATTTATTTTAAGCTGTTTTGCTAGAAAGCTACCTGATTTATTGTTCTGCTCAAAATTTTATTTTCTGAGTCTTTGTATTAAGAATTGAGTTTTTTTGTTAATAAGTTCATTTAATTCTAATTTTGCTTTACACATTTTCTCCAGCATGTCTTTATCTTGGGAGGCTTCTAACAATTTAATGGTTTCTTCTAATTCCTGAATATGTTTATTTTCTTTTTTCTTCTTATGTGATGAGAATGAGATTATTTTACCTCTCATCACTGCTTTCCCTGCCTCCCAGAGAACAGATGCTGATGTTCCAGGCAAGTCATTATACTCCAGATAAGAAGCCCACTCTTCTGTAAAATATTTGATAAAATCTTCATCTTCAAGCAATGATATATTAAATCTCCAGTTTATACTTTTTGGGATTTCTTTTCTGTTTGCTAGATTTAAACAGATGGGAGTATGATCACTGACAGCTATAGGGTGTATCTCAGTGTCCGAGATGTCCGTCAACAACGAGCTGCTGACTAAAAAATAATCCAGACGAGAGTAAGAGTGATGGACAGATGAGAAGAACGTATACTCCCTACGGTTTGGGTGAAGAGATCGCCATGCATCGCGAAGTCCGTAATCACTCATGTACTATTTAACTAAATTTATGGACTGCCATCTGTGCTGAGTTCCTGCTCTATTACATCTGACTAATTCTTCATTTAGACCAAAGTTGAGATCACCTCCAAGTATAAGTGAGCAATCCAAGTGATCAGACAATGCTGAGAAAAAAATCATGAAAAAAAGAGGTGTCATCAACATTTGGGGCATATATGCTGACAATACACAGCTTGTAGTTATTTATACAAAGTTTTATTATTAAATATCTACCCTCTGGGTCTGTAACTGTGTCTAGTACTGTAAAATTAACATTTTTGTGTATTAATATTGCCACTCCCCTTTGTCTTGAGTTATAGCAGGCGCAAAACACATCAGGAAAGTCAGGTGATTTAAGATCATCTGCAGTTGTAATAGATTTATGTCTCTTGTAAAAAGACAACATCTGCCTGTAATCTTTTAAGCTGGTTTAAAATTTCTAATCTTTTTTGCTGAGTACTGGTTCCATTCACATTCCAAGTCACAAACCTTAATGTGCCCATAGTTGTGCGTGAGTAGCTAAAGTTGACCAGCGCATGTCACCATAGAGACAAACAGATCCAACTAAAATCACAGTTACTGCTTGAGATTGCCTGTTTAGATGTTTAGAAGCACACAATGAAGTTTGAAGTGGAAAGATACAAGAATATTGAGTAGAAGCTGAGTGTGAGAGAAGTTGAAAGATATAAAGTTGTCTGGTGTGTGTGCGAGTGTGTGCGCGCGTGTGTGTGTGTTTTGGTGCGCTTGTGTGTAAATGTTTGGTGGTAAAGAAGAGAAAAAGACTGATGAAGTGATGTGGTAACAGATAAACGTAAAAGAGAAAATAAAAAAATTAAATTAAAATAAAAAGGAAAAGAGAGAAAAAAAAATGAATAAATAAATAAATAAAATAGCTTTGACACCGTTCACCACCACCAGTGCAGACACCTTACCAAGCTGTGCTTTACATTTTATTTACAAATGCCAGTTAATTTACCTCTAGTGTTACAAGCGTTAAACCAGGACTGCTCAACTAAACTGCCCAGGGGGCCACAGTTACTGAGAGCCAAGCGCTTAGGGGTCAGATATACACTAGTTCTTAAGTTACTTTGTTTTATACTCTAGTTTCGTTTTAAGAGTGAACCCATTGGTGGACCGAACTTAGCTCACCTGTGGGCCTGATTTGGCCCGCGGGCCATCAGTTGAACAGCCCTGCTTCAAACTAACCTGTTGTTCCTTTTAATAAAGCCACGGAGTGACGTCCCGTTCCCTGAACAACTAACTGACCATTAATATAAAGTTTGTCTACAGCCACCGTGGCTCTGACGCCCTCAGACATGTATTTCTTCCTGATTGGAAAAAAACCCCCACCTCCAATCGAGGATCTCTTTAGGAAATTGATCGTTCACACTGAAGTCCGTCCCACGCAGCTCTCTGCCCCGACCTCTCACCTGCTCTTTTTGTTTAAAGTGCTCAAATTTAGCGATAATTGGTCGAGGTTGCTTGTTATCGGGCTTCTTACCTTCGAGCCGGTGAACACGATGGAATGTGATGTTTTTTACCGTCTCACTTGGGAGTTTCAGCTGATGTTGAATAAACTCATGGATCGTAACTTCAGCGTCCTCCTCTGCTCGTTCTGGGATCCCTGAGAAGACAAGATTGTCCCGCATGCTCCGAGCTTGAATGTCCAGGATGGACTCCTTCATTTTCCTGTTCTCTCCGGACAGCTGCAACATCTTCTCGGTGAGTTCTTTAACGTTACCCCTCAGAGTTTGGTTCTCAGCAGCGAGCGACGCCACCTGAGCTTGGCTGAACTCCAGAGACTCCCTCAGTGCTTGGAACTCCTTGTGGAGAACCTCCACCAGGGCCAGCCGAGCATCTAATAAGCTGGTTAGCTTCTTGTCTATAGAGCCCAGGACATCAGTGAAACTTTTCTCTGGAGAGGTGGACGTGCTGGTTGAGCTCTCCAAACGCGTGCGTTTAGGAGTTGGTGTGGCCGTGGATGCGGTGTTTTTTTGTGGTTTACCAATCACGATGTTTTCAAAACACTCGTCCACGTAACTCTCCAGACTGTCCAAGGTTTCCTCGTCCAGTTTTGGTTTATTGAAACAATATGCAAAGGTTATTATTAACAATATTTATTATGCTTGATTGTAATAATTTGGCTTGTTTTACCTGAGTTGAATCATTTGCTTAGCAGTATCATGCCATGTTACTCACACAGCACAGCTCTCACGTGACCTCAGCAGCTCATCATCACCAGGTGCACCTCCTCTAATTTGGAGGCCTTAACATATCCCAAAACTCACCAAACTTTACCCAAACTTCTGTGAAGTTGGCTCTTGAAGAAGGGAGGCACTGGCTTGAGGGTGCTAAGGAACCCTTCCAAGTGTGGCCAAATCATAAGAACTTCGAGTACCTCTGCACGGCTAAACGAATGAACCCTAGACAAGCCAGGTGGGCCCTATTCTTCTGTCGATTCAATTTTGTATTATGTATTATGTAGGAGTAGTGTATCAAAGAGACTATCTAATCACAAGCAGAACTGGTTTGTTCCACTTTGGAGTAAGCTGCTGGGGGAAGAATCAGTTTTGCTGTGTGTTTCCTTGACTGATGAAGCCTTCCGGATTGAAGGCGAAACGTTTCAGTACAAAAAAGAAACTGTCCAGATGACATGACTGAAAAATGTTGGATTTTATACCTGGATTATTGAGCATGGACTTTGTTGTTTTCAACCAGTTTGACAAGACTTTCAACAAGGAAGAAGGTCGGCAATGGAGGAGGGGGCGTACCAAAGAGACCATCTTATCACAAGCAGAACTGGTTTGTTCCACTTTGGAGTAAGCTGTTGGGGGAAGAATCACTTTTGTTGTGTGTTTCCTTGACTGATGAAGCCTTCCGGATCGAAGGCGAAACGTTTCAGCACAAAAAAAGAAACTGTCCAGATGACCTGACTGAAAAATGTTGGATTTTATACCTGGATTATTGAGCACGGACTTTGCTGTTTTCAACCAGTTTGACAAGACTGTCAACAAGGAAGAGGGCTGGCAATGGAGGAGGGGCGTACCAAAGAGACCATTTAATCACAAGCAGAACTGGTTTGTTCCACTTTGGAGTAAGCTGTTGGGGGAAGAATCACTTTTGTTGTGTGTTTCCTTGACTGATGAAGTCTTCCGCATCGACGGCAAAACGTTTCAGCACAAAAAAAGAAACTGTTGTAGTGAACTAGACCTCCGACCTCAATCTGTCTCTGAAGATCTTCAGGGGACAGGAATTGTTATTTCATTGATTTGAATCCAGAAATACAAATTATCTCATCAAGAGACTATTTAATTGTATCCTGAATTAATCAATTGAAAGAACACTCTTCTTTTTTTATATTATCATTACTATTTTACAATATCTTGATAATCAAAAGTGTGTTTGGTTCATACCATTTCTAATGTTGAAGTAAACCACTCATGTAAATCAACTGTGAAACAGTATTAATGATTTTTAAACCTCAGACGTAGATCATACAAGTTAAATGTCTATTTACAAAGTAAGTGTGCATTTTATTCTTCTGTCTGAATGAGGAGTGGATTTATTGTCGGTCAAAAGTCAGAGGACAAGTTAAGAGTACGAAGTGCCTTGTTTTTAAAACTCTCAGACAGTAAATAAGAAACTGGCACCTGCAAAGTCTGTCATTTCTTCAAAATATTTTCCTGTCTGTACTAACCGTTCTTAAAAACATTTCTGCTGTCTGTTAACTTCTAATAACCCTCTGACATCACTAAAACACCACCCCTGCTGGTTGTTTCAACCAATCAGGAAGTACCAAGTGACAGGAAGTGGATACCCTTTAAAAGTCAACACTTCTTGGAACTATTCAGTCTTTCCAGTCTTCCTGGAACTTTCAGCCTTACTGGAAGACTCAGTCTTACTGGAGTATTCCTGGAACTTTAAGTCTTACAAGTCTTACTGGAAGACTCAGTCTGATGGTGAGTCGTACAGGAACTTTCAGTTCTTACTGAAAGTCAGCTTTGGAGTATGGAATTGGACCATGTGCCAAGGGTCCGTCCATTCCAGCGGAGTCACAGCTGCCTCGCTGTGAACTCACCCGGGCGTAGCGTCCTACAACTTCTAATGAAGATTCCTTCTGTAGATGAACATATCCTGAGATATTCACCTGATTAAAACGGATTCTTTCATTTTTCTGGACTGAATATAAACGTGCATTGAATTTAATAAAATGTAACGTGAGATGTTATTTATCTTTGACCCATCAAAATGAATGTGGTCATTTATTTACAGAATCAAAGTTTAACATCAAACATTTACATTAATTTGGCAAAATATGAAAATAACAACATAATTAATCAGCAAGCTGTACAATTATGATCAACCACACGGCGGTGATTGGAAGACTTTACACAGACATTTCTAAAATATCTGGAATGATTTCTACTTGATAGAAGAATTTAAAGATGGAAAATGAAGTTTAAAGGGAGTAAAAGATGGTGTGTGAGGGAGAGTGTTGACCAGAAACGACACTCTCCATTCGAACCCAGCTTTCCTCGGTACGCTCGGTAGTAAACTTGACTCGTTACCTCTCTGAAGATGAATCAGCGGATACGGAGTTCCAGTTAACGCTACCTGTCCAGCGTCTCCATAGGATGGCTGTGACTCGTCCGAAGTAGTGACGATATTCCGTCTGACACAAGTTCACCTCAGCCAGTGGACCTCACATGAGTGGGGTTCGTCCGAGTTCCACTCAGAGGTGGAAGATGTTATAATCCCAATCTCGGAAGAGCCTTATCATGGCTGGACTTCTGTTCTCCCAAACGACTGGAGCTGCAAACTCTCCAGCCCGACTCCAACGGCAACTCACAGAAAAAATTTTAGAGAACTAGGAAGTACCGACATTTTAAAGGGCTCTATTTCCGGTTCATTTGGGAGTTTTCTTATTGGTCAATGTCGACCAGACAGGGGTGTGTTTTGTGACGTAAAAGGTTACTAGAAGTCAGAAAACAGCAAGAATGTTATGGAACAGATTGAAAATGTTTTTCAGACAGGCGAGAGAAATGTTTGGGCGAATTTGGAGAAACAGGTGCCAACTTCTCTGTTTACGTCTGAGAGGATTTAAAAACAAGACAGTTGTTCCAACACTTGTCTGCTTCGACTCCGACCTTGGAACAAATGTACACTGCTCATTCAAAGAAAGAAAATCAGAAAATGCATAATTACTCTGTAACAGGCCTTAACATGAAATCTAACTTTGCATGAGGATTAAAAAATCATTGTTACTGTTTTCACAGTTAATTAAAAATGATTAGTTCACTGCAACATCTAAAATGGTTTGAACTAAAACACTTTGATTATCAAACATTTGTAAAACAGTAATGATAATAGAAAAGAGAGTGTTCTTTCACTTGAATTTTCAAGAAAGAAAGTCTCAGGATGGGTGAACCTGTATTTCTGGATTCAAATCAATGAAATGACAGTTTCTGTCACACAAGGTTCTTAAGGTCAAGGGTTTTGACCTTAGGCTTAGTTCACTACACTTCTAAGGAAGCTTATTCTGTTGAACGGAGTACTTCGTCACGACTTCTGACGATATCCAGCCACTCTGACCGGAGACGCTGAAAGAAGCATGAAATGAACCTCTGTACCGGAGCTGATTTATCTTCTGCCAAGGTAACAAGTCGTCACACGCTGAGTGTACCGAGGGCTGAGCTGGATTCGGAGGAAGGGTGCCATTTCTGGTCAACACATCTTCCTTCATCCATCTAAATTCTCCTCTTTAAATCTAAATTTACTCCTTCTCTTTAAACTTCTATTCGCCAGTAAATCAAGCTAGATGCCTTCAGAGATGAATTATTCTCCATCAGTAATCTTCTGTTGTCTTGTTATTTGAACTTGCTAAGTTTATTAATCAGAAACAGATCAGCAAATCAATGTGTACATGTTTTGATGTCAAATTTTGATTCTGTTAAATAAATGACCGCATTTATTCTGATGGGTCAAAGATAAAATGGCGTCTCATGTCGATAATTATACCCTTCACTCTCAAGTTATTTTGTTCACATGGCAGAAATTTAACTCGAAAAAGAAAGAATGCGTTGTTAATTAAACAATTAATATTCTTTGTGCTTGAACTAGCTTTAAGAATAATTAATTAGTAGTGTGTCCACAGCGAAAACTGTCCCTGTCTCACTACACTGTCCAGATGACATGACTGAAAAATGTTGGATTTTATACCTGGATTATTGAGCATGGACTTTGTTGTTTTCAACCAGTTTGACAAGACTGTCAACAAGGAAGAGGGCTGGCAATGGAGGAGGGGCTACCAAAGAGATCATCTAATCACAAGCAGAACTGGTTTGTTCCACTTTGGAGTAAGCTGTTGGGGGAAGAATAAGTTTTGTTGTGTGTTTCCTTGACTGATGAAGCCTTCCGGATCGAAAGTGAAACGTTTCAGCACAAAAAAAGAAACTGTCCAGATGACCTGACTGAAAAATGTTGAATTTTGTCTTATCTTACAGGCCTGGAACCAAGAACACAAAACCCGATGCATTGTCTCGTATTTCTGAGGAGAATGGGACAACCAAGACTGAGGCATCGTTTTTTTTGTCTATATTCTGATTTACCTCATTTTGTTGTCACGAATCACGTTCCATAGATTATATTTTCTGTCACCCTGATCACCCTTTAAAGTTTGCAATAGATCTTTTCTGTAAGTTTAATTTATTCTGTCCACTCATGTAATGTTTGTTTATATATACATGAGTTTTAGTTTGTCTTCTTCGCATGCTGGTTGAGGGTGATGTCACGGTTGTTTAGTTTTGTCTTCACTGCAGCAAGCAGCAGCTGATTGAACTCAACTGGCTGCACCTGTCACTCTCACCCTTTAAAAGCTGCACTCTTTCTCTTCTTCGGTGCCTGGTAGCTGAAAACAGTTCACTGTAAGTAGATACCTCGTGTTACTCATCCTGCCTTGTTCCCCCTTAGCTTTTCATGTCCCCTTGTCATAGTTTACCTGTCTCCTCGTTCCTGTCCCTCTCCTGGTTCATGTCCTTCCCTCTTGGCTTGACCTCCCAGCTCCTGAACCCACGACTTACCTGGACATCGTCTTTCGCTCGACCCATTGGATTACCATGTCTTCTGTCTTCAGTTCTGACCTTTGCCTGCACGACTACACCTCCTCGTCTTCTCCTCCGGTACCTCCTGTCATCTGCTCTCCGGTTTTGGACCCAGGCTTGTGTGACTACGTCTCTGCGCTCAATGGACTCACCACCCACCTGTCGCTGCGGCCAGCTGCAGCCCCTCACCAGACTCGGCCTCTCCTGCAGCGGTCTGGATCAGTTTGGACTTCGTTACTCTCCAGAACCCCCAGGATCATCTGAGATGGTTAGTGGTCCTTCTTATTTGACTTTTCTGCTCTCCATAATCTCCTGCACGACCACTAACTGATCTATTGTTCTGCTCAACATACAATGAATTGTAATCTGCAATATCTCTCCTAGAAAATAAATATTTTATTCTCTTCATTTGTGTGGTGATTTTGGTCCAAACTAAAAGGGGTTTGTTACATTTGTATTGTTTTGTGTGTTACCTGTTTTGTCTGTACAGCACTTTGGTTGGCTTTGTAGCTGTTAAGTGCTTTATAAATGAAGTGGTATGGGAAGTAGAGTTTCTTATCAGATAATGTACATCTGTCTATGACCCAGCTGGAGTCTGATCTACAACGGGCCAATCGGACCCATCCTCCTCCTGCCAACTGCGCTAATAACCGTATATTTGTTCCCAGCAAAAAAATAAGAGGTACTCTAACTCTGTTACAATTCACATTTGTTTTGTCACGCTGGTATTGCTAAGACCTTCTGCGTGGTCAAATCACAGTTTTGGTGGGAGACCCTTACTAAAGATGTCAAACATTTTGTTAACTCCTGCCATTCTTGTAACCAAGCAAAGTCCTCATCGCCCACCAGCAGGTCTCATTCGGCCTTTGCCTGTTCCTTCTCGTCTATGGTCCCATATTTCAATGGCTTTTATTACTGGCCTCCCAGCCTCGTCAGGTAATACTGTTCTCATGATCGTGGATCGATTTTCCAAAATGGTTCCCCTCCCCAAGTTACCCTCTGCTAAGGAACTTGGTGATCTCATGGCCAAGGAGGGGTTTAGACTACATGGACTACCAAGTGACGTCGTTTCTGACAGGTGTCCTCAGTTTGTTTCAAAACTTTGGAAGGAGTTCTGTAGTCTTTTGGGCATCACAATCACTCTTTCTTCAGGTTTTCATCCTCAGACAGATGGTCAATCAGAAAGAGCCAACAAAGAAGTGGAGACCAAGCTACGCCTGCTCTGTGAAGGAGATCCCAGTAAATGGTTCACTAACCTCCCCTGGGTCGAGCATGCGATTAACTCCCTACCATCGTCAGGTCTGTCTCCCTTTCATGTTGTGTTTGGTTTTTAACCACCTGTACTTTCTATCCAGGGGAGAGAAGCACAGGTGCACTCTGCTCACCACACTGTTTTGAAGTGCCAATGCACCTGGAGAAGGGCCAGGAGGGCTCTCCTCAATGCCAATGCCACCTACGCCAGGGGTGCTAACAAGTGCCGGTCCATTCAACCCACTTACCAGGTGGGCCACAAGGTCTGGCTCTCTACCAGAGACCTTCTGCTATGAGTGGAATCTCGTAAGCTAGCCCCCCAGTTCATCGGACCCTTCCCCAGTAATAAAATTATCAACCCTGTTGCCCTTCACCTTCAACTGCCTCGTTCACTCAGGGTTCACCCCACTTTTCACGTCTCGCGCCTCAAGCCTTTTGTTCTGCCTCGATTCAAGCCCTCCTCTGGTCCCCCTCCTCCTGCCCGACTGATTGAGGGTTCTCCTGCCTACAGTCAGGAGACTCCTTCTCTCCAGGTGGTGGGGGCGGGGTCTCCAGTATTTGATGGACTGCGTTCCTGGGTCCCTGCTCGCCACATCCTGGACAAGGACCTTATCAAACAGTTCCACGCCTTTTATCCCATTCAGCCTGGTGGTCCGTCAGGAGCCAGACCTTGAGGAGGAGGTTCTGTCATGCTTTTGCCCCTCACAGCCTGTCATGTTTGTGTTTTTTCCTGCCAAGGTCTGCCTGTTCCTGTCACTCACTTTCACCCAGCAATCAAGCTTATGCTCTACACATGTTCTCCACCTTACTTAAGCCCTGCATTCACTCAGTCAGTGCCAGATTCTCGAACCTTTCACAAGCAGTAGAAATCCAGCATACATGATCTTGTCTCTTGCCATGACTCCTTGCCTGTTTTTGACTCCGTCTTGCCTGTACCCTCTTGGATTTTGTCTGCCTATCTGCCCATGGTTTCTGACTCTGTGCCTTCCCCTTTTGACCACATCTTTTGGATCATGACTCGGCCCTGTTCTCGCTTCTCTTCTATGGTTTTTGACCTCTGAAATGACTCACAGACCACAGTTCTGGATGTCCCTGTTCTGGACCTCAAGTCCTTTAATCTCTCCGCTGCAGCAACCTGCTCTACTGGAGGGACATCACCGACTGCAGTGTGACTACAGACTCTGCTGCAACGTCAAGACAGAAGGTTAGTGCAGACACCAACATTCACCTGCACGTCCAGAACTTAGTCAAAGCCACTAAAACTTCTATCTTGACAGATCGGACACAGCCCTGGACCCAGATCTTCACCAGAGTTTTTCCTGTTCACCATAAAATTGTTAAACTGCTCTTGGGCTTCTTGTTGTTGTTGCTGATCCAAAACCCAGATTTTTTTTTTAGTTTGTTTGGTTTTTTTGAATGTCTAGAGGACCAGACTTAACTTTTTTAGATGTAAACAAAAGCATTAGTAAGATCTGAGTCATGAACTAAGAGTATACTACATTCATTAAACTGAGAATACACTAAGCACAAATGATACCGAAACAATGCACCAAAACAACAGCAGTACGAACATGAGCCTGTAGCTATGTTTACATGTGCAAAGTTCTTTTGACCAGATTGTAATGTTTTCAGATTAAATAATTCAAATGTATAATTTACATGGGCACAATCTGTTCATGACTAACGTTTACATGCAGTGGGCTTTGTTCTGAACAGCAGTACTGACATGCGCAGAGTGATGAACTCTCCTTAAAAAAACACAGAAGAAGTTCTACTTCCGGGATGAACGTAAACCAACCTGAGCACCCAAAATGGATCCGGGACAGGATTTAATGACAGTGGAGACGTTACTGCACTCCCTGACTGAGATACAGGTAATGCAGATAATTTTGAGCCCTTTCAAAGTTTCTAGTAGAAATGCTGTCGCTCACCGACCAGTTTTGCTTCCCCGACATGCTAATATTATTAGCATTAGCCAGGCGGAAATGGCAAAGTCGCACATGTGCAGTCAGGCCAATTTTTCCACAATCAGAAAAAAATGAACGGATCAAGTGTTTACATGCGCACCATTTGGGTTATAAATCGGCGTAAACCACCCGTTTTGTTCCGATCACAAAATATTTCAGGTCACGCTGAATAAACAAAAGTTATTTCGAACAGGGTGTTTACGTGATGCGTTTTTATTCCCAATGGCCGTTTGATCCGATTACTTGTGTTCGTGTAAACATAGCTTGTGTGAGCAGATGAGGACTAATGAACACAACATGAACTAAATCAGCAGCATGAGATCTGCATCATAAAGGACAACTATGGTGAAATTTAATGGTAAAAATATTGTGAAATACAGTTAGGGAATTTTTTGTCAAAGGTTATGGGTGTTTTTATTACTATTATTGCTATGGCTGAGAATCTTATCTCTGCCCATGAACCATATGTTTGGGTTAGCGGAGAGAGCTGGATGAAGCTGCAGCTGGCTTCAAGGACACCTCCAAGTTCTGTGAACTGACAAGGGTAAAAAGCAAGCCGACAGGGTAGCTTGGGGCAGTCATGACTGGTCTTCATGTGTGTACTTCATGTATATTTGTAAAACTTTTTCTGAAAATCTGACATTGTAAGAAAAATCTAAAAGTCCCCAGAGAAAAATCTCCTGCTGTTGAGTACGGTTCTTCTTGAGCAAGTAATAACTGAAATGACTGTGAGGTAATCCTAATTTTATCCGTTCAAGGGAATTCAATAACTTGAGTTGCTTTAGTTCAAGTTAAAAAATTATGAATGTTTGATGAACTCAAATTATTTAAGGTATTAGTTTCCTGAAATGAGTTGAACCAGCCTATCAGGTACATCTGACTCCACCTGTGCTGTACACAGTTTGTACGTTTATATTACTTCTGTGTACTACTTTGAAAGCTGTCTTATGTATATATAGGATAATGAGTACACTTTGGTAGTGTGGAAATGGAAAATTACTTATTTACTTATGGTGGGTTTGCAGTCAATTAAATTAATCAGTTTATGGTGTTTACTCCCTTTCATTATAGATGTGTTGTCACGTAGAGACAAGGTGGGCGTGGTAGTATGACATAATTGGTAATGGACAAGGAAGAATGTGGGGTAACTTGTTTTGAACAAAGACGGGTGTGGGGTTTCACATTCTGGGGGGAGTTAGAAACTCTCCCAAAAGAAACAGATAGTAAAACTAGTTTATCACTCTGAGAAGAAGGGGCACAGGGGGAGCTCGATGTCATGGCAACAGTATGAGTGAGCAGATGATTATCAAATAGAAAGAAGAACTTTCCCCAAAGGGAGACAGGCTTAGGAAAGGTTTATAACATTGTGTACCATACCATACCACTTTATTTATAAAGCACTTAAAACAGCTACAAGGCCAACCAAAGTGCTGTACAGACAAAACAACATAAAGAAGTAAAGTCAGACACTCCTGGGTGGCCATCTTCAAAGACCTCAAGGTGACGTACTCTGTCTGTCTCCCGAAAAGCATTTTGGTCTGTGTTCTGTTTTTGTGTTCTGTCTTGTCCTTTAACTATGTGTAAAATAAATCATATTAAACTAAGGTGAAGTCTCCGGAGTAGTACCTGTCCAATCAAATGAACACGCAGAGGGAAAGTGGTCTTCCTCAACAGTAGCTATAAGATTTTTATCTAAAGTTCAAATTGAACAAAGACATTAAAGCCTACAGTTACAACTCTGAAGAAGTGAAGTGTTATTTTCCTCTAAAGGCTCACAGAGAGCAGCTAACGAGGTTATTGGGCATCTGTGATGTGACATCTACATTTTGGCCTATTTGTGAAACAAAGGTGACAAGGAAGCCAGAGACATGGGCTCTTGTGTTTTCCCCGACCTCAAAATAACAAAGCCTGGCCGCGGCTGGTGGGAGGCTGCGCTTTCATGGAAATGAGCAGCCGAGGCAACAATGTGCAGCCTAATCTCTGCAGAGAGAGGACTCAGTAGTTACACAGCAGTGCCTCTGAGCCTTTCATTAGACTGCAGCCCCTCCCTCTGGCCTGCTGACACACACACACAAACACACATTTCTAATCTTATTAGGACCATATAGGGTATGTTTACATGGACATAAGTAACCGGATCAAATGGCCGGTCGGAATAAAAGTGTGTCATGTAAACACTCCGTTTGGGTTATTTTTTGTGTATTCGGCGCGATCCGTTATAATTTGTGATCAGAACGAAACGGGTGGTTTACGCCGATCCGAAACCCGATCGGTGCGCATGTAAACGCTTGATCTGTTTGTTTTTATTTGATGGTGAAAAACTGACCTGACTGCGCATGTGCGACTTTGCCATTTCCGCCTGGCTAACGCTAATAATATTAGCATGTCAGGGAAGTAAAACTGGTCGGTGAGCGACACAACATTTCTACTAGAAACTTTTAAAGAGCTCAAAATGATTTCTATTACCTGTAGCTCAGTCAGGGAGTGCAATAACGTCTCCACCATCATTAAAACCTGTCGCGGGTCCATTTTGGGTGCTCAGGTTTGTTTACATTTACCCGGAAGTAGAACTTCTTCTTCTGTGGTTTTTTAAGGAGAGTTTACCACTCTGCGCATGTCAGTACTGCTGTTCAGAACAAAGCCCGCTGCATGTAAACGCTCGTCATGAACAGATTGTGCCCATGTAAACAATACATTTGAATTATTCAAACAGAACACATTTCAATCCGGTCAAAGAATTCTGCGCATGTAAACATAGCTATATTGGCGTTCATTCATTTCTGTAGACTGTGGGGTTAGAGAAGACGAGCCATAATCGAGAGGTTGCCGGTTCAAGTCCCCAACCGTCAAAGATTTTGGTGGGAAAGGTGAAGCCCTTCTACCCTGGATAGCAGCCCTCTGCTCCACACATGCAAGCTGAGGCAGCTCAGCATCAGGAAGTGCATCCTGTGAGAAACAATTGCCAAATTTTTATGCACGTTAACTCGCTGTGGCTTCTGAAGAAGGGCGCAGCCGGCAGAAGAAGGAAAATAATCTGTAGCCTAACCCTGACCCTTCTTCACCCTAAATTAACCCCACAAGTGTTCCACCTTGTTGTGACCGAGCTTTGGTCCCTATGAAGGACGTGAAGTCCTGAAAGCTCGTAGTCCTGTGAAGGTAGATGAGAACACCTCCTAAAATGACTCGCATCATGACTCATGACCCTCATGACTCACATCAAAACAACCATCAACATCAACGAGGACCCTCATCAGTATGCATACCGTGAGAACCGATCAACAGAGGATGCCATCTCCTCTGTGGTCCACACTACGCTCAACCACCTGGAGCAGAAAAACTCTTACGTCCATATGCTCTTTGTGGACTTCACATCCGCCTTCAACACCATGATCCCCCAAACCCTGATGGACAAACTATCCACACTAGGACTAAGCCCCTCCATTTGCAACTGGGTACTAGACTTCTTAACAAACAGACCAGTTAGTGAGGATCCACAACTTCTCCTCCTCCACCATAACCCTCAGCACTGGCTCTCCTCAGGGATGTGTGTTGAGCCCCCCTCCTGTTTACTCTGCT
>NC_056508.1:8918183-8933763 GCF_014905685.2 Nematolebias whitei
GTAATTTAGTTAAAGTTATAGATCATTTGTCAAAGACTGCAGCATAAATTGTGACATTATCATTAAAGAAAAACATGATTGTGGAGATGAGTCAATGGAGATGAGTCCATTTTTTTCATGTTTTCCAGGTAAACCGTAGGTGAATGATTTCAGTGAACTGAATGTTGCATTCAAAGTATCCCAAAGGTACAAATTTCATTTTCTGTCTTCCCAAATCAATAACAGCTTAATCAAGATGTTTGAATAATATTACTTTAACACCATAACCTTCACAAAGTTGGTATTTACTGCAGGACTGTTAATTTACATTTGATTTATATTATTAGTTTATCATATGGTTATCATGGGTCAAGTTGAGATGAGACTCTTTCAAGACAGAACAAGACATAAGAATTATTACAAGAATATATCAGCATCAATAAACTGTAGAACAGTAACAAAAACACTTATTAAACTATCACAGGCACATTGAGATGGAGCTGGGAAGTTACTCTTCATGCCAGTTGCCTTCATCTGATCTTTTGTAAAAATATGTTAGAATTTCTTTTAGGGGTGCACCGATTTCAATTTTCAGGCCGATCACCGATCACCGATTTTTTGAAAGTCTGAACTGCTGATTCCGATTTTGTCCGATACCGATTTTTTTATTATAAGCAACAGTGTCAGGTGTTACAAGATCACAATGCACCTTCAATGTACCAATCTTATTTTATTGTAAAACATACCCTTGAAAAATACCCTAGAAACAATACAAACTTGTTGTTTTAACTTGTCATGAGGTAGTATTCTGAAATATAAATGAAGTTTACACAATTTTTGTTAAAACTATAAAATTAACCAAAAAAAAATGTTCAGTTCCTTCAACTCTTTCACTTGTTACATTTAAAAAAAAAAAAACTTAAAAAGATAATGCAACAAGTGTAACATTTTCAAGTCAGTGGGTAATAAGAAATAACACTGTCACAGGTAAGTTTGTTCTCACAGACTTATTCCAGTCACTTTCATTAGTGGCAGGTTTTTCTTGATGAACAAAAGCATTTCTGCTTTGTCACCAGACAGGCGACTTCTTTTCTCATCTACTACATGTCCAGCCAAGCTAAACAGGCGCTCGCTTTCAACGCTTGTGAATGGGGCAGAGAGATAGGTTCGGGCAAGTAGAGCAAGATGAGGGAAACGATTTTCATTGATCTTCCAGTAGACCAATGGGTCCTGGCTCCTTTCGACAGGAACCTCAGATAGGTAGTTCTGTACCTCTATAGCTGAAGGGCTGGCCAGCTGTTGCTCCTGTTCAATGTTCTCCTTCAAGATTTCGTTGTGAGCTGCAAACAGTAGACTACGCCTTTTGGCTGCAGGTTCATCTATATCAGGAGGTCCCACTTCAGAGGATGTTCCTGCAGAGGTGTGCATCTGGTCTCCCCCTCTGCAAGTTTGGTCAAAAGGAGCAGTTTCACGTCATCTTTCACCTCTGCTGAGAAGTAGCGATTCTTGTACCTTGTTTTGCATAAACAAAGAAAGAGGGGTCAATCATTGTGTTTTGTATACAGTAACAGTTTTTATGACTTGCATGTAAATAAAGAAATGCATTTCAATCAAGAAATTTTTATTTTTAATTTAATTTAAATGTTTGTTGAAATATACTAGTAGGCTAAAAGTAATTATGGCTAAAATAGAATGTTAATAGTTACTTGCCTTGGATCCAGAACAGTGGCCAAGCTGTACAGGGGCTCATGCTCAACGTTGCTGAATCTTCTCACAACAGCCTCCAGCAATGTAGCTTTGGCTGTACCCACGCCACGGTCTGTGCTCGCTTGCCTCTCCAAAATCCGCTTGAGTGCAGTGATGGCTGGGATGACATCTGCTGCTGTAGCTGTTGATGAGCTAATCTCCTTTGTGAGTTCCTCAAAAGGTGCAAGAATGGTGAGCACATTGTCCAGTAGCTCCCACTGGTGTGCTGTGAGTGTGGCTGGTAACTCAAGCTCAGCAGCATACACGCCAATAGCACGTCTCTGCTCCAACAGCGACTGCAGCATGTAGACTGTGCTGTTCCACCTCGTTGAAACGTCTTGCTGTAATCGTTTCCTGGGTTGACCTAACTGTGTCTGCATGTCATAAAGTCAGGAATAGGCAAGTGATGAATGCTTAAAATGTCCAACAATTCTCCTTCCTGTTGCCACCATGTCTGTGATGCTGTGCTGCGCCAGCTGTCCCTCATTTACAACCAGTTGCAGTGTGTGTGCCAGGCAGGGTAAACTTTTCAGGTTGATATCATCCAGCGCTTTGGCCATATTACGAGCATTATCCCGTAAAACAACGTGAACTCTTCCATTATCGATTTCCCAGTGATTCAGCATCGCCTTAAACTCTGCTGATAAATTGGCCGCAGTGTGAGACCCCGCCATTTCTTTACAGTTTAAGAGTACTTGATGACGTTCGAACTGTTCGTCAATCCACTGTGCAGTAAAACTTAACATGGACATTAAACTTACATCAGAAGTCCAGATGTCTGTTGTAAAGCTGAGTGTATTTGTATTAGCTTTTAGCAGGCTGCGGGTGTCTCTCGAAACTTGGCTGAACAACTCCGGTAATGCAACATAAGAAAAATATTTCCGACTCGGCATATTATATCGTGGGCACACGTGCTACATCAAGCTTCTAAAACCTTTGTCCTCAACGACTGAAAATGGCTGGTCGTGTAATGCCATGAACTCCATCACTTTCCTCGTGGTAGCTTTGCTCTTTTCATTGCTCATAAAAGCAAACAACGGCCCAACGACTGGCTCTTTGTTAGCGCTAGCTTTAGCATTAGCCTTAGCTTGGTTGCTCTCTTCAAACATTGCATACTTGGCGGCGTGGTGATTTCTTAAATGGCGAACGAGGTTTGTTGTATTAAAGATTTTGGTGGTGGCTCCACCACGACTTACTTTGGCTTTACACGAATTGCAAATTGCGATCTTTGGCTCATTTTCTTTTACAGCGTAGAACTTCCAAACCGATGACATGGCTGCTCCGAGTGACCTGTGTGTGAGCTCTCACAGTGGAGCAAAAGGGGACAGCAGCTGATTTTCAGACCTTTCCGGAGACAGATACGATCGGTGGATAAAATCGGCTTCTCATTTAAAGATCGGCCGATCGCCCCAAATTAAGGAAATCGGGGCCGATCGATCGGCTGGCTGATTTATCGGTGCACCCCTAATTTCTTTTCCATTGTTAACATTTTTCCTCGCAGGACTGCATTAATTTTCTTGTCTGTGAGTTTCTTCTGTCCTGCTTATGTATTTTTTTGTGTTCTAATTGTTCCCTCAGGTTGTTCATCTCTGTTCCCTGGCTGCCTGTTGATTCATCCTCATGGCCCTGTTGATCCTGGATCATCAGTTCCTGACATGTCCCTGTCCTCTGAGGATACATTTTCATCTTTCCCTTATCTCACTCGCCTCATTTCTGTTTCTTCCTTCCTCAGTCTCTGAAATTACAATGGCACTGTTAGAATGAAGATTATTGTTCAATAAAAAAATATGACAAGTCTTATTTAACACTGTTCATACCAAAGTTTTAATTTAGAACAATGTGTGTGATCACTGGTCAGATCACTGGTCAATGGATCAACATGCAGTCAAAGTTCTGCTGTTCTTCTTATTTGGTTCTGGTCGATGAACAAATGGTTGAACCTCCTTCAGTCTCACATGACCTCACTGTGTCTTTGTAAACTGTCCTATCTCAAAATGTGCCTGTAGAGTGACATTAGTTTATTTTCTTGCACATTTCTTTGACAGTTAAACATTTTGAGCTCTGATTGAAAATGTTTGTGCAGATTAAACTTCCAGCTCTCAGTTTGTTGTTGTGATGATGATGATGGTGCTCCTGCTGACTTGAGATGATGTCATTAATAAACAGTATAAATGGCAGTAAAAGTACTTTATTAAAGCTTGTTTTACATTTTACATATTTTATAATAAATTGTTTGGAAAATTATTTATGAACAATTAACACTTATTTTGTCATCTGTTATGATTTTACAGTTTCATTTAAATTAACATTTTAATCAATGAATTACAATTTTACAATAGTTGTCAGGCTACAATCAACTCAGTCATCCAGGTACTTGGTTGCCATAAAAAAAACGACAAATACAACAATTATATTCAGGTCTCTCTTGTAAATGAGTCATTGTGGCTCAATGGGACGAACCTGTTTAAAAAAAGTTTGAATTAATATCTTCTATAGAAATCGAGTATTCATCCAGATGATCTAAGATAAGCTGGAGCAGATCTGAACTGCATGGAGGATAAGGTGGAGCATTCTCATGCAGAGAACATCAGAAATAGCTTTATAACAGGTGTTACTCTGATCTTTTTTTTTTATCGTGTGTAACGTTATAAAACACTGACATGGCTATATTGATTATTGTATTGCATATATTAAAAAAATTCTAACAAATATGTGTTTGCAGTCTCGTTTCCTTCTAAAATTTAATGATAAATGTATCAGCCACTTCTAAAAATGCTTTGATAAAATGCATAGTCTGTGAAATAATCAGTAATCAGTTAAGTAATCAGTTTGTTACTGCTCAATAATTACTGAAAAACGCCAGGTAAAGAAAGAAAAGTCGATTTTTGTGTTATGTTGCGCCAGCAGCTGCTCAATCTGACTGAAAGCGATGAGCTGTTTGGAACTATTGAGCGCTGCATGAACCACGTGACTGTGTATCGGCGAGTTCAAAGAGTGTCGCAACTCTCTCTTTATAGGGCTCTGGGTAAAGTTATTAAACAGCATGGGATAAATTTTCATTGTTATGCTGATGACACACAATTATATTTGTCCATTAAACCCAATGAATCCAGTCAGCTACTTAAACTACAAGCAAGTCTTAAAGACATAAAAACCTGGATGACCCTTAATTTTCTCCTGTTGAACACAGACAAGACCAGTTTTGGTTTTTGGACCTGAGCACCTTAGGAATGAATTTTTCAGTCTTTCTCCCTCCTTAGATAGCATTAATCTGTCCTCCAGCTCTAATGTTAAAAATCTTGGTGTTATTTTTGATCAGGACATGTCTTTTATCCCCCACATTAAAAAGGTTACTAGAACCGCCTTCTTCCACCTGTGTAATATCACTAAATTACAAAAATCTTATCTAAAAATGATGCAGAAAAAGTGGTCCATGCATTTGTCACGTCTAGACTGGACTATTGCAATGGTTTATTATCTGGGTGTCCAAATACTTCTTTAAAACGTCTTCAGTTGATTCAAAATGCTGCTGCCAGTGTCTTAACTGGAGTTAGTAGGAGAGATCATATTTCTCCAGTTTTAGCTTCTCTCCATTGGCTCCCTGTCAAATCCAGAATAGAATTCAAAATCTTACGTCTAACCTACAAAGCTCTCAACAACCTGGCTCCATCTTATATTACAGATCTTATTGTTCCATATTTTCCTAACAGAGCACTTCGCTCTCAGACTGCAGGTTTACTTGCGGTTCCTAGAATTTACAAAAACAGAATGGGAGGCAGATCTTTCATTTATCAGGCTCCGCTCTTGTGGAACCAACTTCCAATCTCTGTCCGTGAGGCAGACACATTATCCAGTTCTATTTCGTATAGGCTTTGCCATTTAAGGGCTGTCGTTGGTGGGTTTATCCCTAAGGCGCTCAGCGCTGTGCTGAAAACTTTAGTCCACGCCCACCTGCTGTGTGGGCCTCTCCACCGGTCCGTATAAATTACGGTGAGACCGGGAATCGGCTCCCATTTTTTTCTTCAGCCAGCTAGCTAGCACTGTCAGAAGAACAAAGAAGGAAAGTTTGAAGCTTTGACCGGCACAACCTTTGCTAAGGATGCCAGGGTCTCCGCCATTCCAACCTCCTGCTGTCCCAGTGAGCTCTTCCTCCCCAAGGAGAAGCAGATGAGCAGCCTTGTTCAAGGTAAGCGCCGAGGAGTACTTTTCCGTGGCGGGCCGCTACCCACTGGACGACGCTATCGCCTTTTCTAACGTTTTTTCCTTGCGGTAATCGAATGATTTCCTCGAAAAAGGCGAAGTTAGCAGCAGCCCCGCTGAATGTTTATTCCATGGAGGGCCGCTCCCCGTTGGACGACGCCACAGCCTTTTCTAACGTGTTTTTTCTCAAGGTAAATCGGACGATTCCCTCGAAAAAGGCGTTGTTGGCTGCAGCTCCGCTGAGTGTTTTATTCTGTGGCAGGACGCTATGCGCGGGACGACGCCACCGCCTTCTTTGATGCAGAGTCACGCAGTGAATCGAATGACTCCTCAGAGAAAGGCGATGCAGAGCTGCCCCATCCCTCCTGGAGAGCGTGGTGACAGAAGACGAGTGGCCGACCAGATGCTCAGCCACCTCGGATAGTCCCACGTCGGCAACCAAACCGCTCCCAGCTGTTTGTGCCTTCCTCTCGGAGCTGCCCGGCATAATTCAGGAGGATGTTAACACAAGGGACCTTCCGTCCCTTGCCTCCCTCCACCCTGATCGGATGATCTGGCGGCAAGGTTGGCTCTGCCCGGGCTCGCCTTCGCTCACAGCCCGTGGCCAAAAATGCTCCTTTATGCATTTCCTCCAGTCCTGCTGATATCACGGACCCTGGACTGGGTCCGGGAGGAAGAACCATCAGTCATCCTCGTAGCTCCTCAACGCATATGCGCTCTGTGGTTCCCGAATCTGCAGCGACTGATATCGGGTCGGCTGTGAAAACTGCTGGGGGAGGGGGCGCTCTCCTCCAGACAGGAAGAGCGATCAGGAGTCGCCCAGAAATAGGTCAGCATCTTTGGGTCTGTCCGCTGAACAGATCCATTTAGAAAAGATGGGTCTCCCACCGCATGTGGTGCATACATTCAGGGCGCACGAGCTGCTTCCACCACAACGCTGTACACATCAAGTGGACAGTTTTTTCAGCGCTGGTGCGCAGAGAAAGGCATGGAGGCCATCTCATGGCCACTAGGTGGCATTCTGTCCTTTCTGCAGCAGCTGATGGACAGATATCTGGCATTCAGCACAATTAAAACTTATGCTGCAGCTATTTCTTCCTGTCACGAGGGCTTCGGTGACAAAACAGTTCTTAATCACCCGTTGATGAAGCGTTTCCTGAAGGTGTACGGAGACACAGACGAGACACAGACCGGTGTCACATCCACTAGCTTCACAGTGAGACCTAATGATGATCCTACACGCTCTGATCAAAGCTCATTCTGAGTTTTTAGATCAGGTCTTACTTGAATTTCTGTCATTTAAAACAGCCTGCTGTTAGTTCTGACGTCGGCAAAGAGAGTGAGTGTTTGTTTGCTCTCTCTGTTACTCCCTCATGTCTCAGAATTCAAGCTGACGGCAGTTCAGCTGTACTGCGTTTTAACCCTGCTCTGAAAAACATCACAAGCTCATTCAGATCGAGAGTGATAATCTTTGAGGGGTTTTTATTCTCTTCCTCATAATTCTGAGGAGGAAGCAACATCTCACCTCCTTCTGTCCCATGCGTGCATTTTTCATGTTACGTGGTACACACGGCCGCACTGCACTGTTTTCAGCGTATGTTTGTGCATTACTGGGACAGCTCTTCAGGACATCCTCTATCCACCCAACGCCTCTCACACTACCATACCCATCCATCAATCCATTATCTTTACCCGCTTATTCCATTTTGGGTCACGGGGGTCGCTGGTGCCCATGTCCAGCAATCACTGTGCGAGGGGTGGGGTACACCCTGGACGGGTCGCAAGTCCATCACAGGGACACATAGAGACAAACGAGACAAACAACCATTCACTCTCTCACTCACACCTAGGGACAATTTAGAGTTACCAATCAGCCTAACATGCATGTTTTTGGTCTGTGGGAGGAAACCGGAGCACCTGGAGAAAACCCACGCATGCACGGAGAGAACATGTAAACTCCACCCAGAAAGGCCCCTGGACCGGGATTTGAACCAAGGACCTGCTCACTGAGAGGCAGCAGCTCTACCAGTTGCGCCACCGTGCTGCCCCACTACCATACCATACCAATTTATTTATAAAGCACTTTAAACAGTGCAAAGCACACCAAAGTGCTGTACATGGACAAACAGAACAAGCACACAGCAACAGATTACATAACAGGACACCAAAAAGTAGCAACCAACAAAAACAGTAATGGATAACAACAACAACTGCAACATGGCCAACACAGTGTGATGCACACAGACTCAGCACAGATCACACAGTACTGAAAGCCAGGGAATAAAAGTGTGTTTTTAAGCGAGATTTAAAAACTGTGAGGGAGGGGGCCTGTCTAACGAGCAGAGGTAACTCATTCCAAAGTCTTGGGCCTGCTACAGAGAAGGCCCTGTCACCTCTGTGCTTGAGGCGGGTTCCTGGGACTGTTGGGAGCAACTGGTCTGCTGATCTGAGAGAACGTGGTGGGACATACGGCTGGAGCAGATCAGTAAGATAGGAGGGGGCAGAGCTGTTTAGTGATTTATAGACATACAAGAGTATTTTGAATTTGATTCGAAGGTGAACCGGAAGCCAGTGTAGGGAGGCCAAAACAGGTGTAATGTGCTCTCTTTTGCTTGTGCTGGTCAAAAACCGGGCTGCTGCATTTTGGACCAGTTGAAGTCTAGCTATGGAGGTCTGACTGATACCAAAAAGGAGTGAGTTGCAATAGTCGAGCCTCACACTGGTTGTGTGAGGCTATTTCTGAAGCTTACAGTTATCTGGACTGAATCCTCCAGAAAATCTCAGCGCATTCCACCAGAGGGTTCTCATCCTTCATGGCTCTGCATGGAGGGATGACAGTAGAGAATATTTGTATGGCAGCTGCCTGGTCATCGCCATGTTTAATTATTCGTTTTTATCTATGTGATGTTTCTACTTTCTCCATGACCCATTCTGTTCTCAGGGTTCTGAAAGAATGATTATTTGTTTCATGGAGCCTGTCAAGTGAGGTCGTTTGGAATGAAATCGGCCCTGCCATGGACACCTAAATGTGACAGATTTATGCTCTACACTATGATTAAAGTGGAGTACAAAATTATATAAAAGTAATCATAACAGAATATACGGTATTGTATTAATGCATGATGTGATTATTGTATTCTATATTGCATCCTGTGATTATTGCATCCTGTGATTATAAAATGAATGAAATGTATATGGATTCATGCTGTGTTCTGAAAGAGGGAAAAAGCAAGTTGAGGGAGCTGATGTCTGGGGGGACCTAACAGCATTCCAGAGAAATGCTGCATTTCCTTTGGAATGCTGTAGGCTGACCTCAGTAGAACAGTGTGTACGTACCTTGTAGCATTACATGTAGAAACCGAGCAAAGCAGCTCTACTTTACCGTAAAAGGAAACAGGCTGTATGAAAGATTGTATGTCAGTGACTTGTGAGCCGAGAAGCAGAGCAGTAACAACTTGATGCCTTAAAAGGGCACAATGACAAACTACAACCAATCACCAATCAGATCAAATTAGTAAAGGAAAAAAGAGGGTTTGACCAGCAAACCCAAAAGTCAATAAAAACCAAGCCCAGTAGAGAAACGGGGCTGAACGGACCGTGGTAGTCTAAAAGAGGAGGATGGTGTGGCTGCATCTCCAGGAGCTAAACAGAGGAACTTGGAGCAGCTCATAAGAGGATTTTTATTCAACGATAGGAATACCTTTTGTTCAGCCGGGCTGACTCCAGACCAGATTCCTCAGGATCAGGACGGCTTTTGGGGGTTAAAGGAGATTTTCTTCCAGGGCTCTGGAAGAGAGATTATTGTGCCATTTTCCAAAAGTCTTTGGGCAGAAATGGTGAGTGACTCCTACACATTGTCCAAATACTAAATTTATATGAAATAACAGTGTTTCTAAATTAAGAGGTAGAGTCAGGGTGAGAGAGTGTTGTTTTGCTTCCAGCACTCTTGAAAAGTCACTGCATAAACTGTGTGCTATCACGGTGGTTTGTAACAGGTTTGGCTAAACTTGGTTGGTTAATGAGACAGACTTAGAGGTTTGAGGGGTTCTAACCTGCCTTGGGGCTCCAAGCGCATAACAGTCCACCGTGTAGGAACAGGCTGCTCTATAACAACAACTCAGGAGTAAGGAGATAGGACTCTCCAACCTGGCTCATCTGAGTCAGGGGAGCCATGTCTTGTGGACACAATAGGACCCTGAATGTCACCCAAAACCCATAAGACAGTCCCTGGAACCAGGCATGAGTTCTCTGTCATTATAATTGTTGGAATGATCAAATGTAATCAATTATAATGTGCTGATAATGCTGTACCCCTGCAAATCCTTGATTAAAGCAAAGCATAAAATGTAAAATTCTGGACTATCATTTCTACACTTCGGGTTCAAAAAGTTGGAAAAGCTTGGTTCAATTTTATAAGAAAAAGGAGGTTTTTAAAGGTTTCGCAGCTTGGATCAAACAACACCCTGGAATCTTGTGCATAGATTCTAAAACTACCAGATAGGTAACAATTGCAGTTCTACAATAGGAGGTGAGCAGCCTAAAAATGCCAGTTTCCCCTTGATTAACGCCGCAACTCTGACTACTAGGTTGGACGAGTCTAGGGGTGAGATAAGGGTGTGGCTCGCAACTGATGGTTGTGAACAGTCTGGGTGAATCACTTCCAATACAGCCTTAAGCAGAACTAATCGAACGTCATTCTGGGTAAAGCTCAAGTGCTAGATTAGTCCGATATACCCCTTAGAGGAGAGGCTGCAGTGGGGTTTTGCCATAACTCATGTGGTAATGTCACTGGGTAGAAAAACAAGCCTCACTTTTGAGTTCAGACCTGCTTGCATGCAGTCGCAGCGTGAGCTATTTATTATCAGTCACAAGTTCATGACTGCTGATTTTATTGATATTAACCGGTTCATCCTGAGGAGCTGTTGGTATGCTGTTTATCATTACACTGTTACAATCCGTATCCTCCGTTGTTCCTATTCACAGCAGCAGGTCTGCTATCTCAGCCTTTTTTCCTCACCAGAGATCTTTCTCCGGTGCGCTCCTATGCAAGGAGCATGCAATTACGCAGCGTGTAATTATGCACACAGAAGGCAGAGTGATGAATTTTTTTTATTAATTTTTTTTGTGCAAGCAGGTGCTTCATGTTGTGTCTGTGTGGACCCAGTGAGGCATAGACTACATCCTGCTTCGCCTTTAACCCACCAGCGACAGCTCTTAAAGGGCGAAGCCTATACGAAACAGAACATTGGTTACATACTGTAACCCCAGATTCTATGAGTATAGGCGTAGCCCTTAAAGCGCTGGGCCTCACTGGTTCCTAAACGGCTGAAGAAAAAGCTATTTGGGAGCCGATTCCCAGTCTCACCGTAATTTATACAGACCGGGGGTGAGGCCCACATAGCAGGTGGGCGTGGACTAAAGTTTTCAGTGCAGTGCTGAGCGCCTTAGGGATAAACCCACCAGCGACAGCCCTTAAAGGGCTACTAATAGAATCTGGGGTTACAGTACGTAACCAAAGTTTTAAAACTAGGCTTAAGACTTTTCTTTTTGCTAAATCCTATAGTTAGGGTCGGCTTGGGTTTTCTGAGCTGTCCCTTAGTTGTGCTGCTATAGGCTTAGACTACTGGAGGACAAACTGACCACAATTTTCACTCTGCTACTGTCTTTACTTACTCTGCTGTAGTGAACTCGGCCTCCGACCAAAACCTGCCTCTGAAGACCTTCATGGGACAGGAACTGTTATTTCATTGATTTGAATCCAGAAATACAAATTAGCTCATCCAGAGACTGTCTAATTGTATCCTGAAGTAATCAATTAAAAGAACACTCTTCTTTTATATTATCATTACTATTTTACAATATCTTGATATTCAAAAGTGTGTTTAGTTCAAGTGAACCACTCATTTTAAATCAACTGTGAAACAGTATTAATGATTTTTTACACCTCATTTAAATTAGAAATCAAGTTAAATGTCTATTTACAAAGTAAATATGCATTTTGATTTTCTGTCTAAAGGAGAAGTAGTGATGTCGGTCAAAAGTTGGAGACAGTCAGAGGGAAGTTATTAGAACAGGCTGTGTTGTTTTTAAACCTAGCAGACGGTAAAAAAGAAGCATCTGGCACCTGCTTGCTCTCACTTCTTCAAAACATTTCTCTGTCTGTACTAAACGTTCCTAAACATTCCTGCTGTCTTTTTGACTTTTAATAACCCTCTGACATCACTGAAACACACCCCCTGTTGGTTGTTTCAACCAATCAGGAAGTCCTAAGTAAGTAAGTAAGTAAACTTTATTTATATAGCACTTATCATAGATACAATCACAAAGTGCTGTACAACAATAAAGAAATAAAAGCTTAAAATAAAATAAAAATAATAACAACTCATTAATAAAAACAGTAAAAACAGCTGGAAAAAACAGTAAAACATTTAACTAAAAGCTTGTCGAAATAAAAATGTCTTAAGCTGCGTTTTAAAAGAATCAACAGAGACGTTCACACGGAGAGACAGGGGCAGGGCATTCCACAGCCGGGGGGCTACGGCCTGAAAGGACAGGTCACCCCGAGTTTTAAACCGGGTCTTAGGAACCTTAAGAAGGTTCAGCGCTGAAGACCGAAGGGTGCGGGCTGGAGAATAAGGAATCAACATTTCAGTGATGTACTGGGGGGCCTGTCCATTTAAAGCTCTAAAAGTCAAAACTAAGATTTTAAAATTAATTCTAAATTCAACAGGCAGCCAATGAAGAGAAGATAAAACTGGTGTAATGTGAGCCCTTCTGTTAGTTCCTGTTAAAAGCCTCGCAGCAGAGTTCTGGACCAATTGGAGACGAGCGACGGCAGTTTTGTTAAAACAAGTAAAAAGGGAATTACAATAATCTAAACGAGAAGAAATAAAAGCATGAATAATCATCTCCATGTCAGATCTGGATAACATTGCCCTCAGTTTAGAAATGTTTCTCAGATGATAAAAGCTGTTTTTTACCAGAAGCTTTGAATGTTTGTCCAAAGACATGGACTGGTCAACAGAACACCGAGGTTTCTGAGGTTCGGCTGAGAAGAGGAGCCCAGAGAACCGAGGTGTTGTTTGATCCAAGGAACTTTCTGTTCAGGGGCAATGATCAGGGTTTCCGTCTTGTTAGAATTTAACTGAAGGCAGTTGTTAGCTAACCACGCCTTAATATGTGAAACACAGTTTACTAATTCAGCTAACTTGTGTAATTCTGAGTCATAAAAGGAACAGTACAGTTGAATATCATCAGCATAGAGATGGTAAGACACATTTCTGAAGCTACTGATAATCTTTCCCAGGGGGGTGATGTACAGAAGGAACAGAATAGGACCAAACACTGAACGCTGAGGAACACCATTCAGTAACGGAGTGGTCTTAGACTGTATGTTATTAACAAACATTGAATAAGGCAGTTTCCGTGGAGTGCATCTTGCGGAAACCAGATTGAAACTTATCAAGAATATTATTATTTTGCAAGAAAGTAGTCATCTGCCAAGCCACTAACTTCTCCAGAATTTTGGCGAGAAAAGGTATTTTGATATTGGCCTGTAGTTGCAGAGCTCAGTGGGGTCCAAGTTGGGCTTTTTCAAGATCGGATTTAAAATCGTTTGTTTCAAAAAACTTGGAACTGACCCGGTTGAAAGAGAGATGTTAATTAATTCTGCCACATGGGGGCTGACAATATCAGACACCTTTAAAAACAGTGATGTGGGTACAACATCTAGCATGCAGGAAGAAGGTTTGATCTTTTTTAGAACAACCTTCACATCCTCTAAGGTGACAGGTGAAAATGAAGACCAGGGGCTCACTGTAGGGACAGAACTGGGGGTGACACAAAGAGCTGATTTAACACTTTGTAAGGATGGTACCATTCGCTGGCTCTGTTTGTGTCTGTGTTTCCCTAGTGTTTCCTCTTCAGTTCAATTGGTGCCACCCTTGTCTCGTCACAGCTGTTTGTAATCACGCCTCGTCTTGTCCCTGTATTTAAGCCATCTGTTCTGTCTTGTTCCTCGTCGGGTCGTATTCGTTGGGTATCCTGTGTTCTCCTGCGTCTCCTGAGTCTTTCCTGAGCTTCCTGAGTCCTTTTGAGTTTCCCCCTGAGCCTTCTGTTGCTGTAAGTTTGGCTGCCACGTCAGCTTATTATTTTGTTAATTTTTTTCGTCATTAAAGTATTTAGTTTTGTAATCTGCCGAGTTGAGTCCTGTCTGCACTACTGGGTTCGTCCTGACCACCAAATCCTGACATTACGACCCGACCACACATCAGAACCCAGCGGGCAGGGCTCTCTCGGCAGTTTACCTTTTTTCTTTTTCTCCTCCGAGCCTCCCGAGATGAGCAAGTCCACAATCCGGTGCGGCGGGTTCTGGACTAGGCCCGTCCGCCCACAAGGACGTTATGACCAGGAGGTGGAGATCCTGTCCTCACCACTCCTGGTCCTCGAGGAAAACAAGTCTCGGCTCCGGGGAAGCCACCGGGCCCCTGTTTCTGAGTCCGCATCGCCAGGCTATTTGGGGTGGACGTCAGGGGAGGACGAAGAGATCGAGGACTAATTCTGTTGTGTTCCTGTCCCCGACTCTCCCGCCGTCGCCAGGGAGGAAGAAAGCGGTCCCGGGGGCAGTCCGCGGCGACCGGCCCGGTCTCGTCGGCTGAGCAGAATCTTAGAGTTGGTTCCGGTGTTTTTGTGGGAGCGGGGTCCACCGCCTCACCTCCCAGGTTTCCGGTGGGGGCGAGATCCAGCGTCCCGCGGGAGCTCCGGTCCACTCCTGCTCGGTACGGTGAGTCCGGTCCGGTTGACGTTACAGGGGCGGGTTCCGTCGCCTCACCTTCCAGGTTCCTGGTGGGGGCGGAGTCCGGCCTCTCACCGTCACACCGCGCCGCGGCTGTCCAACCCGGCCTGACCGTACCTCCGGTGCATAGTATCAGTGACTCTGTGGGGGCGTGTTCCGCCACCCCACCTCCCAGGTTTCCGGTGGGGGCGACACCTGACTCCACATCCTCACTGAAAGACACTTGTCCGTCAGTCACATATTCACCCCAGGATCTTGCATTTATAAACCAGTCTTTATTAGATTCATTTACTAATGCTAAAAATAACCCGGACTGTTCAGAAGTCATATTTTCCCTGATGGAGAAGTTTTTAGTTTCATGGCCCGGTCTCGTTCAGCTCCCTGAGTATAATAAATTATTAATAGAAATTAGGACTCTCAGCACACCCAGGGTCACTAGTACTCATTCTGAACCCATAACTCATCCTGCACCCATCACCTTCGCCGCACCCAAGGTCTCTCCGTCGTCTGCTGTAGAGCCACAGGTCTCTTCGCCATCTGCTGCAGAGCTCCAGGTCTCTTCGCCATCTGCTGCAGAGCTCCAGGTCTCTTCGCCGTCTGCTGCAGAGCTCCAGGTCTCTTCGTCGTCTGCTGCAGAGCTCCAGGTCTCTTTGCCGTCTGCTGCAGAGCTCCAGGTCTCGTCGCTGTCTGCTGCAGAGCTCCAGGTCTCTTCGCCGTCTGCTGTAGAGCTACAGGTCTCTACGTTGTCTGCTGCAGAGCTCCTGGCCTCCATGACAGCAGCAGCTCTCTCCAAGTCTCCAGAGGGGCCGGCGCTCTCCAAGTCTCCAGAGGGGCCGGCGCCCTCCAAGTCTCCAGAGGGGC
>NC_056508.1:8933773-8974764 GCF_014905685.2 Nematolebias whitei
CTCCAAGTCTCCAGAGGGGCCGGCGCCCTCCAAGTCTCCAGAGGGGCCGGCGCCCTCCAAGTCTCCAGAGGGGTCGGCGCCCTCCAAGTCTCCAGAGGGGTCGGCGCCCTCCACTACCACTGATGATTCGCCTCCATGGTCCTCCATGTCGGCTGCTACAGCTCCCCAGGACTCTATGGCGCATTCTGCATCTCCCCAGGACTCTATGACGCATGCTGCGTCCTCTAAGGCATCTACGCCGCCAGACGCGGCCCCCTCGTCGTCTACGCCGCCAGACGCAGCCCCCTCGTCATCTACGCCGCCAGTCGCGGCCCCCTCGTCGTCTACGCCGCCAGACGCGGCCCCCTCGTCGTCTACGCCGCCAGACGCAGCCCCCTCGTCGTCTACGCCACCTGACGCGGCCTCCTTGTCGTATACGCCGCCTGATGCGGCCTCCTCGTCGTCTTCGCCGCCAGCTGTGGCTCCCAAGGCCTCTTCGCCGCCAGACGCGGCCTCCAAGTCATCATCGCCGCCTGCCGCGGCCTCCAAGTCGTCATCGCCGCCTGCCGCGGCCTCCAGGGTCCTATGTGTTGGACGGCCTCCCGGCCGCCCCCCGGAACGCTGGTCCCGGGACGGACGGCCTCCCGGCCGCCCCCCTGATCAATGATTCTAGGGACGGTCTCTTGATTGTTCAGATCCTTTGTGTTTTCCCTTAGTTTTTGTCAGGTCCTTGTGTTCTCCCTTGTGTTTCCTCTGGCCCTCCACCCTTGCAGTGCCGCCCTCCACCCGCCCAAGTCCTTCGGGAGGGTTTTTTTTTGGGGGACGCCTGGAGGTGTCCTTGGGGGGGGGGGGGGGTACTGTAAGGATGGTACTATTCGCTGGCTCTGTTTGTGTCTGTGTTTCCCTAGTGTTTCCTCTTCAGTTTAATTGGTGCCACCAGGTGTCCCTGTATTTAAGCCATCTGTTCTGTCTTGTTCCTCGTCGGGTCGTATTCGTTGGGTATCCTGTGTTCTCCTGCGTCTCCTGAGTCTTTCCTGAGCTTCCTGAGTCCTTTTGAGTGTCCCCCTGAGCCTTCTGTTGCTGTAAGTTTGGCTGCCACGTCAGCTTATTATTTTGTTACTTTTTATTCGTCATTAAAGTATTTAGTTTTGTAATCTGCCGAGTTGAGTCCTGTCTGCACTTCTGGGTTCGTTCTGACCACCAAATCCTGACACACTTGCCCTGATGTTGTCAACCTTTTCCACAAAATAGTTTAAAAATCTATTGCAGTCATCTAATGTGAATACAGGCACCAGAGGGAGTAAAGGTGAAACCATATTATTAATGGTATCAAACAAGACTTTTGGATTTTTCTTGTTCATACTCACAAGATTAGAAAAATGTGCAGACCTGGCCTGTTTAATCATTTCATTTAGAGTTGAGATCAGCTCCTTTAAGTGTAGTCTGTGGACTTCAAGTTTTGTAGATTTCCACAGATGCTCTACCTTACGACATGATCTTCTGAACAACATAATTTCCTCATTTCTCCAAGGACAAGAGTTTTTACGAGAGGATATTTTGTGCTTTACAGGAGCAACCTTATCTAAGACAGACAGGCAGTGACTATTAAAAGACTCCACAAAGGAATCAGCATCACTGCAACTAGCAAAACAACTGGGTTCAAAAGATTCTGAGAATTTCTCAACAGCAGTTTGATTAATAATTCGCCTTTGAGAAATCACTTTATGAGGACAACTGTTGAGGTTAAAAGACAAATTAAAATAGACACAGCAGTGGTCGGTGACAGGAACATCCACCACACTCAGCTGGTCAATGATGAGACCAAAAGAGAAGACAAGGTCCAAAGTATGGCCCTTCTTATGTGTAGGCCCAGAAACATGCTGTTTGAAATGAAACGCCTCTGTGAGTGACAGTAACTCTGATGCTGCATTGGAGGATGAGTCATCAATATGAATATTAAAATCACCAAGAATTAAAATTTTCTCAAGCTTGATAACAGAAGATAAAAATTCAGAAAAATCCTCTAAAAACGAACGGGCAGGACCAGGAGGTCTGTAAATTAAAACACAATAAAATGAGTCAAAATTCCCAACCTTAGTCATCTGTAGTTCAAAAGAGCTGAAAGGATCTGGCTTCATGAGCCTGCAGGAAAAGCAGTCCTGATAGATGAGCGCAAGTCCGCCTCCTCATCTGGCAACCCGCGGGGTCCCAAACATGGAACAGTTTGGAGGACACAGTTCATTCAGATGAATAAATTCCTGCTCCCATTGCCAAGTCTCTGTCAAAAACATTAAGGCCAGACTTTCTTCATTGAACAAATCCCCAAGGATAAAAGCTTTATTCGTTATGGAGCGAGCATTCAACAGGGCGATCCGTGTTGGTTTTACGCGCACAGCTGCAGGTGCGCTCTGGGCTACCGGACATCGCGGCGGCGAACTAGGTCCTGAGTGACCGGAAGTGAGAACTCTTTAAAAGTCCACACTTCCTGGAACTACTCAGTCGAGTTGGGGTCTAGCCAGTCGAGTCTAGCCAGTCTAGTCTTCCAGTCTACTCCGCCTTGTGGAGTCTTCCACATCTGAGTGGAAACTCTGACGGACTCACAGCTTGCTGTGAATCCACCCGGGCATAATGCCCTACAACCTCGAAGGGGGCTGAGTTTGTTGAACGGAGTAAACAACACGACTTCTGACGATGGTCAGCCGCTCTTACCGGAGACGCTGGAAGGTAGCGTTGGAATGGACCCGACACCGGAGCTGATTTATCTTCTACAAAGGTAACGAGTTGTGACGCGCTAAGTGTACCGGAGGTTTGAGCTGGTGTTGGAAGAAGCGTGCCATCCTGGTCCGAACAGACACCCCCTTTACCCATCTTTTCTTTTAATTCCTTCCTTTAAACTCTTCTATTTTGCCAGTAATCTAGATGCCTTCAGAAATGTCTTGTTGTTTTATTAGTAAAGCGTGCCAAGTTTTATTAATCAGAACCAGATCAGCTAATCACGTGTACATGTTTTGATGTTAAATTTTGATTCTGTTAAATAAATGACCACATTTATTCTGATGGGTCAAAGGAAATTAACGTCTCATGTCACTGATTTAAACATAATCCTCACAGTACCTCGTCACATGGCGGAAATTTAACTCGAAAAAGAGAGAACCCGTTATATTTCAATAATTAGTAGTGGAGGGTCAGAAAGCTGACCTTGACACCACTACACTGCTCAACCTGTTTTGTATTTGTAATTATTTTTTCTATCCTTAACATGTGTTTTTTTTGTCTTTCAGATACACCTGGACCTATACCTGGACCTACCATTCTATGTTCGTCTGTCTCTCCTTCCTGTCCTCTCAACCAGCCGGTCAAAGCAGATGGCCGCTTGTCCTGAGCCTGGTTATGCTGGAGGTTTCTTCCTTTTAAAGGGGAGTTTTTCCTTTCCCCTGTTGCCACTGTGCTTGCTCAGGATGGGAGACTGCAACGAAGCCAAGATTCAACTTGTCTGCTGGATTCCTTAGAGAACTTTACTAATTGGCTTTTATGTATGTGAATGTTTCTGTAAAGTGCCCAGAGACAACTTTGTTGTGATTTGGCGCTATATGAACAAACTGAATTGAATTGATTGGTCAGGGGGAAGAGTCACTGGATCTCTCTCAGAATCTTTTCACTCGGTTTTGTCTTGGGGTTTTTTTCTTTCCGCTGTTAGAGGTGATGTTGATTTGTGTTCTCTTTATACCTCTCTCTCTCATCTATTCCTATCTCCTTCTTTACCTTTTAACCCTTCTCCCACTTTTCTGCTTTGTTTTCTTTTTTGTTTTTCATCCCCATGTCCATTACATCTGAAACAAACCCAAAGCAAATTCTAATAAAGCTTTATTTATATATCAAGTGGAGCATTAAGGCTAGCCAGAATGCTCTGCTTGTGCAAGTAAATCTGTTGGGCATCACCTTGACACTCAGACAATAATTCTGAGTGTCACAATGCCGGACAAGACAAGGGGAAAGAAAAAAAAAAAAAACATTTCACCGATCCTCCATTTGTAATTACTCTGAACTCAGAGCAGCTGGATTTATTTTAAAGATTTTAAAAACAATAATGACAACACCGGTTTAATGCTGAAGTTCAGGCGTTTTTTGTGTTTGGTGACCGATGACAAAATTCGAGCGAGCAGAGTCACCGCGGAGGATCATACGAGCTGCTGACCCGTTGAAGCACGCAAGGCCGGACCCCGAGCCCTGGCCTCGCTTGCTCACAAAGGCCGGATTCCGAGCCCTGGCAAGTGGGACGACCAGGAGTCCAGGACGGAGGATGGAAATGTTTTTTTTTTTTTTACATTTTATGTATAAAAATATAATGTTTTTTATCAGTGAAGATTAAAAATAAATAAACAGTGCCGGCTTTATCGTGAAATCCTGTTTTCACATTGACCTTATCTTTGTTAATTAAAGTTAACTCAGCTGAAAAATCACAAGAAGACAAAACTATTGGATCTCTCAGGAATATTTCCCTCAAACATGTTTAAAGAAGAGCCTTTGGTTCAACTTTATTCTAACCCACAGATGTACAAATCACAAAACAAGAATTACACTTTAAATCAAAGCTAAAATAAAATCTGTATGCAAGAAACAAAACCAAATATCTAAATTGAACAATAAAAGTAGACACAAAATGAGTGCAAATGCATCAAATTATGAACAAAAATATAGAATTTTAAATATAGATGTTTTTATAGAATCTGGTTCATCAGATTGAATTCAATTCAGTTTATTTATATAGCACCAAGTCACAACAGAAGTCGTCTCAGGGCACTGAACAAAAATAGTCATATATAAAAATAATAATTTAACATTATTTATCTGAGGAGCAGACTGCTTTGAGTTTAATTCATCGCAGAACTCTCACTTGGTGAACTAAAATTCACTAAAAGTTCATTAGCACGATTTTGGATTCTGGACACGCCTCCAGAACTGGTCCTGAAGTGTGGCGCAAAAGTTGCATTGGTAAGCCAGTTTTAGGTAGTGACCTTTTTATGCCTAGAAGCAGCTACACACCAAACTAAAAGTCAGCATTTTGTTTATTTTTCAAGTTATCCAACTTATAAGGTTTTCATATATACCAGTACATGTTGGCAGCAGCCATTTTGGATTTTGACATGGCAGCCAAATTTTCAAAAATTTAATTTTTCTGCCTAGAAGCCGACAAACACCAAAATGGGAGTCAGTACCTCACATATTTTTAACTCATCATACAACATGGATGAACAGAGGGTATTAACAATTCCCCCCTTTGCTCCCCAACAAAAACACTAAATGAAACTTTAAGAAATGTTAAATGCGCAGTATCAAGGTACAAGAACACAACTGAACAAAAAGGTAAAAGTATAAAACGAACAACGTCACAGGAATAAACAAAACTGTAAAACCTGGAGGCACTCACGCAACTCAAACTCTTCTCCTGGACCTTCAGGGTCTTTGAGGTTCAGGTAATGGCTGTGAAAGCGGCCACTGTAGTCCCGCAGGTTTTGCTTTGCTCCTGATAAAATAAAGTCTAACTCAGTTAGAGGTAATCCACTTGCCTAAAACCTTACACTTTATTAACAAATAAAAAATAAAGCTCGCTCATGATGTAAAAGATGACTGCAATTATAGTGAATGAGACATTTAGATAAACAGCCAAACACAAACTGAGTATCACACAGCATCATGCATTTCTTTAAAATTTGATCAGTATATTAAGGTAAAAGAAAAAAATCTATTCATGCCTTACAGTGAATGTATAAAAACATAGCTGTTTTACAGCTCGTGTAGGAATATTAAGGAACATTTTACCATAAGTCCTTATGAGCAGGTCAAGAATGTGCTGATGACCGTGTAAGGCTGCGATGTGCAGAGGTGTGTATCCCTGAAAACAACAAGAGTTCAACAAAAAAAGAACCTCAAACATGTTATAAAATCCTTGGACAGGGCCTTTACAGAGCTGGTCAAAATGAACATTTTCACTTTCAAGATGAAGTGATGGAAGGGTGTAGTACCTACCCCCTTGAGTTTCCCACATCCAATCCAGCCAATGAAAACAGCGAGGAAAAAAATATACAAATTAGCAAAGGTTATGGAAACACCACATAATGACAAAAACATAATTGCTCAGTAATTCACTGAAAATTGCATGGCCGTGGACTTGCATGCCGGCAAACAGTCGCACTGTTTTGGGAAACAATTAACGTGACATGACATGATTTATTAGCGGCATACTCCTGCAGCCTCACAACACTCGCTGCTGTAATCCATTTGCACAGCTGGATCTTCATGGAGCGTGATGCCACAGAGGGGCACCGCTGGCCCGGGCACAGCAGCCGGGTCATTAGCTTTCAAGTCAAAGTACTGTACATACCATCACTGCAAGTTAAAGCAGGTACTCACATGCTGCAAGAGAGGAGAGAAATAGAAATAAGCCTGAGCATGTGATACAGTTTACACACAAACTTTAGTTTTACCAGGTGGTAGAATAACTCCAACAATATTTAATCTGTCTTTGTGAACATTTTAAAATAAGACGGGAGTCACTGTGCTTTAAATTTACACCTCTAGATGCAGGAAGAGGGCCACCTGCATCATGAAGGACCCCACTCACCCAGCACACACACTTTTTGCCCAGTTCCCCTCAGGAAGGAGGTTAAGGAGCATTAAGTGTAGAACCACTAGATTGAGGAACAACTTCTACCCTGAGGCTGTTAAGACTCATGAGTCTCTAACCAGAATAATCACTGTGAAAAATCACATCATGTTGCTGCTGATCTGTTTCATGTTGATGTGTTCATGCGTGCACATCCGCTCACACAGACTCATGTTCATGTTTGTGCTGATGTTCAATGTTTTTATGTGATGAGTGCTTAGTGTATATTTAGTTGATGTTTTTATTAGTTCATATCTTAGATGTTATCATTGTTTTTCTTTTACATTTTATTGCTGGATGTAACTGGGACCATGTGTACATAATTTCATTCCACCACATGTGCAAACGATAATAAAGAATCTCTGACTTAAATACCTGAAACTGTCATAGACTGTTTTTCTGTTATTTACTTGGTTCCTTGAGTTTATCTTTTAGTCTTATTCCATTCGTGGTTTAAGTTTTATTTTTCTGTCTTGTGAGTTCTGTTACTTGTGTTTCTGTGTCATTTTAGATCCTTATCCATTTGTGGTTTTGTACTTCATAATCCAACAAGGTTCAGTCAGGTCATCTGGACGGTTTCTTTTCTTGCTGATACGTTTCGTCCTCATCCAAAGGACTTCTTCAATCTGAGGAGCCATCAACAAACTGAATCCCACAAGCAGCACACTCCCATAGTGGAAAAAAAAAACAGTTTGCTGGTGATAAGATGGTTTATGGTGCCCGCCCTCTCCCCCGTCATCTCCTCTGATGCCCCTTTTCCACCGTCACGGCGCGGGTCGGATATTTCCGGGTTGAAGCGCGTTTGAGGTCTTTCCACTGTTCCAGAAACCGGCTCGCCTCGCTAAATTCTGGCCCGGCTTCTCAAGGGTTCCGAGCGAGCCGCGCCGTGACGTCAGAAACACTGTCGGTCACTGATTGGTCGGGGGGAGGAGTCTGTGGAGTCTTTCTAAACAACCTGATCCACCATTTTTTCTCTACCGCTTGCCATTAGCGATAACACGAGGAGCGTATCTTTTAGTATTTTGAAGCTATACAACAACAATAATATGAAAGCCGTGGTCAAATGCAGAAGTGCAGGTGTTGTTGTGCTTGGTGGCCGACGAAAAAAGTCAAAGCGAGCTAGATGGAGGATTGGAGGGTGGTTTGGACACGACTACTGCTCTACTTGAACCATTTATAGAAGATGGTGAGTGTTTTCTAACTTTAAACATATTTTAAATTACTCATCCCATCGGTTCTGAACATATTTTTAACTAACAAAAGAGGCTGACGCCATAATAGTACAACGTCGGTGCTACGATGCTAAGCTAATTTGCATAAATGCTAACTGTCCTCCGGTCCCGTTTCTCACTGTATTTTATCCAGAACGTCTTTCAGCGCGTGAAGGTTCATCTCTAAACTCCACATTAAACCCTCCAAGCCTCCCGGCTCCTGCTCCTGCTCCATCAGAGGAGTCTACACCTGACAGAGCTCCATCAGAGGAGTCTACACCTGACAGGTCTCCATCACAGCCCAGCTGCACCTCACAGAGCAGCACAACGCTGCAGCTTCTGTGTTCGGTAAGATGCAACATGTTCCACATCAATTTATTTGTGCCGATAAGGACTTGATTTATTTTATTTTTAAAGTAAAAATCTAAAATGTTGAATAAATACTGAATTGGGATGAAATTATGTACACAGGGTCCCAGTTACAGACAACAAAACGTAAAATAAAAACAGTAATAAGATCTAAGATATGAACTAAGAAAAATATCAACTAAAAAACATCTACTAATAAAACACTAAGCATTAATAGCAGTAAACAATCAAAACAATACGTCAAACAGCAACATGAACTTGAGCTTGTGCAGCCTCATGAATATATAACACTGTGAAGAATCACATCATGTAGCTGCTGATCAGTTTCATGTTGCTGCTGATCAGTTTCATGTTGCTGCTGATCTGTTTCATGTTGCTGTGTTCATGCATGCTCGTCTGTTCACACAGACTCATGTCCGTGCTGCTGTTCTGCGTATTGTGTTTAATGTTTTTATGCTATTAGAGCTTATATTTTTAGTTGATGTTTTTCTTAGTTCATATCTTAGATCTTATTACTGTTTTTCTTTTATATTTTATTGTTGGATGTAACTGGGACCCTGTGAACATAATTTTGATCCACCACATGTACCACATGTGGTGCGAATGACAAAGAATATCTGCATCTGTATAATACTTTCTGATTCATATATCCATTATTATCATTTTCATTATTTTTAAATCAATTTATTTTTCATTTTCTTATTTGATCAGTTTATTATTATTAATATATCTATTATAGCTGTTAGCAGCACCTTTCTTTGTTTCATGCATTTATTCAAAAACAGTATGTAGCTTGAATTAACCACTTTTTCTTCTTTCTAGTGAAGAGAAAGAGAAAAGAGTCCAGTAAAGAAAAGTCTTATTTCATCACTGAATGAACATGAAGAACTGAAGCGGACACAGCAGGAACAACACTTGTGTCTTCTTCTGGATGAAGCCCGTGAGACGAGGGACAGACACAATCATTAGTTGGACGCAGTAGTTTTTATTTTTCTACATTTTTCACTTCTTACTTTTCCTATTAAACAATTTTTTTCTTAAGTGGTGTCCTTGAACATTAAATTTCCTAAACAAATTTTACAATGTTAAGTTCATATAGTGTTTGTTTAAATTCATACTGGAATTGAGAAGAATTTCCAATTGCATTTGATCTTTAATGGATCCTAAGAAAAGATTACTAGAATCTGCTCAACTGTTATTATGTTATATTTTTTTGGTTCTAGGATGAAGTGACACAAAAACAGTCAAAAATTCAGAAAGGACAGTTATCATTTATCAGTTATTGGCCGTACAACTGTGGCCCGAGATTCAGCTGAAAGTCCTGGTGCACCTTTTATTTGAACCTGCAGAGATTTGAACAGCTGATCTGAAGCAAACAGGCAGGTGTTCACCTGAACTGACCACTCCTGCTGTTTGATGGTCTCCTCCTTCGCCACCCGTCCATCCATCCATCCATCCATCCATCCATCCATCCATTCATCCATCCTCTTCTGCTTCAGAGTTGTGGGAGCAGCATCTTCACCAGGGAGGCACAGACATCAACAGCCACCTCTTCAGCTCTTCTAGGAGCCCATGGTGTTCACAGACCAACTGACTATTTATTAAGTAATATCCTGATGCTGCTCAATAATCCAGGCAGAAAAATCTAAAAAGTTAAGTCTGGTCCTCTGGACATTCACAAAACAAACAATACAGTTCATAATAAATAAACTAAATGTTTTTTGTTAGTTTTGTTTTTTGAATGTCCAGAGGACCAGACTTAACTTTTTTAGATTAATAAGTAATAAATTTATGTTTTAATTTAATGAAAGACAAATCTTTAAAATTCAAGGACAAAATTTAACCTAATTGTTTTCAAGTCTGTATCTTATTGTAAAAGCAGTTTCAAAGATTACAGCACAGTGTGATGTTTTGCAATTTTAACATGAACCTTGTGCATATCTGCAAATAATAAAAGTGAAGATATTTTTAATACATCTTTATTGTAAAAATCTATACTAAAATGAAAAACACATGGGTTTAAAGCAGCAGGGAAGGCAGTAAGGTAGGATTATGAATCAGGTTTATAAGTTACAGCTCATGAGGTACTCCATTAGAGCATGACATCTCTTCCACAACATCGTGTGACAAAACCTTCAGGGTGTTCTTCTTCTAATATGTTTAGTGGTGGCTAGTAAGTAGCTTAAGGGAGCACTACCGCCACCAGGTGGTAAGACGAGTTGGATTCTAGTCCCCGCCTACAGAGCTGGTCCAGAAATGTACATGGAAACACAACAGACCCGAACCGATCTGAACCAACCCGAACTGATCTGATCCGCTCTGTGACGGTGGAAAAGGGGCATGAGACAGTCATGCCAAAGTGGTTCAAAACACCAAAGTTCATGCTCAATAATCCAGTGGCGCCTCAGATTGAAGAAGTCCTTTGGATGAAAGATGAAACATCTCAGCAAAAAAAGAAACCGCCCAGATGACCTGACTGAACGTTGTTGGATATATACCTGGATTATTGAGCATTAACTTTGGTGTACATTACATTATGTTTATTTAGTATTTTGTGTAGGTCTACTTTCGGTTGTCCAGTCCTCCTTGTGCCATTTCCATTTTCCCTCAGTTTCCTGCGTTTTCCAGTTAGTCTACCACCCTCACCTGTTCCTCATTAGCAATCAGCCCAGCTGTTTCCATTTCCCACTTACCTCAGCTCTACTTATTCAGTCTGTTCCACCATTCACCAGGTCTGCATTATATGGCCTCCATGCCACAAGGCTTGAGTTTCATGTCTTCATGGTTTCCCCCTTCCAATTGTTTGAGTTTTCATAGTAGTTTGTTTTTTGCTGCCATGTCAGCCTTTTGTTTTGCTTTGCTAAAACTGATTTTGTTTGTTTGTTTATTTAACCTTTGAACTACTCGCATCATGTCTGTATTTGGGTCTAATCCTTCACACATACAGAAACCCTCAAGCTCAATAATTCTTCCCATTATAACAAATTATTACTTGAAGAATTACAAATTTTTACTTTAAAGTCCGCTTCCTAAAATATTATAACATAATAAAACAGGAAAAGTTTGCATTTAAAGTAAATGTTTATAGTATTGTATGTTATCCCTGTAAGTGTTGCTGGTATGCGCTCATTAACCATTTTATTGAGGTTTAAGTGAATATAGATGTCAGATGGTTTTAACCCTCTGTTAAACTTCCATTTAATAGAGAATAAATGGAGGTGGGGGCTGCAGCAGCTCTGTCTGTCAGCGCTGTGGTCTTGTAATTACCGTATTTTCTGGAATATAAGTCACACCTTTTTGCATAAATGTGCAAGTTCTGTGATTTATACACCTAGGCAACTAATATACATTTTTTCCATATTTATAACCCAATTTTTGGCTGAGATCTGACGATTTAATTCATTTCGACATGAAAAAATTTAACATTACCATTTGCAGCCGCTAGAGGGCCCTTGAGCCTTATTGCAAGCCAAGTGTCTCAATAATAGGTAAAAGTGACTATTAATGAGACACTTGGCTTGCCATATAGGCCACCTTCGTCTTGCTCCAGAACTCCTGGAGCAAACGTCAAATCAGCTGCATTTCGCCGCACCGCCCAGGAGAAATGCAGCCGATTTGACCATTAAAGTGCATTTATTAAGGAAAGTTCAACCGAGACACATCTTTACTATAATGTCGAGTAAACAAATAATTGTTTTTAGGCGGTTATCTTGTTAAATTTTGAAGAAATGCACAGCGAGTTGTCCCTCTGCGTGCTCCTGTAGCTGTGCATCGATTTTTGAAATGCAGCTGTTTGACCGTTAAAGTGCATTTATTAAGGAAAAGTTCAACTGAGACACAACTTTACTATAATTTCGAGCAAACAAATAATTGTTTTTGTGTTAATCTTGTTAAATTCTTGTTAAAGTCCTCCCATGCACGTTCCCGCTGCCACCATTTTGGCAGCCAATCAATTTTGGGCACAACACCGGCCTACATTTGCAGGTTTTCAGCAGTGACACATAACACCACCAGGGCCGGAGTGGGACTCATTTTCAGCCCTGGAGTTTCAGCCTAAGAGTGACCCACTTTAGATCATGACCTATTATTATTAAAATCATTTAATTATAAGCTTACATCAGGGCAATTCTAGAATCTGCCATTTAGGGGAGCTTTTTTAACCCCCAGTGCTGACAATGACTCTTGGCTTGAACAATGTCAGAATTGGAGTAAGAAGCTTGTAATTTGGGGAGGTGGGCACACTGGTGGGGGGGTCTGGGGGTACTCCCCCAGAAAATTTTGAATAAAGTAGATGCCATTTCCTGCATTCTGGTGAATTTTAACATGCTGTTTAACATTTAGTTTTGCCTACATATGTAACACTTGATTCAATATCTATTATAGAGTTAATGGCACAACAAGAAGTAGCCTGACCAACAGCTCTCCTTGTGTGAATAGAGCACACTCCACTTCTCTCATGCATCCTAGCCAGTTGTAGGGTCAAGAGACAAACATGTAGCATTAACACAGTATGAACCACATTCAGGAATTGTTTCTATAAGAAGATTATCGAATATTATACATGAACGGTAAGATCGCTTCGCCTACGAGGAAATGTAACACAGGGTGACAGGCTGCATCACATGGTGGTACATGAACTGCATCAGTCAGAACCGGAAAGCAAAACAAACAGCAAACAGTTGGTGCAAACAGCAGAAGACATCACTGGTAGCAGTCTCCACACCATCCAGGACATCTACAACAGCCGATGTCTGTGTAAAGCAGCATCATTAAGGACCACACCCACCCAGCACAAGGACTCTTCCATCTACTACTCTCAGGTAGATGATACAGGAGTCTGCCATCATGTACAAAAGGACTCAAAGACTTAAAGACAGTTATTATCCATAAGCTCTTCAGGACATTGCCTTCCATCCTCGCCGAAGATACATTCACCGTGGCTCCCACCGTAGATGCAACTCTGACAAGACTAACCCCATAAACTCCATCTGGTCTGACTCTCACCATTCTACATGCCGCAATACTTGGGCTGCTAACAGTAGGGCGGCTGTGGCTGAGTGGTTAGAGCAGTCGTCCTCCAATGCGAGAGTTGGGGGTTCGAATCCACCAGCAGTCACATGCCGAAGTGTCCCTGGGCAAGACACTGAACCCCTCATAGCCTCTGATGTGTGTCCCATCAGTGTATGAATGTGATCTAAAGCACTGATTAGTCTCATTAGAATGATTTGTTCAATTAGCTTTGTAGAGATGTAGTGCTGTATGAATGGGTAAATGAAGGCACAGATTGTAGTGTAAAGCGCTTTGAGTATCTTGATCAGATAGAAAGGCGCTATATAAGTACAGTCCATTTACCATTTAGTAGTAGCATGTTAGCCAGCCTAGCTTGGTTGGCTAATGCTCCGGTCGCTACCAACTCCTCCTCCGTAAAGTTTGGCCTTCTGAACGTTTGCTCACTCACTGGCAAAGGTCAGCTTATTCAAGGTCTAATATTTGACCGTAAGTTAGATTTTATTTGTCTTACAGAAACATGGCAACAACAAAATTACTTTTTCCATCTGAATGAATCTACCCCATCGGGGTTTGTTTACATTGCAAAATCCCGTGAGTCCGGCCACGGAGGAGGTCTCACGATAATTCACCGCGAGAACTGGAAGGTCATGCCGGTTCACACACCTCCGTCCCCCTCCTTTGAGCACACTGTGTCTACTCTCTGGCCCTACCCCCATCGTTGTTGCCACTTTCTACCGCCCGCCCAAAATTAACAACTTTTTTATAAATGACTTTGCTGCTCTAATTGCCCATCTCTCAGCTCTTTCACCCAACATTATTCTACTTGGAGACTTCAACATTCATATGAATGAAGACAACAACCCCATCACCAGAGACTTCACATCCTGCCTTGACAGCTGTGGCTTCCAGCAGTTCATTAACTTTCCAACCCACATAAAGGGCCACACTTTGGACTGACTATGCTGCTCTGGACTCTCTCCTCTTAACTATTCTTCTGATGAACTTCCATTTACTGATCACCTCATGATTTCATTCAGTGTCAATCTTAAATTTTCTTCAGAGAAACTTCAACACACTCTTTCCTTCCATAATATTAAGAATATCAACCACGACATTCTTTTGTCTCATATTAATAATACCTTCTTCACCTTCAATTCTTTTAACCTTGATGACCTTGTCACATTCTACAATAACAGCCTCACCAACATCCTTAACTCTGTTACTCCTCTGAAAACCCAGTCTGTCTCCTTCTCCAACTCCGCACCCTGGTTCACTCCAGAACTCCGTTCTCTGAAATCCAAAGGTCGGAGGTGTAGTGGGTAGGTTGGAACAACTCTATAAGAAATCCGGTCTCTCACTTCACAAGGAATTCAATGCGAACCACCTCATCCAGTATAAGGACAGTATTTCTTAAACCAAATCCAGCTACTTCTCTGACATCATCAGTTCCAATGTTGGCAATTCAAAGTCTTTGTTCTCTCTCCTTAACCGTTCAGTCTGATTTCCTAACTCATTACCCTCTCACATGGTTTCCACAGAATTTTGCAACTCTTTGATGTCCTATTTATACTGCCAACTCAGCTCAGAACACCACATACAGAACACCATGGACTTTGTGGACAAGGTGAGGGATGTCATCATGGAGACTGATGAAACAATGGTCTCTTTTGATGTCACATCACTCTTTACGTGCATTCCTGTTGATGATGCAGTAGAGGTGGTCAGTTTAAAATTAAAATCAGACACCACTCTGAGCAGCAGGACCACACTTTCCACAGAACAACTGTGTCAACTCTTGAAACTGTGCCTGCAGTCAACCTACTTCACATATGGGGAGCAATATTATAGGCAGAAACATGGGTGTGCTATGGGGTCTCCAGTTTCTCCTATTGTTGCCAACCTGTACATGGAGGAGGTAGAAAAGAGAGCCTTGACATCCTTTTCAGGGACACCACCAAGTCATTGGTTCAGGTATATTGACGACACCTGGGTTAAAATCAAATCTCAGGAAGTCCAACATTTTACTGACCACATCAACTCTGTGGATAAATACATCAAGTTCACACGAGAAGATGTAAAAAATGGCAGGTTGGCTTTCTTGGACTGTGAGGTCTCAGTCTCTGATAGAGGACATTTGCAAACTGAGGTGTACCGCAAACCCACCCACACAGACCAGTATTTGCAGTTTGACTCCCGAGCACAAGTTAGGAGTCATCAGGACTCTGTATCACAGAGCAGACAGCATCCCCACTAGCTCAGGAGCCAGGCAGAAGGAGAAATCCCACACAAGACAGGCTCTAGAGCAATGTGGATATCCTAACTGGGCCTTCCTGAAAGCAGAGAAGAAACCCAAACAGGACTCCAGTCAGCCAACAGGTGAAAAGGAGGAACCCAGACCCAGACCAGTGGTCATTCCATATGTTGAGGGAGTATCAGAGAAACTGAGATGTTTATTTTCTAAACATAACGTCCCAGTGGCTTTTAAACCCCAAAATACATTACGGCAAAGACTGGCTCATCTCAAAGATCCAGTCCCCCGGCACAAACAGAGCAATGTTGTGTATGCTGTTCAGTGTCAGGAGGGCTGTGATCAGTCTTACATCGGGGAAACTAAACAGCCACTGGCCAAAAGGATGGCCCAGCACAGAAGATCAACATCATCAGGCCAGGACTCTGCGGTCTACACTCATCTCCAGGCCAGCGGTCACTCTTTCAGGGATGAAGATGTTCACATCCTGGACAGAGAGGAATGATGGTTTGAGAGAGGAGTAAAGGAGGCCATCTTTGTGAAAATAAATCGTCCATCGTTAAACAGGGGTGGAGGCCTCCGGGTTCAACTGTCCCCCTCTTACAATGCTGTGATTGCTAGTATCACTCAGCCCTCTGTGAACAGTAAACAGCCATCAGTGTGCTAATGATCCATTGTTAGGCTAATGGTCTTTCTTGAGCATGTGATCAGCTGGTTTTGGTTGTCAGCAGCAAAACTGGTTGATCCACTCTGAGACGGTGCTATTTAAGAGACTGAGCTGAATACAGCTCCTCAGACTGAGGAAGTCTCTCGGATGAGAGACAAAACGTTTCTACATTTTTTGTTGATTTGCTTTGTTTTGTTTTTTTTGAATGTCCAGAGGACCAGATTTAACTTTTTTAGATACAGTCCATTTACCATTTACCATCAGTGACAACTAATATGATTAATAGTAGCTTGTGATTAGGGATGCACCGATCCACCGTTTTGTTTTTTAACTTCCGATCCGATCCCGGTACTTAAGTTTGAATATCGGCCGATACCGATCCAGTTCAGATATCATCATCATCATTGATTTTATATGAGGCTGTAATAATCTCCTCTCAAGAACTATTTGTACAAATATATGCATGCATGTCCAAAAAGGCAACTTGAGGTAAGTTGTATTAATGTTGGATAAGTTTTAAAGTTAGAATTAAATTCTAACACAAAACATGTTTATTTTTATTCCTAGCTTTAAAGTGGATATTAAAGTGATTAACTTAAGTGACTGTTTAAAGTTATTTTATATATTTTTTTTAAATAAGGTGCAGATATAAGAAATTTTTTTCTTCTTTCTGCACTCTTTTCATTCACTGTTTTCTTTTTGATGTTTTTTTTATTGTTTCTTTTAAATGAATGAATAAATGAATTAAATAAAATGTTAAATGGCTTCAACCATCTGCTGCGTTCATGACATAAACCAACAAACATATTCTTGTTTTTAGTATTTTACATCACTTTATAATGTAGCTGTTTTGGGGGTCCATGATCTCTAAGGGGCCCAGGGCAGTGAGGACACAAGCAAAATATCTAGTTATTACCCGCTTTACTTGGAGTCCTGCGCTGCACAGACTGCTGCGCTGCACAGACTGCTGCGCTGCACAGACTGCTGCGCTGCACAGACTGCTGCGCTGCACAGACTGCTGCGCTGCACAGACTGCTGCGCTTCCGCTGTGCTTCCACTGTGCTTCCACTGTGCTTCCACTGCATTTGGACAGCCCCGCCTCCTCCCAGCATGGCTGCTGCAGCTCTCATATATATTTTTTTTCAATCGGATCCTCAACGGCGTGACCTGTCAGTCAACTCAGAAGGCGTGTCAGTTACTGACCAATCGACGACTTCAATTTGTCCTGAAGGTAAACGCCACTTACCTGCTGACAAGCTCATCAGTTTTTTTTTCTTGAGAAACATTGTTTTAATTAGAACAATAAGTTTGTATCTGTTGTGAGATGATTTTAGCAGTTTTGCAGATTTTTAATCTACTTAATGAAGAATAGTATGACTAAAATTGTTCATAAAACAGGAAGGAGGACTTATTATCCCTCCTCTTACTACAGTGAACTACTGTGGTACTTTGCTATAAGTATGACTATATTTATGGCATCAGAGAAAGCTGAGCTTAAGTTATCCACATAAAGTAAAATGGCATCAGCATGAAAAGAAGGTATGTTAAGTTTGAGATTAATCCAGTTTCTGATGTCTGACCAAACACTTTGTATTGACATGAAAAAAAACATACTCGAGAGATTCATCTTCAGATTTACAAAAGGCACACAAATCAACATCAAATTTAAATCTTATTTCAAGAAACATGGCTACAGGATATATCTTATTTATTATTTTTAAATGATTCTCCTTCACTTTAGATTTAGGCCATTTGACAAATTTAGAATGAGCAGAAGTCATTATGTCCTGATGCATGCTCAATAATCCTCAATAATAAAGAAGTCATTGTGGTTTTATGATTTATATTAGGAGGTTTCTTGAAGGAATCTTTGTTATACTCAGTAAATCCTTTGTCGCAAACATTCATTGATAATCTTATTACATTTGAAGTCAACTAAGTTACAGTCATTTAGTTTTAATTTGGGCATCAAATCGTCACCTTTGAATATATAATTTTTTTAATTCATTGAATCAGCTGTTGGTCAGGATACTTCTTGTGCCATTAACTCTAAAATAGTTACTGAATCAAGTGTTTACTTCCAGCCATCTGCCGGGGTAGCATCTAGGGCTGCAACTAACGATTATTTCAATAATCGAGTCATCAGCCGATTATTTTTCCGATTAATCGATGAATCGGCAAAAAAAAAAAAAAAAGTTTTAATTTCCACCCCTTTATTCCAAAATTGAACATTTGACTGACATAGCATTTTGCACAAAAAACAGGTTGCTATTTGACTATTCTGTTAGTAAAATATTGAATAATAAAAAATAAAAGTTAGTCAAATAGCTTAAAAAAATAAATGTACACAAAAATATATACAAATGTATGCTTTATACCTATACAATATGTAGCTACTTTGTAAAATGTGTCATTGAGGGAAGAGTGTAACCTAGATTAAAAGTGTGCATTATTGTAACCTGGATTAAAAGTGTGGATTATTGTAGTGAAGCCTTCATCTTCAACCATCGACAGAGGCTTCATGTCAGTGACGATCATTTAAGGATGATTTCAGTGAAGACAGCTGCTGCTGTGGTGTCCATGATGTCTGTCCATCATGAAGTGTTGTTGTTTTCTGGAATGATACAGTAAATATGTATTATAGTATAATTTACAGCAACTCAAGAAATGCCATGTTTCACTTACAGTGTTAGGTTCAGGCAAAAGTAGCTAAAAGAGCAATTAAACACACACACACACACACACACACACACACACACACACACATATATATATATATAAAATACTTAATTACACACATTTGAGTAGATGTAATAAATTACTTTAGTTGCTGTTTAAATGCAATTCATCCTGCCATACCTGCAGTATCTTCAGACTTTGCCAGCAAATTAAAAGTTGAAGCTTAATCATTAAATTATTATCTTTGTGTTAGATTTATTTATAAATCACATTTAAATACTGCTTGTACCAATTAAATAAAATAAAAAGTAACACACGTTCTCTATCACCGTCATTAATCAGCAAACAAACAAACAGCTTCATCTACCAGACAGACTGACAATACGTTTTCTCTCTTGGAAACAGAACAATGTGTTAAACTTTAAAGACTCACCTGCAACACATGACGAGTTGTATCTGCTGCTGCTCCTTCCTCCTCCTCGTGACTCCGACATGTTAATGTTTATCAGCGTGGTTCTCTCGTGTCATGTCGGCAATTTTCAAAGCGGCATGCTTCTCATTTTTTTGTCTTTGTGAAGAGCTCCCACACTTTGGGAGGACTTGGCACGAACAGTTTTCGCTGCGTTGGTCATTTGTAAAATTTACTTAAATTTCCTTTGAAAACAGCCTCTGCTCTGTTCAACTCGCGCTGCAGTTTTTTTTATTCAAACTTTATTCAGTCAGTCAGCATTGACAATGAACTGCCCATGAACAAAACGAAACGGCTCTGCAGCGCCGTGAAAGACGCATAATCGCGCGACACAACGAATCGATAACGAAATTCGTTGCCAACACTTTTAATCATCAATTTTTATCTATTTTATCGATTTGCTGTTGCAGCCCTAGTAGCATCCTAAGTAGGGAGGCCCAGACTTCCCTCTCCCCAGCCACTTGGCCAGCTCCTCCAGGGGAATCCCAAGGCATTTCAAGTGTTTACTCATGTAGGTAAAACTAAATGTTAAACAACCATTAAAATACACCAGAATGCAGGAAATGGCATCTACTTTATTCAAAATTTTCTGGGGGAGAAACCCCCCGACACACAGACACATTATAAATGCTTCTGCTTCTGACACCAGTGGCCAACACGTTACTAAACAAGTACACATATGGTGTCATATGTCTTTTTTTTTTTTTGATGCCTCAAATTGTGCCCTGTCTAGGGCACGGTTTGAGAGATCTTTTTTTATACTGTCTCTCCTCATGTTTTCTTTCCTTTTCTTATCTAAGCAAAATATTATTCTGAATAAGAATAAGAAGGCCGCGCTAATTATTTTAGCCGCAGCTTCGTGCACTCCACCCATCTTCGGACGACTGTATGTACATATTCGCGTTGTATCTCGGTGCAATGCTAAAAAATTTTATTCTGATTCTGATTCTGATATGGTGTTCAATGTGCGTTCAATTTAATTCAGTCTTGATGATTTGTGTCAATGAGCATTTGGAGTTTTATACATAAAAATACACTTGATAGTTAGAATTTTAAGTATATTTACTGTATATTATGGTAATTTATTCTGTATTTTGCCAGATTGTGGTGATTCTGGGGTCGTGATGATGGGGCCCTTGAAGATTGTTGCCCAGGGTACAGTGAAGTGTTAATCTGGCCCTGACCATATGGTAAGGGGCTACTCAGTGTTCAAAAGGAACTTTTCTTACATCTAGCTGCATTTTACATACTGAATTATTAGGCTGTAAGTCAGTTCTATTTTGTATAAGCTACGCCCTTTAAGGCTGTCGCTGATGGGTTATCCCGTTATGTGAAGCATTACACTGAAAAAATGGAGTCCATGCCCACCTGCTGTGTGGGCCCCACCCGGTCCGTATAAATTACGTTAAGAGCGGGTAATCGGCTCCCATTTTTCTTCAGTGAGCTAATAGCACTGTCAGAAGAAGAAGAAGGAAAGTTGTGTAGATGACCAACCTTTGTTAAGACTGCCTGGCCCGTCACGTCGACCTCCAGTCGTCCCGGTGAGCTCTCCTCCCCGAGGAGAAGCTGACGAGCAGTCTTGTTTCAAGGTAAGCGCTGAGGAGTATTTCTCAGTGACAGGTCGCTACACGCTGGACAACGCCATTTTGTAATTTTCCTCTTATCGCCGACCCTCGGAGCGAATTGGATGGTTCCTCCGGGACAGGCAGCGTCAGCAGCGGTCCCCCGCGGCTCATTCCCTCCTGGAGAGCGTATTGTCGGTGGAGGGGGGATGAGCGAATGCTCACCTCATCCCACCTCGTTTCGCATCAGCGATCACACCGCTCCCGGCCGACGGCACCCTCTGGGGTAGCCTGCGTAACCCAGGAGTAGCTGACATGAAGGGAACTTTTTTACGTCCCACGCCTTTTCCCGCCAGTTCGGATGATCTGGTGGGAGGGTTCTTTTTCTAGGCTCCTTTTCCGGGTCACCGTCCTGACCCCATCTGGCCTTGTTTTTCCCAACAGGGCGTCCTAGGGGACGAGGCCACAGCCGGTTTTCCTGGTAGATTGGGGGCCCGGTTCCCACACCCCACGCCCATCACCAGAGCAGAGGGGTTTTCACCGAGCGGTTTTTTTCTCAGTGCCCCTGGAGCCGAGCCTGACGGAGGCTTCATCGGAGCAGGATGTCCAGGTGGACTAGCGTCCTGCGCCTCCGGTTAGCGTAATCCAGACGGTGACACCGATCTTCAACTGAGCTCACCAGCATGCGTTCCAGACGGCCGCAGCGAACAACACGTTACGCTGTTGGCATACATGTTCAGAGGCGGTAGGAGACAATGCTCCGTCTGCAGAGCAGCTGACGTCACCCCCAACCAGTGCACCTCTTTGCTGTCTGCCGGCCCGCATCGCAGCCGGAGGACGGAGTTTTTCAGCGTTTCCCTGAGACCGCCAACAGATGGCGCTCTAGGACAACAAATGGCAGAGCAAATGACGGTTGTGGCAGAGAATGTGTGTAGGTGACATGAGTTTGGAGTAAAACATCATTTAATGATGAAAGTGTCCATTTTTAGCCAGTTTGTCAGCTCAGATGATCTGACAGTGGCTCTCTCTCACACCCTCCACACGAAATGAGCCGGTGGCAAGACGGTTCCACGGCCGTCTCGCTGAGCTTCAGGCCTTCGGCCCTCTTCATCCCGGCAACAGAGTGTCCAACGTTTTTCCCAGAGACCCCCAGCAGACGGCGCCCTGGGCCAACGAATCCCAGAGCTCATGGGGGAAAAGATTCAGAATGATGGTCTGCAGAGGGTGTGTGTAAATATGACACAAATGTTGAATAAAACGTCATTCAATGATCAAGTGTCTGTTTCTAGCCAGTCTGTAAACTCGGATGGACTCACAGCGGCTGCGCACACACCCTCCACACATAACGAGACGGTGTCTTTAATAAGGGCTTTTTAAACTCACCGTTGCTCCAAGACATGACGAGACGCTCACACGTCACAATGGTAAGCGAAATAACTCGTTGTCAACCCGAGCTGCACGAGCAGTGTCCCAAACAGTGTCAAACGCGCACTCACGCAACGCAAACAGCCTTCATCCAAACGGCGTTGCATTGATGATGGTGCACACACAGCTCCCCGGCGTTCACCGGCCCACATCGGCATAAATGTGGGACCGCAGGTCGGGTCGGTGGAGGACCTTCGCTCTCAGTGAGAGCGACACGCTGCATCGAAGCAAACACGTGCCGTCGCGGCACAGGCAGCCTTCATCCACCGCGTCTCAGCGCTCGGCCGCTCACGGCAGCATAAGCATGAGACAGCTGAGCGAACCCAGTGACGAGTCTCGCTTCCAGCGAGAGCGGCGCGCGTCCCACCAGAGAAAACGTGTGCTCCCGCGGGGCTCACAGTCTTCACTCAAACGGCACGGCGTAGAAGAAGTCGCACTCACAACTTCGCAGCGCTCGCCCGCTCATGGCGGCATAGATGCGAGATCTCAAAGCGAACCCTGCGCAGGACACCGCACGCATCAGGAGCGACATGCGTTTTCACCGCAGTGGCGTCAAACGGGCAGCCCCACGGCATCATCAGCTGCCACGTTTCGCCTCAGCACACACCGGCCCACCTAGACATGAAGGTTGGTCCGCAGTCCGAACGCAGCACACAGGCGCGTTCAGAGCCCTTTCGAGGAAGCCTCGCCTTGGGTCATGCGGAAAACATTCCCACGACGCATGACGGCGGTCGAGGCGGTGGACTGGATGACATCCGTAAAAAACATGACGCATCACTTAAACGCACGTCCACTCCACGAACATTACGCGGAGTGGCTAAAAACATGCTCGCCAGACAGATGGATGGCCAGGGTGTTATGCAAAGGTTACACGTTGCAATTTGCAACCCAACCCCCTCTGTTCGGAGGAATTTTAGAGACGGTCTTGTCATCACCAGACCAAATCTCATCCCTAAATGCAGAAGTCCAAGAGCTTCTGATAAAAGAAGTAATCTCCAGAGTTCCCAACGGAGAGAAAAACACAGGGTTTTACTCACGTTACTTCCTTGTTCCCAAACGGACCAGAGGGATGAGACCGATTTTGGATCTGTCAGCTTTCAACAAGGCGATCATGGACAGACCGTTTCACATGTTGACAACCAGACAGCTGTTGGACAACATCCAGAGAAACAACTGGTTTGTTTTCCGTCGACCTGAAAGATGCTTATTTTCACATACCTATCATCCCAAAACACAGAAAATTCCTGCGTTTTCTCCTTTCAAGGGATGAAGTATCAGTACAACAGGCTGCCGTTCGGTTATCCTCTCGCGCCTCGTACATTCTCAAAGTGTGTGGAGACAGCCCTGCATCCGTTACACAGAGCAGGGATGAGAGTTTTGTTTTACCTGGACGACCTGCTGCTGCTGTCACGCTCCAGACAGGAGGCAGTGATGCAGGCTCAGGTGTTGACATCACGCCTGTTAAATCTGGGCTTCACCATAAATTGGAAGAAAAGCTCAATTTTCCTGGCCCAGACAATTGTTTATCTGGGAGTGGAGCTAACTCAACCACCATGAGGGCTCATTTATCACAAACGAGAATTGACACTTTAAAAGACCAGCTCCGTCACGTAAGACCTGGCAGAGTGGTAACAGCTGCTTTCCATCATGAAGCTGTTAGGAATGATGTCATCAGCTCACACAGTTGTCCCGCTGAGTTTATTACACATGAGACGCCTCCAGAGGTGGTTTGCGCCTCTGCGTGTGGATCCAGTAAAACAAAAGAGACAGATGATCACTGTTCCTCCGTGAGAGCAGACCTCCGACACTGGGGAAACACCCTGGTTCTGTCGGGGGAAGCCCCCGTCAGCAGACCCACATCACACGTGCCAGTCTTCACGGACGCGTCACTGTCAGGCTGGGGGGGGGGGGGGGGGACATGCCTATCTCAAGCAGTAGGGGTGCTGTGGCCCCATCACACATCTGCCCACATAAATGTTTTGGAGTGCCACACGGTGCTGAACGTGATTCAACACTTTGCTCCTGTGCTGCAGAATCAACACGTTTTGATTCACACAGACAACAAGGTGAGTGCTGCTTACATAAACCGGCAGGGGGGTGTGCGCTCAGCCCAGATGTTACACATTGCGTGAAAGCTACTGTGTTGGGCTCACCAAAATCTGCTCTCCATCAAAGCAGTTTACATACCCGGTGTTCTGAACAAAGGGGCAGATGTGATGTCCAGGGGCGGTCCACGTCACAGGGACTGGACTCTCCATCCAGACCTGATGACTCAGACGTGGCAGAAATTTGGCAAAGCAGCTGTGGACCAGTTTGCGACACGAGAAAACGCTCAGTGTCAACTATGGTTTTCTCTGAGCCCGCGAGACGAACCACCGCTGGGGGTGGATGCGTTTGCCCACAGCCCATGGCCCAAAATGCTTATGTACACGTTTCCTCCACCTCCTCTGATTTTATGGTTCCTGAACCGAGTTCAGGAGGAGGGATTGACAGCTCTCCTGGTGGCCCCTGAGCACGTGAACGCACCATGGTTCCCAGTCCTGCAACGCCTGCTGTCAGGGCGCCTGTGGAAATGCCATGGAGGGAGGATGCTCTCCTCCAGGCAGGAGGAGCGATCAGGAGTTACCCAGAACTAGGCCAGCACCTGTGGGCCTGGCCGCTGAGCGGATCCGTTTAGAGAGGATGGGTCTCCCACAGGATGTACTGCGCACAATCCAGGATTCATGTGCTGCATCTACCACAGCGCTGTACATATCAAAGTGGACAGTTTTTCAGCGCTGGTGTACAGAGAAAGGTGTAGAGGCCATCTCATGTCCATTAGGCGGCATGCTGTTTTTTCTACACAGCTGATGGACAGGAAGTTGGCTTTTCAGCACGATTAAAACGTATGCTGCAGTCATCTCTTCCTGCCACGAAGGGCTCGGAAGAACAGCCTTTAATCATCCGCTGATGAAGCGTTTTCTAAAAGGTGTACAGAGACGCAGGTCTGTTTCACCCACTTGCTCCACAGTGGGTTTTAACGCTGGTCCTGCGAGCCCTGATCAAAGCTCCATTTGAGCCTCTGGATCAGGTCCCAATTAAATTCTTGTCTCTTAAAACAGCCCTGCTGCTGGCTTTAACATCCGCTAAGAGGGTGAGTGATTATCTGTCTTCTCTGTTGCTCCGTCATGTCTTAGAATTCAGGCTGACGGCAGTTCAGCTGATATAAGACCAAATCCAGCTTTATGCCTAAAACATCACAAGCTCTTTTAAATCAAGGGTGATATCGTTGGAGGAGTTTTTCCCTTCCCCCCACAAATCAGAAGAAGAGGCGTTTTTTCCATCTTCTCTGTCCGGTGCGGGCGTTAACGTGTTACATAACATGCACAGCTGCAATGCGTCAAACTCATCATTTGTTTGTGCATTATAGAGATGCACCTGCAGGTCGCCCGTTATCCACCCAGCGCTTGTCACAATGGCTGTGTGAGGCCTTTTCTGAAGCCTACAGAGCATCAGATTTAGAGCCTCCTGTCAACCTCAAAGCACACTCGACCAGGGGTACTGCATCTTCGACTGCCTTGCATAATGGTATGGCAATGCAGGACATTTGCACTGCGGCCGCGTGGTCAACACCCTGCTCATTCATTCGCTTTTATCTACGTGATGTGACGGCCCGTTCCATGACATATTCTGTCCTTAGTGTTTTACAGAATGAATATTGTTGTTTCATGGAACTCCGTTTAACTCACATCTGTCTGCATGCATTACAGTGTGAGATGTTGGTATCAGTCACAAGTTGTGATTGGTATTTTGGTTCTATTGTCACTAATCAGTTCATGATTATTGCTACCAATCAGTTCATTTGATTATAATCAGTTCTCCTGTTATTATTAATCTGTTCATACTGTTCAGCCATAACCGGTTGGTTCATGGCTCTTTTCAGCATATTTTCCCTCCCTGTTGAATTTTTTTCCGGGGTTTTCATGCATTCAGAACGCATAGTTACACAACAGGCTTCTGTGCATGGCACACATAATTACGCAATGTGTAATTACGCACATGGGGAGCTGAGTGACAAGACGTTTTTTGGGCAAGCTTCTGCTTCATACAGTGTTCGAATGGACCCAGTGAGGCGAGGACCACATCTGCTTCGCCCTTAATCCATCAGCGACAGCCTTAAAGGGCGAAGCTTATATGAAATAGAACATTGGTTACGTACCGTAACTCCAGATTCTATGAGTAGAAGCGTAGCCCTTTAAGCGTCGGGCCTCACTGGCTTTTAAGTGGCTGAAGAAAAAGCTATTTGGGAGCCGATTACCCGCTCTTAACGTAATTTATACGGACCGGGTGGGGCCCACACAGCAGGTGGGCGTGGACTAAATTTTTTCAGTGTAATGCTTCGCATAGCGGGATAACCCATCAGCGACAGCCTTAAAGGGCAATGCTTATACTCATAGAATCTGGGGTTACGGTACGTAACCAACGTTTTTTTGCATAATTTGTAAGCCCTACAATTTATATGCTGAAACAACATATTTATGGATTTTCCCCCATATTTATAAATCAATTTTTGGCTGAGATATGACCGTTGTCATTCATTCTGACTGAAAATATTGAACACTAGCATTTTCAGCCGCTAGATGTCACTTGATTTGTATGGCATGCTACTGTGTCATGTAATCGGTAAAAAGCGGTTATTAATGACACAATCGGTTTGCCATAGGCTACCCCCTTCGTCCAGCTCGCCTGGAGCTACCGTCAAATCAGCTTCATTTCACTATGCCGCCCTAGTGAAATGAAGCTGATTTGACCACTGAAGTGCATTTATTAAGTAAAAGTTCAACTGAGACACACCTTTACTATAAAGTTGAGCAAACAAATGAATGCTTTTAGACAGTTATCTGGTTAAATTTTGAAGAAATGTTGCAGTGATCCTCCCTCCTGATTTCCTCCCTCAGTCCTGGAGCACTGAGGCAGCGAATACTTTTGAAAATGCAGCTGATTTGACAAAGTGCATTTATTAAGCAAAATTTAGACTGAGACACAACTTTACTATAATTTCGAGCAAACAAATAATTGTTTTTAAGTGTTAATCATGTTAAATTCTTGCTAAAATCCTCCCGTGCACGCTCCCGCGGCCACCATTTGGCAGCTAATCAATTTTTGGCACAACACCGGCCCACATTTCCGGGTTGTCATCGGTGACACGTAACAAATGTGAAGCGTCATCAGTGACGCATAATAGATGTGACGTACTGTATATGGCAAAGTGACATATTTATGGATTTTCCCACTTTATTAGACATATTTGGACTGATGCGACTTATAGGGCGATGCGACGTGTATAGCGGAAAATACGGTAGATTCATACATATAGTGAAATTTTTCAAGCTTTTATTTCTTGTAATTTTGATGATTATGGCTTACAGATAATGAAAAACAAAACTTCAGTATCTCAGATTTGTCAGTGTGAGCAGGTGCCGAGTCCTGCGGAAAATGAAACCAGCATCTCCATAAAGCTCGTCAATGGTAAATGGACTGTACTTATATAGCACCTTTCTATCTTATCAAGACACTCAAAGTGCTTTACACTACAATCTGTGTCTTCATTTACCCATTCATACAGCACTCTATTAGATCTCTATAAAGCTAATTGAACAAATCATTCTAAAGAGACTAGTCAGTGATTTATCACATTCATACACCGATGGGACACACATCAGAGGCAACGAGAGGTTCAGTGTCTTGCCCAGGGACACTTCGGCATGTGACTGCTGGTGGATTCGAACCCCCAACTCTTGCATTGGAGGACGACTGCTCTAACCACTCAGCCACCCGTCCAATGGAAGTATTAAGTCTCTAAAATGTCCTGCTAGATGCTGCGTGGACTGTGGACTTCACAAAACACAGTGAACCAACACTAGCAGAGAGCGTGGATCCAAATCATCACTGACTGTGGAAACTTCACTCTGGACTTTAACAACATGGACTCTGGACCTCTCCACTCTTCCTTCAGACTCTGGAACCTTGATGTCCAAATGACATGAACATTTACTTTCACCTGAAAAGAGGACATTGGACTAGGGGTGGGCGATATGGCTCATATATTATATTGTGATATTTCAGTGCATTCTGACAATAACGATAAATTTCGTGATATAACCAAAAAAAAAAAAAAAAACAGAAATCATAGTTATTCATTTGACAAAATTAACTTAACACGTTGCTTTGCAGTATAAAAAAAACAACAAAAAAAAAACAAGGGCTAATGTTACTGAAATTACTTTGTTTAGTATTTATTTACGGGGTGGCTGTAGCTGAGTACAGGGCAGCTGTGGCTGAGTGGTTAGAGCAGTTGTACTCCAATGTGAGAGTTGGAGTTTCGATCCACCAGCAGTCACATGTTGAAGTGTCCCTGGGCAAGACACTGAACCCCTCACTGCCTCTGATGTGTGTCCCATCAGTGTATGAATGTGATGACCACGATGGCGGCGCATGAACAATGTGAGGCTCAGCGTCTTTTCAGAACATGCTATTTAGCGTTTTTCTACCTACTTTTGACCGGACTATTCATCCAGAATTGCTCAGCGTTGCTGTTCTACAGCAGACAGGAGCTTATGGACATCTGTACTCAAAACTACGATAGTTTTGTTGCCGATCTCCGACTCATCCCAGAGATCTCCAGAACACCGGAGGCTGCTTACTCCTCCAGGCCAGGCGGAAGTACACGCAGACAGCGCCGAGAACGTAAACAAAGGCGGGGTAAGCGCGGAGGACTACGGGCTAAGCTAAAACTTACACCACACCGGCTGTCCTTACCCAGCATTTTCCTCGCCAATGTCCGTTCTTTGGCAAACAAAATGGATGAAATACGGCTCTCCATCACCAACAACAGGCGGATTATGAACTCAAACATCATGATTTTCACTGAAACATGGTTAAACAACAGCTGCCCGTACAATGCTATTGAGTTAGCAGGACGCCACACACACCGAGCCGACAGGATAACTGAGGACTCTGGCAAGACCAGAGGTGGAGGTTTGTGCATTTATATTAACAAAACTTGGTGCACAGACTCTGTTACTACCAAGAGACAATGCTCACCTAATATGGAGTTTATAATGGTCAAATGCAGACCTTATTACCTCCCCAGAGAACTCACATCCATCATACTCACTGCAGTGTATATCCCCCGGATGCTAATGCTAAGCTGGCTATGAAAGAACTTTATGCAGTCATTAGTAAACACTAGACCAAACACCCCGAGGCTGTTTTTATTGTTGCTGATAACTTTAACCACTACAACTTGAAGACAGTCCTCCCCAGATTCCACCAACATGTCTCCTGCCACACCAGAGGGGACAAGACTTTGGACGATGTTTACTCCAACCTGGCTGGAGCATACAAAGCAACAACCCTCCCCCACATTGAACAATCGGACCATCTCTCCATTTTCCTCACACCTCGGTACTCACCACTCATCCAACGTGTGAAACCCACTGTGAGGACAATAAAAGTGTGGCCAGAGGGGACAGACACTGTGCTCCAGGACTGGTTCAAAAACACTGATTGGAATATGTTCACTCACACAGACTTGGAACAGTATGCCTCATCTGTGCTGGACCACATCTCCACCACTATAGACAGTGTCACCACCCAGAAATGGATCACCATGTACCCCAACCAGAAGCCTTGGATGAATCGGGATGTACGTCTACTGCTGAAGGCCCGCAACATCGCCTTCAGGTCAGGGGATACACAGGCCTACAGTACAGCCAGGGCTGAGCTGAAGAGGGGCATCAAAAAGGCCAAACACCACTACAAGGGGAGGATAGAACACTTCTCAAACTCCAACCCCCGACGTATGTGGCAAGGATTCCAGATCATTACAGATTGCAGGGCCATCAACCCCTCCCCCATCTCCTCTGATGTTTCCTTCCTCAATGAGCTCAACAATTTCTATGCTCGTTTTGAGAGAGGGAACCCACCAACTACAACTAAGGCAGATGTGTCTCCAGACCACCAACCACTGACTCTTCCCCACCGATGTAGGAGCGGCGCTGAGCAAGATTAAAGTTCACAAGGCTGCGGGTCCTGATGGCATCCCTGGACGTGTTCTTAGAGCGTGTTCTGGGGAGCTGGCAGGAGTACTGACGGAGATATTCAACCTGTCCTTGGCCCGTGCTGTGATACCGACCTGCTTCAAAACCACGTCTGTAGTGAACTAGGTCTGATGTCAAAACCTTGACCTTAGGACCATATGGGACAGAACTTGTCATTTCATTGATTTGCATCCAGAAATACAGGTGGACCCATCCTGAGACTTTCTTTCTTGAATTAATCAAGTGAAAGAAGACTATTCTCTATTATCATTACTATTTTACAAATGTTTGATATTCAAATTGTGTTAGTTCAAACAATGTTTACATGTTGAAGTGAACTACTCATTTTTTATTAACTGTGAAACAGTAATAATGATTCTTAATCCTCATTCAAAGTGAAATCAAGTTGGAATACGTTACAGAGTAATGATTCAATTTCTTGATCGTCTGTTTGAAGTGAGCAAGTGATGGAAGTTGTTCAAAGTTCAAGTTTCGGTCAACTGCAAGTTTACTGAAAAGAAATGTCATGTTTAACTTTTACAGCAAGATACTGGAGAAGTGACTCCACGAAGTCTGAATTCTTCATAACAATCTTTTGTCTGTTTTTAAACAATCTTAATCTTTTTCCTTGACTTTTCATAACACCTTACATCACAAAACACACCTCTGTTTTGGTCCATCGACCAATCAGAAAGTTCTCAAATGAACCGGAAGTGAGCTTCTTTAAATGTTGGCACTTCCTAGTTCAACCAAGCTTTGAAGCAGTAAATCTGATGGAGAGTTCTGCAAGAGGTTCCACCTCCAGTTGGAGTCGGGTGGAGAGTTTGCAACTCAGCAGTTCCAGAGTTCATGAAGGCTGGAATTCAGGATGCTGATGGGAGAAAGAAAATCAAGCTGAACCAGAGAAGATCTGGGAATTATTAAAGTCTGTCCTGGATGACCTCACGACTCCCGAGGTTTTAGCTGTTCTTACGGAGACGCTGAAAAGTGGCTCGAAGTGGAACTTTACGCCGGAACTGAGTTATCTTCAGAAAGGTAAAAGTCGATCTTCACCAAAGTGTACCGTTGGGATAAGTTGGTCCAAAGGAGCGTGCAGGTTCTGGTTAAAACAGACAAATTCCCTCACACATCTCTCTGTAGATAAACTTCATCTTTCCATCTTTAAAATTCTTCTATCTGCTAAAAATCATTACAGATATTTTAGGAATGTCTGAAGCAAAGTTTTCCAATCACCTCCGTGTGGTTGACGTCTGCTGTATTATTGGAAGTGAGAACAATCGCCGCATTGTTCACTTCCTGTAAACTGATTAATAAGCTGTCGTTATTTTCAATTTTTGCCAATTAATGTAAATGTGTGATGTGTTAAACTTGATTCTGTTAATAAATGACCCACTGTCTTGGTGAGTCAAAGATAATTAACGTCTCACGTCCACATTTTATTAAATTCAGATGCACGTCATTATACAGTCCAGAAAAATGAAAGAATCCGTTTTAACAGTATGAATATATGACAGCATATGTTCAACTACACGTCCATCGTCCCGATGCCCAAAAGCTCAAAACCATCAAGACTCAACGACTACCGTCCGGTAGCCCTCACCTCCATCATCGCAAAGTGTTTTGAGCAGCTGGTCCTAGTACACCTCAAATCCTGTCTCCCCCCACCCTGGACCCCCACCAATTTGCATACCGCCAGAACAGGAGCACAGAGGATGCAGTCTCCACAGCGCTGCACTCTGTTCTCTCACACGGATAACAAAAACACCTATGCCCAGATGCTGTTCATAAATTTTAGTTCAGCATTCAACACAGTCATCCCCTCAAAACTCATCACAAAACTCACAGACTTGGGCATCAGTTCCCTCATGGGCAACTGGTTACTGGACTTTCTAACCAACCGACCCCAACATGTCCGGCTGGATAGCCACTGCTCATCTACCATCACTATTAACACCGGTGTACCACAAGGCTGTGTGATGAGTCCCTTCCTCTACTCCCTACTTCCTGTATTCTCATACATACAGGTCCTTCTCAAAAAATTAGCATATTGTGATAAAGGTCATTATTTTCCATAATGTAATGATAAAAATGAAACTTTCATATATTTCAGATTCATTGCACACCAACTGAAATATTTCAGGTCTTTAATTGTTTTAATACTGATGATTATGGCATACAGCTCATGAAAACCCAAAATGACTGTCCCAAAAAATTAGCATATTTCATCCCACCAATGAAAGACCAGTCTTTTTAAAACAAAAAACGCCAACCTTCAAATAATCATGTTCAGTTATGCACTCAATACTTGGTCAGGAATCCTTTTGCATGAATGACTGCTTCAATGCGGCGTGGCATGGAGGCAATCAGCCTGTGGCACTGCTGAGGTGTTATGGAGGCCCAGGATGCTTCGATAGCGGCCTTAAACTCATCCAGAGTGTTGGGTCTTGCGTCTCTCAACTTTCTCTTCACAATATCCCACAGGTTCTCTATGGGGTTCAGGTCAGGAGAGTTGGCAGGCCAATTGAGCACAGTAATACCATGGTCAGTAAACCATTTACCAGTGGTTTTGGCACTGTGAGCAGGTGCCAGGTCGTGCTGAAAAATGAAATCTTCATCTCCATAAAGCTTTTCAGCAGATGGAAGCATGAAGTGCTCCAAAATCTCCTGATAGCTAGCTGCATTGACCCTGCGCTTGATAAAACACAGTGGACCAACACCAGCAGATGACATGGCACCCCAGTGACTGTGGAAACTTGACACTGGACCTCAAGCAATGTGAATTCTGTGTCTCCTCTCTTCCTCCAGACTCTGGGACCTTGATTTCCAAAGGAAATGCAAAATTTACTGTAATCAGAGAACATAACTTTGGACCACTCAGCAGCAGTCCCAGGCGAGATGCTTCTGACGCAGTCTCTTGTTCAAAAGTGGCTTGACCTGGGGAATGCGGCACCTGTAGCCCATTTCCTGCACACGCCTGTGCACGGTGGCTCTGGATGTTTCTACTCCAGACTCAGTCCACTGCTTCCGCAGGTCCCCCAAGGTCTGGAATCGGCCCTTCTCCACAATCCTCCTCAGGGTCCGGTCACCTCTTCTCGTTGTGCAGCGTTTTCTGCCACACTTTTCCCTTCCCACAGACTTCCCACTGAGGTGCCTTGATACAGCACTCTGGGAACAGCCTATTCGTTCAGCAATTTCTTTCTGTGTCTTACCCTCTTGCTTGATGGTGTCAATGATGGCCTTCTGGACAGCAGTCAGGTTGGCAGTCTTACCCATGATTGCGGTTTTGAGTAATGAACAAGGCTAGGAGTTTTTAAAAGCCTCAGGAATCTTTTGCATGTGTTTAGAGTTACGTCGTTGATTCAGATGGTTAGGTTAATAGCTTGTTTAGAGAACCTTTTCATGATATGCTAATTTTTTGGGACAGGCATTTTGGGTTTTCATGAGCTGTGTGCCATAATCATCAGTATTAAAACAATTAAAGACCTGAAATATTTCAGTTGGTGTGCAATGAATCTGAAATATATGAAAGTTTCATTTTTATCATTACATTATGGAAAATAATGACCTTTATCACAATATGCTAATTTTTTGAGAAGGACCTGTACAACAACAACACATGGACTGTAACACCACCACCTGCACTTTCATCCGTTAGCCCACTACTGTACAAACTGTACACATAATCTACTATCTACTGTTCATAAGTACTCACATACTTATATATATATATTTTTTCTTTTATATAGTTGTTTATACCCCTTCATATTATAACCTGTTCACAGTCTGTAGACTCACAAACTGTATATATTTATATCTATAGCATATTCAAAGCAACTTACTGTATATTGTACTATATATATCTACCAATTTATTTTTCTTGCTAAGCACTTCTGGATAGATGCAAACTGCATTTCGTTGCTTTGTACCCGTGACATGTGCAATGACAATAAAGTTGAATTCTATTCTATTCTATAAAGCTCCGATTAGTCTCTTTAGAATGATTTGTTCAATTAGCTTTGTAGAGATCTAGTAGAGTGCTGTATGAATGGGTAAATGAGGACACAGATTGTAGTGTAAAGTGCTTTGAGTATCTTGAAATAAGATAGAAAGGCGCTATATAGTACATAGTATATGGTATGGTATGGTATGGTATGGTATAAAGTTTATTCATTTTAAAAAACTACAAAACAATTCCATAACAATATAAAAAATATACAAAACATTTAAAATGAAAGGCAGCAGAAAGAAGAAAAAATCTTATTATATCTGCCCCTTTAAAGTATATAGTACTGTGTATATAGTGTATATAGTACAGTTCATTTACAATTTACCATTTAGTAAAGTATTCAGTCTCCAAGTATAAAAAAAAAAAAAAAAAATGATCCTTCTGCTATTTAGATTGAAAAAGTCTGCACAAAATATAGATCAATAAATCCACCACAAAAATTAAAGTACAGGCGAAGTTTCCAAAATAACTAAATAAAATGAAAGCTTAAGATCTGTTGAGCATAAATGTAACATACAACAAAAAATATGTTGCCTTTAAATGAGCTATAACTTCCACAACTTGTAACAAGGTGATCAGCTGACCCTGAAGCTTGTTGGTGTTTCAGCTTCCTCTGTTCCTGCAGGAATGATTCATTTCTCTGATGCTCTGTCATTGATCACCCGCCTCTTTTCTTGGTCCATGGACTGTGGAACTCAAGAGACACAGTTGATTTGCGCGCGTTTGTATTGGCAGTTTGGGGGTGGGGTGGGGGGAGGAAGAGACAGTTGAGCTGTCTGTACCTGCAGTTTAGAGCTGGATGGAGAAACACAGCTGAGCCGCATGTTGTTTGCTTTTTAGCTAGCTAGTATTGCACGCAACTAATTAGCATTATGCCAGTACCTACAGGTGGTGGGGGGGGGGTGGGGGGGGTTCACAGTTCGGTTTGGTCATTCGGCGCGCTTGGTTCCGTTAACTGGGCAGGGTGCCCCGACGTATTACGTCATGAAATTAGCATATCATGATATCATTTATTTTCTCGAGCAAGCTTTATTTTTTTTACCAGTATTACCATGAATTATATGATATGGCCCAGCCCTACGTACATTGGACCACTGAGCAATAGTCTGGTTCTTTGTCTCCTCAGCAGGTAACGCTTCTGACGTCTCTGGTTCAGGAGTGGCTGGACTTGAGGAATGAGATATTTGTAGCTCATGGTAATCAGCTGATTAGGGTGAGACACCAGGAGTTTACATTAATGAACCTCTTAATATTCTAATTTTCTGAGACACAGAATTTTGTTTTTTCATTATTTATTTGTAAGCCATAATCATTAAAATTATAAGAAATAAAGGCTTGAAATATTTCCCTCCGTGTAATAAATTTGTGTAAAATATGAGTTTCACTTTCTGAATTGAATGACAAAAAATATATTTTTCATGACATTCTAATTATTTTAGATGCACCTGTATAAAAACATAAATTATTACACCTCAGTTATTTATCATTAATTTTGCCACAGTGGATTTTTGTGTGGTTTTGTTAAATAACCTTGCCTAACAGCATCACTTAAACTTAATTTTTCCTCCTTTTTAAATAAATAAATAAATAAATAAGATATAATGCAATGGTTTGTTTATACACAAATAAATAAAATAGAATGTGAAGCCAAATAAAGTTTACAACTCTGCTGATGGAACGGACGGTATAAAGAGCTAAGATGATCTGATTTCTTACTTTAATGTTCAGTGAAGCACATAAAGAAGGAGCAATCCTTGAACTTCTTACAATGAAAGAAGAAAACATGCTGCACTCACTGATTTTGAGTTGACATCAGCACCAGCGTTAGCCACCAGGGTGGCCATGTCCTCGTTTCCATGTTTGGCTGCCCAGTGCAGAGCTGTCTGTCAGAAATAAGGGAAAAAAACTGTTACACATTTATTTACTGCTAAAGGATTTAAAGAAGTTAGCATCTTATTGGGTGTGTGGGCAGAGGCCCAGCTGGGGGCAGAGGGTAGTGGAGGGATGTTAAGAAGGAGGGAAGGGTTCCTGCCATCTAACGGAGCCTAATTACAAAACAACACAACACTATGCCCATGGCTGGGGGGCTGGGCGGCCTGTCACTGGGGGGAAAGATTGATGATGTTAGTGTGACCTGCAGAGGGGAGACCCACCCAGACATCAGCATGCTACTGTCAGCGCACGTCAATGAGGGAAACCTGAGCCCTCACCAGTACAACAAATACATCCAAATGTCTGCATGCAAACACTCAGATGTGTGTGTGAAAATAACACACACGCGTACAAACAGCACGCAGTGAAAACACACGTCACACACACAAACCATATCCACCTGTCAGAACACAGCTGTGATCCCGTTAGCTTCTACACATTTTGGGCAGTGTAATTATGGGCAATCAGCAGGTGAAAGCAGCTAAGTAACCACATGAGGCCTTCATCCATGTGACCCGCAACACGGCAAATCAAACAGGAACCATTTCAGAGCTACGTGTTGACTGTGGGTGGATGAAAAGCTGCAACCTTTGGTCTTTACTGACTGAACTCACGCTGCTAAGAAACAGCTTCACGACTGAACAAACAAGACGGCGTCTACTTTTCTTTTATGAAGAAACAGATTTTCCTCCAGCAGCAACGGCAATGAACAAACCGCCTTTTTACGAGTTGTTCCGCTCATTTATGAAACGTGATGTTTTTCTTTTGGTATCACCAGATTTTCTTTCATATCCCAACGTGAAAGAACTAAACATTTTTTCTGCAGTGGAAAAAATATTGGAAAAGTGCAGGCATAAAGAACTGCCTATTCCTAAAGCCTGGACTGCACAGCACTTATTAATTTATTTCAAACAGACAAAGAAAAGTAAAAACAAAGAAAGAAAAACAAAAAAATAATGATAAGACAAATAGTCATGCCAATTGACCATTGACATCACACAATTTGTTCGAAAAGGAGACAATAATTCAAAGTTGTGTACAGCCAAGAGCTGGGTTTACTTGTTGGCAGTGACCACTCAGGTAATAAATAATGACTCATATATTCAATAATGGAAACTATTTCAAATAGATTATGGGTAAAATATGCATATAAAAAAAACTAATTTAATGAACACTGGACATAAAAAGGGAAAATAAATCTTCTCTGATTCAGAATTTCTGCTTCTGTTGTCAATAAAATAAAATAAGAATTAACATGTGACTCAAAACTAATAACTCCATAATAATATAGTCACTATCACAGACTTTTAAGATTGCTGCTCTAATAAACTTCTAGAAAAAACAAGGTACACCGATGACTCCTGCTGCTGAGGGATTTAAATAGTGAATGTATGTAGTTTCTGAGATGAGTTTTTCAAGTTTTTCTGTCTGGAATTAAACAGGGAATGCAAGTTAGACAATGTTTTTGGCGCAAGATATTCAAGTGGAGAGGAGTTACAGTGTGTAAAAGATCAAACTTGTTGTTAGTTATTTATTGATTATTTTATTTTGATGGTCCAAGAGTGACGGATCCTGCTGAGAGAAAGGAGCAGATTTATTCCCCCATCAGGTGGGGGAATAAAACCCCAATGGTGGACTTGGCCATTCTTCACTTGGCCATTCTTCAGCCACCCCAATCATTTGAGGAAAGTACTGTATACTTTCACGCAATATATAAACTAGAAAGTATAATTTTCAATAATGTTTTGAGTGGCTGGTTTACATACATACAGTATATGATGGTGGCCATTTTGGATTTTGATGTGGCAAATCAATTTTTGGTTGGGACCTTTTAAACACCTAGAAGAAGCAACAAACCAAAATGGAAGTCAGTACTTCATTTATTTTTCAAGTTATTGTGCACACAACACATGGGCAGAAGGTCAGAGGGTATATCCATGTAGCTGCTGCCAAGGCAACTGCATCTGGTTTATTGTTTTTTATTGTTGTTGTTTGATTTAAGGTTTCAGTAGTTACATTTTATTTAATTTAAAACATTAAGTTTACATATGTGGTAGTTTTAGTAAATTTGTGTTGATTCTCATTAGGTTTGGTTAAGTGTATATTCAAATGTGTGTGTGTGTGTGGGGGGGGGGGGGCACTTTTGTTTCGTTCCACGGACCATGTGTTGCCCAGGGAAGCATTGGCGGGCGCACTTAGGGCATTCAAGCTGAAGAAGCTGATTGTAAGAGAAATTAAGCTTTATTCCTCTGGAGTCAATGCGGCTAATGAGGTACAGTTTTGTTTATTTGTATCTTTTATTTATGTAAATACTCCATTTATTGGGAACTAATTTAGTTCACAATAAAAGGTATAAAATAAAAGGTGTTACCATTTTTTTGGTAGTTCTGACGGCATTTTGGGGGGACTTTGTAAGACGTGTCCACAATAAATGGCTGTTAAAACCAAGAACTGTGTTAAGCCTTGATTAAACTCGAGAGGAGTAACAGTCAGAACTCAGCCTGCTTCATGCTGGAGAAGTGCGGAGAGAAGGGCGGAGCCTGTTGTAGCTGCGAAGCCGTCAACGAGCAGCTCGTTAAGGGATGACGTCACTCTCTAGCATTGAAGGAAAGACAGACTGCATGCACGGATTACCCAAACCAGAGGCAGCCAGAGTCCAGGAGTGCAGAGTGGTTAATCTGCCACCAAGTAACACGTTTAAAATAAGTTAAATGTGAAGAGGTGAATTAACATTGCTAACTTTGAAAAGGACTCTATAAGTGCTTAAGGGGGTAACCTGGTGTGGTATAAAGCCAAGCTGTTGTTTAAGACATTTGTTTGATGCACGGTAATTGTTACCAAGCTATTTAAGTCCATTACAAGTGTTTTGTCAATTTAAGAGTAAACTAAGGTACCTTAAAGGCAAGTTATAATTTAGTTTTACATGAGTTATTTTTTCTATGTTTTGTAACAAGTGAAAGAAGATGTATTGTTCTGATTAAGGTGTTTGTTATACCACATTTAAGTTTGTCTTTGAAGATAGAAATAATTTAAGTTTAAAACACATAAAAGGTGGTATTTAAAGAGAGTTAAAGATACACTACAATTAAGTTAATTTAAGGAAAAATAATTTAAGTTTATAAACAAATTGAAAGGTTAGTGCTTGAAGCTACATTTTTTGATATAGGAATATTAAGTTAAAATTAAGAAAACCCTTAGTACATACACAAATTGAACAGTGACATGGCCACGCAGAAACACTGTGACACTGAAGCTATGGAACTGCAGCAAGAGGGGAGTCACAAAGAGAAGGTCTTAGATACAATCCCCTTGGAGGCAAGACCAAGTCAAGCTGTTCCAGAAGAAGGCTTGAAAAAAGTGTAAGGCAGAGAAAACTCACAGAGAAAGGCCAAGCGCTACATGAAGAAAAGATGAGTAGGCTTCAAGCTCGTTTCAAGGTCAGTTATGACAAATGGAAAACTGCTGCTAAACAAGCTAAAATAGCACTCAAAGCACCTGTTGAACCAAGTTTGCACAAGCACATTGTTTGTGTGAAAGAGAGAAACTTGAAGAGCTTGAATTAGAAAACAAAGAAAGGCTTGCAAAACAAGAAGCGGAGAATGCTGAAACCCAAAGAATGTTAGAACGAAGAAAAAGAGAGCTTGAACGTTTAGAAGCTGTAAAACAGATGAATGCTGCCAAAGCACGACTGAGAGTCTACGAGCAAGAACTCAACTCAGATGAAGAAATATTGGATCTTCTGCATGATGTGGAAAAATCAAGGACCACATCAAATCCAGTAAGCCAGCCTCAGCCTAAGCTGACACCTTCAAGACTCAATTCAAGCGCACAACCATTTACTATGGCACAAGATAATACCTCAAGTGCACAACTTACCAGCAATGCCACACAGAAAGATGGAGTAGCAGTACTGGCAAAGGTTTTAGCAGGGTCCATTAACATTAACCGATTACCAGTTCCAGAACCTGCTGTTTTCAATGTTGATCCAATCAAGTACAAGGATTGGAAAATTTCATTTCAAATGCTAATTGAAAGAAAGAACATCCGAGTGTGTGAAAAGATATACTACCTACGAAAGTATGTTGGTGGTCCCGCAAGAAAAGCTATTGAGGGTTACTTTCTACTGGGAACAGACATGGCATACCATTCAGCTTGGAACATTCTGGAGGAAAGATATGGAAGTTCATTCATAATCGCTAAAGCCTTCAGAGATAAGCTCTCATCATGGCCGAAAATTGGAACAAAGGACAGCACTGAACTAAGAGAGTTCTCAGATTTTCTCAGAGGCTGTGAAGCAGCAATGTCTCAGATAAAGAGTCTTGAAGTTCTAAATGACTGCAGTGAGAACCAGAGAATGCTCAACAAGCTGCCTGATTGGCTTACAGCAAGATGGAATAGGCAAGTCATCCAGATTGAAGAGGAGACTGGTTCATTTCCAACCTTCAGCAACTTTGTTGACTTTGTCACAAGAGAAGCTAAAATAGCATGTAACCCAGTGACATCGCTACATGCTCTCAACGCAAATGATTCAGAGAAAGTGAAAACTTTAAAAGCTCGAAGTATTGGTGCAAAGGCATTTGCAAGCAGCACAGAAGAGAGAACAGAAACAAACAAATGTGTTTTCTGTGAAAGATTAAATCATAACACAAAGTTTGTTTTCTCAGTCATCCAGGTATATAACAACAAAAA
>NC_056508.1:8974774-8985756 GCF_014905685.2 Nematolebias whitei
GGTATATAACAACAAAAAAGGTTGAATCATGTCATCTGGACTTCGTTGTTGGAGAAAGCCATAGCTGAAAGAGTGAAGTTTGTGAAATTAAAAGGACTATGTTTTGGATGTCTCAGTTTTCAACACCAATCCAAGAAATGTGAAAAGAGAAGTATTTGTAACACCTGTAAGGGAAAACACCCAACATGTTTACATGAAGAACGAGACAAAGAGTTCAGAAGAAATAAGGACAGTGATAAAGAACAAAGGGAAATCCACAGGTGTGCAGTGGAGAGCATCCTGTGCTCGAGCATCAATGTGTGGCATGGAGACTGCACAGCTGCAGAAAGAAAAGCTTTGCAGAGAGTGGTGAAGGCTGCACAGAAATCTGTTGGAATCAGTCTCCCCACCATCACAGACATCTACACCTCCAGATGCAGGAAGAGGGCCACCTGCATCATGAAGGACCCCACCCACCCAGCACACACACTTTTTGCCCCACTCCCCTCAGGAAGGAGGTTAAGGAGCATTAAGTGTATAACCACTAGACTGAGGAACAGCTTCTACCCTGAGGCTGTTAGACTCATGAATCTCTAACTAGAATAATCACTGTGAAAAACCATATCATGTTGCTGCTGATCTGTTTCATGTTGCTGCTGATCTGTTTCAATGTTGATGTGTTCATGCGTGCACATCTGCTCACAGACTCATGTTCATGTTTGTGCTGATGTTCAATGTTTTATGTTATGAGTGCTTAGTGTATATTTAGTTGATGTTTTTCTTAGTTCATATCTTAGATGTTATTACTGTTTTTCTTAGACATTTTATTGTTGGATGTAACTGGGACCCCGTGTACATAATTTCGCTCCACCACATGTACCACATGAGGTGCGAATGACAATAAAGAAACTCTGACTCTGACTGACTCTGAAATCAAAGAAACCAAAGAACAAGATAAAGAAACATCAAATGAAGCAATCTCAAACCGTGTGATCCAAGGTGATAAGAGCAATCTCACATCTACAATGATTCCAGTTTGGTTATCCACAGCAAGCAATCCAGAACAGGAAATGCTAGTATACGCCCTTCTGGATAGTCAAAGCAACACTACATTTGTTCTCAAAGAAAAAGCAGATGCTCTGGACACAGAAAAGAGAGATGTACAGTTAAAGCTCTCTACATCATCATCTAAAGATACTGTTATTCTAAGTCAAAGGCTCTCAGGGCTACAAATCAGAGGTTTCTACTCTTCAAAGATAATCCATCTTCCTATGACATATACTAGAGAGTTTATCCCTGCCAATTTAAGCCATATTCCCACACCAAAGACAGCAAGAGCATGGCCTCACCTGGAGCACCTTGCTGAAGAGATTGCCCCTCCAATTGAATGCGATGTTGCTCTGTTAATAGGTCATAACTGTTCACAAGCATTGGTACCAAGAGAAATTGTGTCAGGAAAGGACAATGAGCCCAAAGGACAGATCTCGACTGGACAATAGTCGGAGGTATTGATCATTGTGTGGACTATGGAGACATTATTGGATGTAGTCACAGGATAATTGTCAAGGAAGTGACACCTAATCCACCATCTGATCAGTTATCTAAAGAGGTGCACGTTATCTGTCGCACTCAGGTCAAAGAGGTTTTCACTCCATCAGATGTGATCAAGGTTCTCGAATCTGATTTTAATGAAAGGAAAGTGGAAGATTCTCATCTTTCTCAAGAGGATTTATGCTTCATTTCCATAATGGAGGAAGGAGTGAAAATTCAAGAAGATGGACATTGTGAGATACCTTTACCATTTAAGGAGGATAGACCGATTCTACCAAACAACAAGAGCTGTGCAGAACACAGACTCAAGTGCTTCAAGAAAAGATTCGGAAAGGACAAACAATATCACAGTGACTATGTGAAGTTTATGAATGAAACAATAGAGTGCAGAGATGCAGTAAAGGTGCCTCCTGAAGAACTGCACAAACACCCAGCATGGTACATACCTCATCATGGGGTATAACATCCCCAAAAACCGGGAAAAATAAGAGTGGTGTTCGATTGTTCAGCAAAGTATGAAGGAGTCTCATTGAACGATCACCTGCTGACAAAACCAGAGTTAACCAACACACTTGTAAGAGTCCTGTGTATATTCCGAAAAGGACAAGTAGCAGTGGTGTGCGACATCAAACGCATCAATTCAGGGTCAGAGTAGAAGATCAAGACTATTTTCGCTTCCTGTGGTGGGATGATGGAGATTTCCACTCCATCAGTCTGCCGCATGTGTGTCCAATTGTTTGGAGCTGCCTCGTCACCAGCCTGCGCAAACTTCGGTCTCAAGTACATTGCAGTACAGGGTCAAGGACAGTTTAGTGAAGCGACAATAAAACTTATTGAAAGAAATTTTTACATGGACGATGGCTTGATCAGTTTTTACTCAGAAAAGGAAGCAATTCATCTGGTGAATGAAGCAAAGCAACTCTGTCACACTGAGAAACTTCAACTTCACAAGTTTGTTTCCAACAGTCAACAAGTACTCAAATCGCTTCCCAAAGAAGACTGTGCAGAGACAGTAAAATCTCAAGACCTTGCACTTGGTGAGCAACAGACAGACGGAGCTCTAGGCATTAAGTGGTGCATTGCCTCTGATCATTTCCAGTTTCGAGTGGTTGTGAAGGAGCACCCACTTTCCAGGCCACTTTTCGACTGTGGCCTCCATCTTCGACCCACTTGGACTTGTGGCGCCTTTCATTTTACTTGGCAAGCAAATATTACAGCAGATGTGTTGTGACAAGGCAGATTGGGATGCACCACTCTCAAGTGAACTCAAGCCATGGTGGGAGTCCTGGCTGTCAGATGTCAAGAACCTTGCAGATGTTAAGATCGACCGTTGTTAGCTTCCTAAGGATTTCAAAGAAGTTCAGAAGTATGAACTCCACTATTTTTCAGATGCAAGTGTTGTAGGATATGGATTCTATACCTACTTAAGAGCCATCAGTGAATCAGGACAAATCCATTGTTCTCTTGTATTCGCCAAATCCAGAGTAACACCCACAAAGGTGACTACAGTACCAAGATTGGAGCTGTCTGCAGCAGTCGTCGCGGTACGCATAAGCGACATGCTCAAAGCAGAATTGGAGCTGGAAAATGCTGAAGAATTCTTTTGGACAGATTCACAAGTTGTGTTGGGATACATCAGCAATGAGGCAAGAAGTTTTCACGTTTTTGTAGCAAATCAAATCCAATGCATCAAAGAGAGTACTGTACCAACATAGTGGAAGTACATTTCTTCAGATGAAAATCCCGCTGACCATGCGTCTCGTGGATTAAAAGCCAAAGACCTTGTTTCTTCCAACTGGTTTAGAGGACCAAGTTTTCTCTGGCAAAAAGAGCTGCCCAGTGGAGAGATTAAGGTGAGAGAACGTGGATCAGAAGATCCAGAAGTACGGAGAGTAGTTGCACACCACACGTTGACAAGGATAGATTCTTTGGCAGAACATTTTGTGAAGTTCTCCTGCTGGTCAAGACTAGTCAAAGCTATCGCAAGACTCATCGGATTTGGGAAAGAGTTTAAGAGAATGCAAAAGAGAACCAATGAAGCTACAAGTCTCGAAGAAAGACAAGAAGCTGAACTTGCAATCATAGCCATTGTACAAGGCTCAGTCTTCTCCAAAGAGATCAAGGAGCTTCAGTCCCGAAAGGAATTAACGAAAGACAAGACAAGTAAGCTCCACTGGCTCAACCCCTTTCTCGACCACAAGGGTGTCCTCAGAGTGGGAAGTAGGTTAGAGCAAGCTACTCTACATCTATACGTCAAGCACCCAGCTATTTTACCAAAGACCAGCCACACCAAAAAAATACTGATTGATCACTATCATCAGTGTGTGAAACATCAGGGCCGGAGCATGACAATAAATGAGCTAAGAGCAAACGCCATTTGGATACTTGGATGTAGTCAAGCAGTATCATCTTATATCTACAACTGTGTCAAATGCAGGAAATTCAGACGAGGAACAGAAGAGCAAAAAATGGCAAACCTGCCTAATGAGAGAATGGAAACAACCCCTCCATTCACATATTGTGGGATGGATTGTTTTGGCCCATTTTATATCAAAGAAGGACGCAAGGAGCTCAAGCGCTATGGACTTCTGTTCACATGCTTGTGTTCCCGTGCGGTACACATTGAGTTACTCAATGATCTGTCAACTGACGCCTTCCTTAATTCACTCCGAGCTTTCATTGCCCTACGCAGAAATGTGTGGCAGTTGCAATGGGACCAGGGTACTAACTTCGTTGGGGTAGGGCGAGAATTCCTTAAAGCAGTAAAAGAAATGAACCAAGAAAGCCTGAAGCAACTTGGCTGTGAGTTTGTTATGAACCCTCCCTCTACCAGCCATATGGGTGGAGCTTGGGAGAGGCAAATTCGTACAATCAGAAACGTGTTGTCCTCCATCCTAGATCAGTCTTCTCGAACATTTGACAGTTCATCATTACGGACCTATCTCTACGAAGTGATGGCCATAGTAAACAGTCGACCCATCACCCCACACCTACTTAATGATCCTACCGGATCTCAACCACTCACTCCCAATCTTCTTTTAACAATGAAGACATCTGTAATACTACCACCTCCAGGAGACTTTGTACGGCAGGACTTGTACCTTTGCAAGAAATGGCGTAGAGTTCAATACCTAGCCAATGAGTTCTGGCACAGATTGAGAAAAGAATATTTGTTTGCTATAGGCCTATAGCAAAGACAAAAATGGCAGAAAACAAGGAGAAATGCGAAAGTCAATGACATAGTCATCATCAAAGATGAAACGGCACCAAGAAACGACTGGAAACTCGCTAAGGTCACAGCAGTTTATCCAAGTGAAGATGGATGTGTGCGCAAGGTGCAGTTATTGATCAGTATCTCCACATTAGATTGCCATGGAAAACGACTTACCAAACAAATACACTTAGACAGACCTATTCATAAGACAGTCACATTGTTAGAAGCAGAATAGACCCACTCATAAGTTTATAATAGAAATCACAAGTGATTTGGTGGGAGTATAGCTGCTGCCAAGGCAACTGCATCTGGTTTATTGTTTTTTGTTTTTGTTTGGTTTAAGGTTTCAGTAGTTAAATTTTATTCAATATAAACATTAAGTTTACATGTGTGGTAGTTTTAGTAAATTTGTATTGATTCTCATTAGGTTCAGTTAAGTGTATATTCAAATGTGGGGGGGAACTTTTGTTTTGTTCCACGGACCATGTGTTGCCCAGGGAAGCATTGGCTGGCGCACTTAGAGCCACATGGGGCATTCAAGCTAAAGAAGCTGATTGTAAGAGAAATTAAGCTTTATTCCTCTGGAGTCAATGTGGCTAATGAGGTACAGTTTTGTTTATTTGTATCTTTTATTTATGTAAATACGCCATTTATAGTGAACTAATTTAGGTTTGTGTTACCTTTTTTTTGTAGTTCTGACTGCATTTTTGGGGGACTTTGTAAGACGTGTCCACATAAATGGCTGTTAAAACCAAGAACTGCGTTAAGCCTTGATTAAACTCGAGAGGAGTAACAATCCAATTCCCCCTTTTGCTACAAGGGACAAAATTCCCAGTATCATTAAATAAAACTACATCCACAAAAGTGGAAGACATTGTTCTTTGAGTTTGATTAAAGTTCCATGAACATAAGCAAAAAGAAGAACTAGGTGAAAGTTATTTTTCTTTTTCACAGTACACAGCCTCTTGTTGTTAGTCACGTTTTTTAAATTAAAGTCCTGGCATTCCTTGAAAACATGATTATCACCTTTCATGTCAAAAGTTTTTAAACAAGTTGAGTAATAAAGTTACAGCTGTTTCGGCCAAACATTGTAAATGGCATTATGCACAAGCTCATTTAATATTGAGAATGTGTTAAGGATGACTCTCAGCTACTACCATTACAAAATTAGCTCTACGCTTAAAAACTGGCTCAGTTTTAACCAGTTTGTGTTGGCTAACGTTGATTAGCTCTGGTGACCATCCTGATACTCCTTAAGTTAATCAGTTGTACATTCAGCAATCACTGAGTTTCATTATAATCTGTCCAGTGGTCCATGAGCTATTTTGCTAACACACACACACACACACATTTATTTATAGTTTATTTGCATTTTATTTACATTTGATTACATTTATTTATTTACATATTTTGCCAATGGGCAATAAAATGTTTGACATATAACTAAATCTGAGCTGTCAAAACCGCAAACTGGCAGTTTGAACAGCTTCATAAAGCTTTTAATAGACCAAGCTCAGAAGAAGATATAAAAAATAGATTAAGTTTCTAAAAGAAAAGGTGTGCTATAGCCAACAGTGGGCAAAGTTATGCTAATCCGCTAACAGCTAATAGAAGAACAAGATTTTCGTTTAGCGGAAGTTTAGTGTTTTTCTAACTTTGGAAACCATTCACAGAATTTGCTTCCACTACATTAGATTTCACCAGCTTTGAGTCCTATAAAATTCACAAGCTTGTTCCTGTCTGTTGTGGGCGTGTCTCAAAGTGTCCTTTAGGACCGCTATTGGCCAACTACGTGCACACATGACAAGACGGGATTGGTCAATTCAGCTTCAACTGGATTAGTGTTAGCAAAACTAATGTTTTTAGTTAGCTGAATATGGGTTAGCAAAGCTAATTTTTGGTTAGCTGTGCCCACCACAGGTTGTAACAAACAGTAAGGTGGTTGTAGGTAGTATAGCTGATGGAATATGCAACAGAAAGTGAACACCCAGCAGGAGAATCTCAAACTGGTTTTGTTTTGCCTCCTATGGGCTGAGCTTAATGTGACCTGGATTGTGTCTGGGCCCATAATGCTGGGACGAATCAAAACACTGGAGAAACACTGGAACTTTCTCATTCTTGCAGGAAGAACAAGTCCTTTTGTTTTAAGAAACTCTGATCCCAATCATGTACAAAAGACCTGTCCAGAGGCTGACAACAAGCTTTCCTGAAGAGAAGGAGGTCATGACATCTGTGACAAAGACCAATGCTGTCTGGACCGAGTATCTCCATCTCTTTGGTTTGTCCACGTCACATCTGAAGACAGATTGGTCAAAAGTCTCTTTGACAAGTGGCTCAGCTAGATTCTTAGTGGGCAGTAGGAGTGATGGACGAGGCTGAACAGGATGCTAGACTTCTCATTTCTGTTCCTACCCAATGAGGCGCAAACCCCCCACCACCACCTCACTCAGGGACAGCTCTGTGCCCTGTCGCGTGCTGAAGGAAGTGGCAGCTAAAGAGCATTCAGTAACAAGAGACACAATGGCCTATCTCCCCTGGATTTGGAGGAAAAACTGAGAGGACTGACAGAAAAACGATGTACTTACAAACTGGTTTGCAGAGGAAGTCCGTCACAGCAGGAGTGGAGGAACACGTCATGCAGGGAGCAGGAAGAGAAAAAAAACAAGATTAGACTTAAGAAGGATATAGATGACATTACACCTTTACTTTTAAATCAGTGTATCTTGGAGTTTAGAGATCCTCACAAACATTTTATCAGAGCAGTCATCCTCCCAGGATGAATCTTAACCTGTTCAATGTCTGCTATGTGGCACACAGCTAAAATTTCATAGGTCCCTTCAAACAAGATGATGATTTGACTAAGCTTTCCACAACCAAAGGATAGGTCAGTCAGTTTTAAAGTGATGATCTGCCTAATAGTTCTCAATAGTTATTAGTTATAAAATAATCAGTCATCGGTCAAAGGGTATAAAGCAGGAAATGTCTTTGTCCAGGCTAGGCTAATTTCTTACCAAACAAGTGTCCAATTTTTTTAATTGTTTTTCAGGCTTTTAAAACAAGTCTTTCTCAAAAATAACATACTGAATTTAAAAAAGTTAAATCTGGTCCTCTGGACATTCACAAAACAAAGCAAAACAACAACAAAAATGTAGAAACGTTTCGTCTTTCATCCGAAAGACTTCCTCAGTCTGAGGTGCTGTATTCAGCTGAGTCTTATAAATAGTACTTTCTCAGAGTGGATCAACCAGTTTGCTGCTGACAACCAAAACCAGCTGCTCACATGATCAAGAAGAACCATCAGCCTAATGATGGATCATTAGCACACTGATGGCTGTTTACTATTCACAGGGGGTTGAGTGATACTAGCAATAACAGCATTGTAAGAGGGGGACAGTTGAACATGGAGGTCTCCACCCCTGTTTAATGATGGACAATTTCTTTTCACAAAGATGGACTCCTTTACTCCTCTCTCAAACCATCATTCCTCTCTATCCAGGATGTGAACATCTTCATCCATGAACGAGTGACCGCTGGCCTGGAGATGAGTGTAGACCGCAGAGTCCTGGCCTGATGGTGTTGCTCTTCTGTGCTGGGCCATCCTTTTGGCCAGTGGCTGTTTAGTTTCCCAGATGTAAGACTGATCACAGCCCTCCAGACACTGAACAGCATACACAATATTACTCTGTTTGTGTCGGGGGACTGGATCTTTGGGATGAACCAGTCTTTGCCATAATGTATGTTGGGCTTTAAAAGCCACTGGGACGTTGTGTTTAGAAAATAAACGTCTCAGTTTCTCTGATACTCCCGCAACATACGAAATGACCACTGGTCTGGATCTGGGTTTCTCCTTTTCACCTAATGGCTGACTGGAGTCCTGTTTGGGTTTCTTCTCTGCTTTCAGGAAGGCCTAGTTAGGATAGCCACATTGCTCTAGAGCCTGTCTTGTGTGGAATTTCTCCTTCTGCCTGGCTCCTGAGTTAGTGGGGACGCTGTCTGCTCTGTGGTACAGAGTCCTGATGACTCCTAACTTGTGCTCCAACGGGTGATGGGAATCAAACTGCAAATACTGGTCTGTGTGGGAGGGTTTGCGGTACACCTCAGTTTGCAAATGTCATCTATCAGAGACTGAGACCTCACAGTCCAAGAAAGCCAACTTGCCATTTTTTCATCTTCTCGTGTGAACTTGATGTATTTATCCACAGAGTTGATGTGGTCAGTAAAATGTTGGACATCCTGAGATTTAATTTTAACCCAGGTGTCGTCAACATACCTGAACCAATGACTTGGTGGTGTCCCTGAAAAGGATGTCAAGGCTCTCTTTTCTACCTCCTCCATGTACAGGTTGGCAACAATAGGAGAAACTGGAGACCCCATAGCACACCCATGTTTCTGCCTATAATATTGCTCCCCATATGTAGGTTTGTAGGTTGACTGCAGGCACAGTTTCAAGAGTTGACACAGTTGTTATGTGGAAAGTGTGGTCCTGCTGCTCAGAGTGGTGTCTGATTTTAATCTTAAACTGACCACCTCTACTGCATCATCAACAGGAATGCACATAAAGAGTGATGTGACATCAAAAGAGACCATTGTTTCATCAGTCTCCATGATGACATCCCTCACCTTATCCAAAAAGTCCATGGTGTTCTGTATGTAGTGTTCTGAGCTGCCACCTAAAGGGATGAGTACGGACGCCAGATATTTGGAACCATTGTAAGTGACAGAGTTTTAATCATGCTAACAATTAGTCTTAAAGGTACACCTTGTTTGCGAATTTTAGGTAAACCATATAGACTAGTGCCCCTTTTCCATTAGTACCGGTACAGGCCGACTCGACCCTACTTGGCCCGGTTCTGAGGCTTTTCCATTAGTACCGGTACTTAGCACCTGTTACTATTTTCAGTACCCTTGGCTCTGTGGTTCTAACCGGTACGAAGATGTGACGTCAGTACACTGTCGGTCACTGATTGGTCGGGGGCGGAGTCACTGGATCCTTCAGAAACGTTTCAAAACTATAATCCGCCATTTGCAATTTCTCGGACTGGAGCAGCGGCTGGACTTATTTTAAAGATTTTAAAAACAATACTGACAACATCTCGGTCTAATGTTGATGTGCTGGCATTTTTTGTGCTTGGTGGCCGACAACATAATTCAGAGCAAGCTGGATGGAGCTCTGCTGGTGCACCCCGATCCTCCCTCCGGAGCCTCGGAGCACCAGGCCGGGCAGGGCGTCATCTCCCCGGCTCCAAGTTCAGCTGGTCACCGCGGAAGATCCTTTGATGTGCCGACTCGGAGGCTCGGGTTCCTGATACCAGCCTTGTGTGCTCAGAGCTCCGCAGGTCACTGCGAAGCTGGAGATGGGGACTCGCAGATGGCCGTTGCCAGACCCCGGCCGCGCGTAATCATGAAGGCTGAATCCCGATCCCACCCGGCAGTCAGGCGGACTGGACAGTCTGGGACGGACGGTGGAAGTGATTTTTAAATAAAATATTTTGTTTTTATACAAAAAATGTTTTAAAAAAAATGCTGAAGCGATTTAAAAATGATTATTATTTTTTTACACGTAAAATGTTTTTTAAAATCGCTTCCACCATTCGTCGCAGACCCGTCTCTGTCCGCCTGTCTGCGCGGGTCGGACCTTCATGATTACGCACGGCTGGGGTCTTGGAACAGCCTCTGTGAGTCACCAGCTGAGCTGGAGCTGGGAGGATGAGCAGTGTCGTGCGAGACCAGCAGAGCGTTGAAGATTAAAAAAAAAAAACGGTGCCAGCTTCATCGTGAAATCCTGTTTTCACTTTAATGGCTGTTAACTCAGCTGAAAATCATAAAAAGACACAAAACTATTGGATCTCAGGAATATTTCCCTCAAACATGTTTAAAGAAGAGACGACCTTCAGTTCAACTTTATTTTAACTCACAAATGTACAAATCACAAAACAAGAACTTTAAAGCAAAGCTAAAAATAAAATGTATATATGTGAACAAGAAAGGAAACCACACATTTAAAATGAACATTAAAAGTAGACACAATGAGTGCAAATACATCAAATGATGATGAAAACCTATAAAAATTTAAATGTAATGTTTTTGTAGAATCTGGTTCATCAGAGTTTTAATTTATATACATATATATATATATTTATATCTATAAATAAATATAGATAAATATATATGTATATATATATAAATACATATATATGTAATTTATATACATATATATTTATATCTATAAATAAATATA
>NC_056508.1:8985856-8996398 GCF_014905685.2 Nematolebias whitei
TATATTTGTGTGTGTGTGTATAAATATATATATATATATATATGTGTGTATATATATATATATATATATATATATATATATATTTATACACATGTACATACACACATACATGCATACATACACACACACAACTTCAAAGTAACATAATTTCTCAACCTGTACTGAAAACAGTTTCTGCGTCTCAGCGCCACCAGCTGGTGAGAGGTGGTGATGTCAATTTGAACCCCGCCCACTGGAACCGGTACTGAAAGCATAATGGAAACACAACTTGTACCGTACCGAGTAGAGTAGAGCCGTGCTGTACCGGCCCGTACCGGTACTAATGGAAAAGGGGCATAGGTGTGGCCTCCCCTGGGTACAGTCTGTGGTACAGAATACGGTCAATAGCTTGTCCTGCTCCAAAATTTTCAGGCAATCTATCAACTTCTTGTAACCACTTCCTGGATCTCTTTTCAGATGTTCATAAGTGGTTAAGTCATTAAGGAGTGTCATAACTTTCTCATGATAGTCTTTCTAGTTCAAAATCACTGTGCACCTTCCTTTGTCTGCTGGAAGAATGATGATGTTTTTGACCTTGCTAAGAGTGATGAGTGCATCCCTCTCCTCTCTACTGATGTTGGAAGGTGGTGGTTTGGCATTGCTGAAGCAGGCTGAAACTTTGATTCTGAGTTGTTCTGCTTCACCCTCTTTAATTTTGTTGTTTGTTTTTGATGGCTGATTCTGTGGATGTGATCATCTCCACCAGAGGAATTCTACTTGGTGCAACCGCAAAGATGCCTCTATGTTATATTCCTTTGCAAGCAAATTCCTCAATGCTTCTCACAATGCAGGGTACTTTTTGTTAACCAATAAGAAACCACCAGGCCAACTAGTTTAACATAAAATATGACAAATTTGTGGACATTTTAAACTAATTCCTGGCAGCTCTAGCGCTAGACAAGCCCGGATCTACTTGCGGGCAACCTGGGCAAGTGCGTGGGGGCCCTCTGTTGCTGGCGGAATTATTTTTTTTGCTTTGCTACAACCGAGCGGGCACTCTGACTCCCCTCATCCGTACAGCACTGTGAGGGAGGATGGTGAAGCTACTTACAATAACAGTCGAGATGGAGCAGTGAATTTCCGGTTTTCCAAATAAAACACAAAACCCCATAAAATTCACACATCTCACCTTATTTTTGTTGCCTTTACTGTAGAAACCTTCCGGTCCGACACCGGAAGTATCAGTACTGCAGTTTTTTTTGCAAGTTATTTGTATTCAGTTTCTCAGCGCAAATGTTCTTTTTGTTTAAACGTAAAGTTTACTAAAATGTCCTACTGGGGTTCAGGTACCTGCTGTGCTGTTCGCAGCTGCACGAACAACCAGACCGAGCTAAGACTACAGCAAACAGTGTTTTGAACACAGACCCAGAAGAAACCACTCAAAACGTTGGTTACGTACTGTAACCCCAGATTCTATGAGTATAGGTATAGCCCTTTAAGAGCTGTTGCTGGTGGGTTTATCCTGTCATGCAAAGCATTGCACTGAAAAAATTTAGTCCACGCTCAACTGTTGTGTGGGCCCCACCCGGTCCGTATAAATTACGTTAAGAGCGGGTAATCGGCTCCCAAATAGCTTTTTTCTTCAGCCATTTAGGAGCCAGTGAGGCCCGACACTTAAAGGGCTATGCCTATACTCATAGAATCTGGGGTTACAGTACGTAACCAACGTTCTATTTTGTAAAGGCTTCGCCCTTTAAGAGCTGTCGCTGGTGGGTTAAAGGCGAAGCAAGATGTAGTCTCCGCCTCACTGGGATCCATTCGAACACCATATGAAGCGCCTGCTTGCCCCCAAAAAAACATCTTGTCACACAGCTCTCCATGTGCGTAAATATGTGTTGCGTAATTACGCGTACCATGTACAGACGCGCGCTGCGTAGTTGCGCGTTCCGACTGCATGAACGCCCCAGAAAGGTTTCCAACAGAAAAGAGGAGAGGCTGAAAAGGCCGTGAACCGAACAGATCCATGGCTCTTCAATATGAACAGATTAATAATAAGTGAACTGATTATTAATCAAATAAACTGATTGATGACAGAAGTCATGAACTGATTAGTGACCATAAAACAAGAACAACAGTTATAACCTGTGACTGATAACAGTATCACACACTGTAATGCATGCAGTCAGATGTGAGTTTAAATGAGATTCCATGAAACAATAATATTAATTCTGTTAAGGCACTAAGAACAGAATGTGTCATGGAACAAGCCGACACATCACGTAAATAGAAGCGAAAGAGTGAACAGGGTGTTGACCACGCGGCCGCAGTGCAAATATCCTGCACTGACATACCATTATGCAAAGCGGTCGAAGATGCGATACCTCTGGTCGAATGCGCCGTGAGGTTGTCAGGAGGCTCTAAATCTGATGCTCTGTAGGCTTCAGAAATGGCCTCACAAAGCCAGTGTGACCGGCGCTGGATGGATAATGGGCGACCTGCAGATGCGTCTCTATAGTGCACAAACAAATGTTGAGTCTGACGCAGTGCCTCCGTGCGTGCTACGTAACACGTCAACACACGCACAGGGCAAAGAAGATGGAAAGATGCTTCTTCTTCTGATTTGTGGTGAGGAGAGAAAAGATCCCTCCAACGATATCGCTCTTGATTTAAATGAGCTTGTGATGTTTTGGGCATAAACGCTAGGTTAGACCTCAGATCAATTGAGCTGCCATCAGCCTGAATTCTGAGACATGACGGAGTGACAGAGAGGGCAGATAAATCATTCACCCTCTCAGCGGATGTTAAAGCCAACAGCAGGGCTATTTTAAGAGACAAGAATTTAATTGGAACCTGATCTAGTGGCTTGAGTGGAGCTTTGATCAGGGCTCACAGAACCAGCGTTAAAACTCACTGTGGAGGAAGTGTGCATGATACAGGCCTGCGCCTCTGTACACCTTTTAAAAAACGCTTCATCAGCGGATGATTAAAAGCTGTTCTGTCCCCAAAACCTTCATGACAAGAAGAGATGGCTGCAGCGTACGTTTTAATTGTGCTGAACGCCAGATTTCTGTCTATCAGCTGCTGCAGAAAGGACAGCACGCCACCTAGTGGACATGAGGTGGCCTCTACACCTTTCTCCGTACACCAGCGCTGAAAAGCTGTCCACTTTGATGTGTACAGCACTGTGGTGGAGGCAGCAGGTGAAACCTGGATCGTGCGCACCACATCTTGAGAGAGACCCATCCTCTCTAAAATGGATCCGCTTAGCGGACAGACCCAAAGGTGCTGGCCTATTTCTGGGTAACTCCGGATCACTCCTTCCACCTGGAGGAGAGCATCCTCCCTCCACAGCAGTTTCCACGGGTGCCCCGATAACAGGCGTCTTAGAATTGGGAACCACGGGGTGTTCACGTGCTCGGGAGCCACCAGGAGGACTGTCAGTCCCTCCTCCCTAACTCGGTTCAGAAACCGTGATATCAGAGGGAGTGGGGAAATGCGTAAAGAAGCACTTTGGGCCACGGGCTGTGAGCAAACGCGTCCACCCCTAGCGGTGGTTCTTCCCGCGGGTTCAGTGAGAACCATAGTTGACACTGAGCGTTCTCTCATGTGGTAAACAAGTCCACGGCCACTCTGCCAAATTTCTGCCACGTCTGAGCCATCAGCTCGGGATGGAGGCTCCAGTCCCCGTGGCACGGACCACTCCTGGACATCACGTCCACCCTTCTGTTCAGAACACCAGGGATGTACACTGCTCTGATGGAGAGCAGATTTTGGTGTGCCCAACACAGCAGCCGTCTCGCAATGTGTAACATTTGGGCTGAGCCCCCCCCCGCCGGTTTATGTATGCTGCAGTCACTTGTTGACTGTGTGAATCAGAACATGTTGATTCCACAGCACAGGAGCAAAATGTTAAATCACATTCAAAACCGTGCGACATTCTAAAACATTTATATGAGCTGCTGTGTAGGGTGGCCACAGCGCCCCCACAGCTTGAGACATGCATGTGCCTCCCCAGCCTGACAGGGACGCGTCTGTGAAAACTGACACGTGTGACATAGGTCTGCTGACGGGGACTCCCTCTGACAGAACAAGAGGGTTTCCCCCGTCTCAGGTCGATTCCCACGGAGGGGGGCGCAGCGATCAACCGTCTCTTCGCACCGTGTGAGCAGACGACATGTCCCTAATAACTTCATGACAGAAAACAGCTGTTATCACTCTGCCAGCTTCACGTGGAGGGGCTGGTCCTTTAGAGCTTCGGTTCCTGTCTGAGATAAACGAGCCCTCGTAGTGACCGCGTTTAGCTTCACTCCCAGATAAACGATCGTCTGGGCCAGGTGAACTGAGCTCTTCTCCCCGTTATAGTGAAGCACAGATTTTGCAGGTGTGACGTCAGCACCTGAGTTTGCACTGCTGCCACCTGTCTGGAAAACGGGTCAGCAGCAACAGATCGTCCAGATAAAACAGAATTCTCATCCCTGCTCTAGGTAGCAGCTGAAGAGCCGACTCCACACATTTTGAATGGAATGTTGTCTAACAGTTGTCTGGTTGTCAGCATGTGAAAATGTCTCTCCATGATCGACCTGTTGAAATTGACAAATCCAAGATGGGTCTCATCCCTCCGGTCCATTTTGGGACCAGGAAGTAACAAGAGTAAAACCCAGTGTTTTCCTCTCCGTCTAGAACCCTGGAAATTACATATTTTAATCAGAATTTCCTGAAATTCTGCGTGGAGGAACGAGATCTGTTCTGGAGATGACAGAACCGTCTCTAAAGTTCCTCCAAAAGTGTGTGTGTGTGTGTGTGTGTGGGGGGGGGGGGGGGGTTGAGCTGCAAACTGTAGCGTGTATCCCCTGCTGATAAGACCGTTCATCCATCTGTCTAGAGCGCACGCTCGTTGCCACTCCACGTAATGTTCGGGAAGTGGGCATGCGTTTGTGCTGCGTTGTTTTTTACGGACGCCAATTACCGCCAACATGTGCTGCGGAGGCGCCCAAGGAGAGGTTTCCTTGGGGGTGGGGGGGGGGGCTGAAGGCGCTTCTGTGCTGCGCTCAGGCTGCGGGCTCACATCCGTGCTGATGTGAGCAGGCGTGCGCTGAGGGGAGGAATACGCGCCCCTGGCCATGCGATGCTGTATAGGTGAGGGTTGCCGCTGCCGCGGGGGCGCGTGTTGCCACCGCTGCGGTCAGAGGAGGCAGCGCAAAGCCTGGGCTGAGAGCGAGGTTTCCCACTGGACTCAGTCTGCTGAAAACATTCACTTTTGGCTGCTGTGTAACTCACGCGCGTATTTTGTGTGTTTTCTCGGGCTGCAGTGATTTTAAAAAATCTGTCTGGAGGACACCGGCTCGCTATGTGTGGAGGATGTGTGAGGAGAAGCTGCTATGAGATCATACGAACTGACAGTCAGGCTGAAATCAGACACTTTAATTTCTGAATGATGTTTACGTTTATTTCAAAAACTCACACCATCATTGTGCACACACACCTCCTCCGCAATGAGTCATTTTTGAATCTTCTCCCCCGTGAGCCCTGCAGCTGGTTGTTCCAGGGGCGGCGCCTGTTGGCGGTCTCTGGGGAAACGCAGCTCCGCTGGTTGTCGGAATGAGGAGGGCTGTACTCTGACGGGAGGGGCTGGTGACGGAGCAGAGCGAGAAGACGCTGCTGCAGCTGTGGCGCGTCTCTGCTGCTGTCTCGGCCACGGCGCGCTCTCCAGCGGGCGGGGGGGCGAGAGGAGGGGTGCGGCTTGATCAGATGGCGCAGTCTCCGACACCTCCTCTAACTTCTTTGATTTCTCGAGCATGGCCTTGAAATTACCATACCATACCATACCATTTTATTTATAGAGCACTTAAAACAGCGACAAGGCCAACCAAAGTGCTGTACAGACAGAACAACAAGTAACACACAAAGCAAAATACAAAATTAAGTAAATCAGAATATAGACATAAAAACAATGCAGATAATGATGACAAACCAGTGTGTAGCATACAGGTTCAAAACACAGATCATCTGGTGTTGAAAGCCACCAAATAGTAGTGGGTTTTTAAACGGGACTTGAAAACTGAGAGGGAGGGGGCCTGTCTGAAATTGGCTCCGAACAGCGCGTCCGTCATGATGGGGCCTTCCAGCAAATCCTTCTGCAGCTTCTCTGGTAGGGAGGGGGAGTGACGAAACCAGGTGTACTTCTGGAACATCGTCATCCAGGCTGCGATGCGAGACAGGCAGACAACAGACGAGGCGCACAGGTTGAGGGTGAAGTCAGACGCCTTGCAGAGGGAGCTCTTCGTCTCCTCAGGCAGGTCTGTTCCCTCCAGCCTCTTGAGATGCTGTACGCCAGCAGCACAACGTTATTGTTCGCTGCGGCCACCTGGAATGCACACTGGTGAGCTCGGTTGGAGAGCGACGTCACCGTCTGGTCATGCTTCCCCGGAAGCGCAAGACGCTGGTCCAACCTGGACATCTTTGCTCCGAGAGTCTACGCCAGGTGTGTCTCTAGGGGGGGCACCAAGGGAAATTCCACTCAGTAAACCCCTCCACTCTGGTGATGGGTGCGAATGTGGAAACCGGCGCTCTCAGTCTACCAGGTCTGGCTGCAGCCTCATTCCAGTAGGACGTCACTGCTTGGAAAACGAGGCCGGATGGGATCAGGATGGCGAGCCGGGGTGGAGCCAAACCTTCCCTCTAGATCATCCGATCTGGGCGGGGGGAGGAGAGGGACGGAAAAAAGTCCCTTCATATCAGCCGCCTCCTGGATTATGCCGGGCAGCTCCGAGAGGAGGGCACCGACGGCTGGGAGCAGTGTGGTCGCCGATGCGAAAAGGCCCGGGGGGTGAGCATCCACTCAGCCCCCCTCATTCCGACACTATGCTCTCCAGGAGGGAGTGAGCAGTGGGGGCTGCTGCTGACGTCACCTGTCCCGGAGGAACCATCCGATTCGCTCCGAGAGTCGGCGTTAAAAAAGGGTCGATGGCGTCGTCCAGCAGGTAGCGGCCCGCCACGGAAAAAATATTCCTCGGCGCTTACCTTGAAAACAGTGCTGCTCGTCTGCTTCTCCTCGGGGAGGAATAACTCACCGGGACGGCAGGAGGTTGGCGTGGCGGGGACCCAGGCAGCCTTAGCAAAGGCTATGCTGGTCAAGCTGGACAACTTTCCTTCTTCATTCTTCTGACAGTGCTATTAGCTTGCTGAAGAAAAAATGGGAGCCGATTACCCACTCTTAACGTAATTTATACGGACCGGGTGGGGCCCACACAACAGGTGGGCGTGGACTAAATTTTTTCAGTGCAATGCTTTGCATGACAGGATAACCCCACCAGCGACAGCTCTTAAAAGGCGAAGCCTAAACGAAATAGAACGCTGTTTCTGTGCTCATTTCACTTTGTAAACAAAGGGCCAACAGACTCTCTGAGTTTCCACTCACTGATATCCTGATGCATGCTCAGAATATCAGGATGCTTTAGTTGGCAGCTCAGAACATCACATACAGAACACCATGGACTTTGTGGATAAGGTGAGAGATGTCATCATGGAGACTGATGAAACAATAGCTATGTTTACATGCGCAACATTTTTTGACCGGATTGAATTGTTTTCAGATTAAATAATTAAAATGTATTGCTTACATGGGGCAGCATGGTGGCGCAACTGGTAGAGCTGCTGCCTCTCAGTGAGCAGATTTTTGGTTCAAACCCCGGTCCAGGGGCCTTTCTGGGTGGAGTTTGCATGTTCTCTCCGTGCATACATGGGTTTTCTCCGGGTACTCCGGTTTCCTCTCACAGACAAAAAATATGCATGTTAGGCTGATTGGTAACTCTAAATTGTCCCTAGGTGTGAGTGAGAGAGTGAATGGTTGTTTGTCTCTATTGTATCTATGTGGCCCTGTGATGGACTTGCGACCCGTCCAGGGTGTACCACGCCCCTCGCACCAGTGATTGCTGGACATGGGCACCGGCGACCCCTGTGACCCAAAATGGAATAAGCGGGTAAAGATAATGGATGGATGGATGTTTACATGAGCACAATCTGTTCATGACAAGCGTTTACATGCAGCGGGCTTTGTTCTGACCAGCAGTACTGACATGCGCAGAGTGGTAAACTCTCCTTTAAAAAAACACCGAAGAAGAAGTTCTACTTCTGGTTTACTTCCGGGATGAACGTAAACAAACCTGAGCACCCAAAATGGACCCACGACAGGTTTTAATGATGGTGGAGACGTTACTGCACTCCCTGACTGAGCTACGGGTAATACAGATCATTTTGAGCTCTTTCAAAGTTTCCAGTAGAAATGTTGTGTCGTTCACCGACCAGTTTTGCTTCCCCGACATGCTAATATTATTAGCATTAGCCAGGCGGAAATGGCAAAGTCGCACAAGCGCAGTCATGTCAGTTTTTCACCATCAGATAAAAATGAACAGATCAAGCGTTTACATGCGCACCGTTCGGATTATGAATCGGCGTAAACCACCCGTTTCGTTCTGATCACAAATAATTTTGGATCACGCTGAATAAACAAAAAATAACCCAAACAGGGTGTTTACATGACGCGTTTTTGTTCCGAACGGCTGTTTGATCCGGTTACTTATGTCCATGAAAACATACCCAATGGTCTCTTTTGATGTCACATCACTCTTTACGTGCATTCCTGTTGATGATGCAGTAGAGGTGGTCAGTTTAAGATTAAAATCAGACACCACTCTGAGCAGCAGGACCACACTTTCCACAGAACTGTTTCAACTCTTGAAACTGTGGCTGCAGTCAACCTACTTCACATATGGGGAGCAATATTAATAGGCAGAAACATGGGTGTGCTATGGGGTCTCCAGTTTCTCCTATTGTTGCCAACCTGTACATTGAGGAGGTAGAAAAGAGAGCCTTGACGTCCTTTTCAGGAACGCCACCAAGTCATTGGTTCAGGTATGTTGATGCCACCTGGGTTAAAATTAAATCTCAGGAAGTCCAACATTTTACTGACCACATCGACTCTGTGGATAAATACATCAAGTTCACACGAGCAGATGTAAAAAATGGCAGGTTGGCTTTCTTGGACTGAGGTCTCAGTCTCTGATAGAGGACATTTGCAAACTGAGCTGTACTGCAAACCCACCCACACAGACCAGTATTTGCAGTTTGACTCCCATCACCCGTTGGGGAACAAGTTGGGAGTCATCAGGACTCTGTACCACAGAGCAGACAGCGTCCCCACTTATTCAGGAGCCAGGCAGAAGGAGAAATCCCACACAAGACAGGCTCTAGAGCAATGTGGATATCCTAACTGGGCCTTCCTGAAAGCAGAAAAGAAACCCAAACAGGACTCCAGTCAGCCATCAGGTGAAAAGGAGGAACTCAGACCCAGACCAGTGGTCATTCCGTATTTTGAGGGAGTATCAGAGAAACTGAGACGTTTATTTTCTAAACACAACGTCCCAGTGGCTTTTAAAGCCCAAAATACATTACGGCAAAGACTGGTTCATCCCAAAGATCCAATCCCCCGGCAAAAACAGAGTAATATTGTGTATGCTGTTCAGTGTCAGGAGGGCTGTGATCAGTCTTACATCGGGGAAACTAAACAGCCACTGGCCAAAAGGATGGCCCAGCACAGAAGCGCAACATCAGGCCAGTACTCAGTGGTCTACACTCATCTCCAGGCCAGCAGTCACTCTTTCAGGGATGAAGATGTTCACATCCTGGTCAGAGAGGAACGATGGTTTGAGAGAGGAGTAAAGGAGGCCATCTTTGTGAAAAGAAATTGTCCATCATTAAACAGGGGTGGAGGCCTCAGTGTTCAACTGTCCCCCTCTTACAATGCTGTTATTGCTAGTATCACTCAGCCTCCTGTGAATAGTAAACAACCATCAGTGTGCTAATGAGCCATCGTTAGGCTGATGGTTCTTCTTGACCATGTGAGCAGCTGGTTTTGGTTGTCAGCAGCCAAACTGGTTGATCCACTAAGAGAAGGTGCTGTTTATAAGACTGAGCTGAATACAGCATCTCAGACTGAGGAAGTCTTTCGGATGGAAGACGAAACGTTTATACATTTTTATTTTATTTTTTGCTTTGTTTTGTTTTTTGAATGTCCAGAGGACCAGATTTAACTTTTTTAGATTCCACTCACTGAGTTTCATAAATTTGTAACCTGCTTACAAAAAAGAAAAAGTTCAGAAAAAACTTCTAAATATAAGAGTCATTGTGCTTTCTGTGAAGTGAGTAGGCCAATATACTGTTGTGATTGTGCAGATAATACAGTGCTAGTCAAAAAATTAGAATATCATGACAACATTAATTTATTTCAGTAATTACATTCAAAAAGTGAAACTTGTGTATTATATTAATTTATTAAACACAGAGACTGATATATTTCAAACGTTTATTTATTTTAATGTTCATGATTATAACTGACAACTAATGAAAACCCCAAATTCAATATCTCAGAAAATTAGAATTTTAGTTAAGACCAATAAAAAATTAGATTTTTAGAAATGTTGGCCATCTGAAAAGTATGAACATGAAAAGTATGAGCATGTACAGCACTCAATACTTAGCTGGGGCTCCTTTAGCCTATATTACTGC
>NC_056508.1:8996498-8999978 GCF_014905685.2 Nematolebias whitei
TATATATATATATATATATATATATATATATATATATATAATATACACTATATACTATTTTGGTGTTAGGTTAGAGAGGGGGGCCCTGTGAGCTTCAGTGTCCAGCAGCGGTGGAGAAAGTACTCAAACACTGTATTTAAGTAAAAGTACAAATAAACAAACAAAAATTTACTCTATTAAAAGTAGAAGTACCACATTAACGTTTTTACTTAAGTAAAAGTAAATAAGTACTTGCTTTTTAAAATACTTAAAGTATTAAAAGTAAAAGTACTTGCTGAATGTATTACCTAATGCAATGGTCTACAATATCATTAAGTGTGCCTAGTGTACGTATATTTTCTGTAATACATTAATAATGTTGAGTCATTTTAATGAACAATGCTGCAGATAATACATGTTTTTATTGTGTTTACTCTGTGACACAGTTCACACTTGGACTTGTGAGTCTGTGTGTCAGAATTTCAGGGATGACCTGCAGAGTTAAATGCCATCAAGTAAAATAAGAAAGAAGAATGATTATACCTTTGAAAGTTTTTATTTAACACAAAGCAAAACCAACGTGTCATTTTAACTGCAGTAAACACATTTAAGTAAAAGTTGTCTGCCTGAAAAAAGGAGCATTAGCTAACAAAGGAACAGGCTCTGATCATTTCAACTCCAGTTTGTCATCAACTCTAGTTACAATACTGTCTAGTCAACATTGTAATGGGTCAATAGTGAACAGTATTTTAACTTCCTGACACCATTTTCAAAACTTGGACCTGAGTGTCGAGACATTTGCAGACATCTCTTGTCTCCTGTCCTAACAATTCAATTCAATTCAGTTTATTTATATAGCGCCAAATCACAACAAAGTTGTCTCAGGGCACTTTACAGGAACATTCACATACATAAAAGCCAATTAGTAAAGTTCTCTAGCTAAGGAATCCAGCAGACAAGTTAAATCTTAGCTTCGTTGCAGTCTCCTATCCTGAGCAAGCACAGAGGCAACAGTGGAAAGGAAAAACTCCCTTTTAAAAGGAAGAAACCTCCAGCAGAACCAGGCTCAGGACAAGCGGCCATCTGCTTTGACCGGCTGGTTGAGAGGACAGGAAGGAAAGAGAGACGAACACAGAATGGTAGGTCCAGGTGTATCTGAAAGACAAAAGGACACATGTTAAGGATAGAAAAAATAATTACAAATACAAAACAGGTTGAGCAGAGTAAGTAAAGACAGTAGTAGAGTGAAAATTGTGGTCAGTTTGTCCTCCAGCAGTCTAAGTCTATAGCAGCATAACTAAGGGACAGCTCAGGAAACCCAAGCCGACCCTAACTATAGGATTTAGCAAAAAGGAAAGTCTTAAGCCTAATTTAAAACTGGATAATGTGTCAGCCTCATGGACAGAGATTGGAGGTTGGTTCCACAAGAGAGGAGCCTGATAACTGAAAGATCTGCCTCCCAATCTGTTTTTGTAAATTCTAGGAACCACAAGTAAACCTGCAGTCTGAGGGCGAAGTGCTCTGTTAGGAAAATATGGAACAATAAGATCTGTAATATAAGATGGAACCAGGTTGTTGACAGCTTTGTAGGTTAGAAGTAAGATTTTGAATTCTATTCTGGATTTGACAGGAAGCCAGTGGAGAGAAGCTAAAACTGGAGAAATATGATCTCTCCTACTAACTCCGGTTAAGACTCTGGCAGCAGCATTTTGGATCAACTGAAGACGTTTTAAAGACGTATTTGGACATCCAGATAATAAACCATTGCAATAGTCCAGTCTAGACGTGACAAATGCATGGACCAGTTTTTCTGCATCATTTTTAGATAAGATGTTTCTAATTTTAGTGATATTACGTAGGTGGAAGAAGACAGCTCTAGTAACGTTTTTATTGTGGGGGATGAAAGACATGTCCTGATCAAAAATTACACCAAGATTTTTAACATAAGAGCTGGAGGACAGATTAATGCCATCTAAGGTCGTTTTCACACCAGATAGTCCGGTAGACTCGGTTCGGTTCGGGACCAATATTCATGACATTTTGTTTACATTTGAGCTGGTGCGTTTGCATTCACACTGCGCTGTGCAGTCGAGTCAACCTGTTGAACCAACCTGTTCCCCCGCTCGCCTGTGGGGGCGCTGCACCAAGAACTACTGAAAGAAACTACACAAAAACCTCTGAAGACAGGTCTTCTTCTTCTTCTGGAAATAAAAGCAAAAACGAAGTGACATCAAGTTTTAGCAGTTTTAGGAGTTATATTTTGTCATTTTTCAAAAATGGACTTAGCATGAGCAGAAGATGAGACAGAAGACCATGGAGAATATTGTCTTTCCACACAAGGCAGCTGACGGCTCCATATAAGGTAAGAGAAGTGTGTGTTTGTTTGTCCTGCGGAGCGGGGCCTGGTCTGTTTGCATTCACACTGTACTCGAACCGCGCTGGAGTTCTCTTCTACCGGACCGAGACCTAGGTTTTAGCCTGGGCCAGAGTTCATCTTTTTGTTCCGGGACAGAGTTCGATGACGCATTCACACCTCCCTAAACGAACCGGACTTTCTAGGAAAACGAGCTAGAGTTCAATTAAAGAGGACTAAACAGGGCTGGTGTGAATGCACCCTACAGAGGGAGAAAGACTGAAAAATTAATTCCTAAGGTGCTCAGGTCCAAAAACCAAAACCTCAGTATTGTCTGTGTTCAACAGGAGAAAATTAAGGGTCATCCAGGTTTTTATGTCTTTAAGACATGCTTGTAGTCTAAGTAGCTGATTGGATTAATTGGGTTTAATGGACAAATATAATTGTGTGTCATCAGCATAACAATGAAAATTTATCCCATGCTGTTTAATAACTTTACCTAATGGAAGCATATATAAAGTAAAGAGTATTCGCCCAAGCACTGAGCCCTGAGGAACTCCATGACTAACTTTGGTGTATGAAGAAGATTTATTATTTACATTTACAAACTGGACTCTATCAGATAGATATGAATTAAACCATTTTAGAGCTGTTCCTGTAATTCCAACATCATATTCAAGCCTCTGTAGTAAAATATTGTGATCAACCGTATCAAATGCAGCACTGAGGTCTAACAGGACCAGTATAGACACAAGTCCATTGTCTGAGGCTAATGCTGTTTCTGTGCTATGATAAGCTCTAAACCTGGACTGAAACTCTTCAAAACAGATTATTTCTTTGTAGATGTTCACGAAACTGACCTGCAACTATTTTCTCTAGAATTTTTGAGATGAAAGTTAGATTAGATATATCCTGATGCATGCTCAATAATCCAGGTAGAAAAATCTAAAAAAGTTAAATCTGGTCCTCTGGACATTCAAAAAAACAAAACAAAGCAAATCAACAAAAAAATGTAGAAACGTTTCGTCTCTCATCCGAGAGACTTCCTCAGTCTGAGGAGCTGTATTCAGCTCAGTCTCTTAAATAGCACCGTCTCAGGGTGGATCAACCAGTTTTGCTGCTGACAACCAAAACCAGCTGATCACATG
>NC_056508.1:9000078-9012297 GCF_014905685.2 Nematolebias whitei
GGAGAAAGTACTCAAACACTGTATTTAAGTAAAAGTACAAATAAACAAACAAAAATTTACTCTATTAAAAGTAGAAGTACCACATTAACGTTTTTACTTAAGTAAAAGTAAATAAGTACTTGCTTTTTAAAATACTTAAAGTATTAAAAGTAAAAGTACTTGCTGAATGTATTACCTAATGCAATGGTCTACAATATCATTAAGTGTGCCTAGTGTACGTATATTTTCTGTAATACATTAATAATGTTGAGTCATTTTAATGAACAATGCTGCAGATAATACATGTTTTTATTGTGTTTACTCTGTGACACAGTTCACACTTGGACTTGTGAGTCTGTGTGTCAGAATTTCAGGGATGACCTGCAGAGTTAAATGCCATCAAGTAAAATAAGAAAGAAGAATGATTATACCTTTGAAAGTTTTTATTTAACACAAAGCAAAACCAACGTGTCATTTTAACTGCAGTAAACACATTTAAGTAAAAGTTGTCTGCCTGAAAAAAGGAGCATTAGCTAACAAAGGAACAGGCTCTGATCATTTCAACTCCAGTTTGTCATCAACTCTAGTTACAATACTGTCTAGTCAACATTGTAATGGGTCAATAGTGAACAGTATTTTAACTTCCTGACACCATTTTCAAAACTTGGACCTGAGTGTCGAGACATTTGCAGACATCTCTTGTCTCCTGTCCTAACAATTCAATTCAATTCAGTTTATTTATATAGCGCCAAATCACAACAAAGTTGTCTCAGGGCACTTTACAGGAACATTCACATACATAAAAGCCAATTAGTAAAGTTCTCTAGCTAAGGAATCCAGCAGACAAGTTAAATCTTAGCTTCGTTGCAGTCTCCTATCCTGAGCAAGCACAGAGGCAACAGTGGAAAGGAAAAACTCCCTTTTAAAAGGAAGAAACCTCCAGCAGAACCAGGCTCAGGACAAGCGGCCATCTGCTTTGACCGGCTGGTTGAGAGGACAGGAAGGAAAGAGAGACGAACACAGAATGGTAGGTCCAGGTGTATCTGAAAGACAAAAGGACACATGTTAAGGATAGAAAAAATAATTACAAATACAAAACAGGTTGAGCAGAGTAAGTAAAGACAGTAGTAGAGTGAAAATTGTGGTCAGTTTGTCCTCCAGCAGTCTAAGTCTATAGCAGCATAACTAAGGGACAGCTCAGGAAACCCAAGCCGACCCTAACTATAGGATTTAGCAAAAAGGAAAGTCTTAAGCCTAATTTAAAACTGGATAATGTGTCAGCCTCATGGACAGAGATTGGAGGTTGGTTCCACAAGAGAGGAGCCTGATAACTGAAAGATCTGCCTCCCAATCTGTTTTTGTAAATTCTAGGAACCACAAGTAAACCTGCAGTCTGAGGGCGAAGTGCTCTGTTAGGAAAATATGGAACAATAAGATCTGTAATATAAGATGGAACCAGGTTGTTGACAGCTTTGTAGGTTAGAAGTAAGATTTTGAATTCTATTCTGGATTTGACAGGAAGCCAGTGGAGAGAAGCTAAAACTGGAGAAATATGATCTCTCCTACTAACTCCGGTTAAGACTCTGGCAGCAGCATTTTGGATCAACTGAAGACGTTTTAAAGACGTATTTGGACATCCAGATAATAAACCATTGCAATAGTCCAGTCTAGACGTGACAAATGCATGGACCAGTTTTTCTGCATCATTTTTAGATAAGATGTTTCTAATTTTAGTGATATTACGTAGGTGGAAGAAGACAGCTCTAGTAACGTTTTTATTGTGGGGGATGAAAGACATGTCCTGATCAAAAATTACACCAAGATTTTTAACATAAGAGCTGGAGGACAGATTAATGCCATCTAAGGTCGTTTTCACACCAGATAGTCCGGTAGACTCGGTTCGGTTCGGGACCAATATTCATGACATTTTGTTTACATTTGAGCTGGTGCGTTTGCATTCACACTGCGCTGTGCAGTCGAGTCAACCTGTTGAACCAACCTGTTCCCCCGCTCGCCTGTGGGGGCGCTGCACCAAGAACTACTGAAAGAAACTACACAAAAACCTCTGAAGACAGGTCTTCTTCTTCTTCTGGAAATAAAAGCAAAAACGAAGTGACATCAAGTTTTAGCAGTTTTAGGAGTTATATTTTGTCATTTTTCAAAAATGGACTTAGCATGAGCAGAAGATGAGACAGAAGACCATGGAGAATATTGTCTTTCCACACAAGGCAGCTGACGGCTCCATATAAGGTAAGAGAAGTGTGTGTTTGTTTGTCCTGCGGAGCGGGGCCTGGTCTGTTTGCATTCACACTGTACTCGAACCGCGCTGGAGTTCTCTTCTACCGGACCGAGACCTAGGTTTTAGCCTGGGCCAGAGTTCATCTTTTTGTTCCGGGACAGAGTTCGATGACGCATTCACACCTCCCTAAACGAACCGGACTTTCTAGGAAAACGAGCTAGAGTTCAATTAAAGAGGACTAAACAGGGCTGGTGTGAATGCACCCTACAGAGGGAGAAAGACTGAAAAATTAATTCCTAAGGTGCTCAGGTCCAAAAACCAAAACCTCAGTATTGTCTGTGTTCAACAGGAGAAAATTAAGGGTCATCCAGGTTTTTATGTCTTTAAGACATGCTTGTAGTCTAAGTAGCTGATTGGATTAATTGGGTTTAATGGACAAATATAATTGTGTGTCATCAGCATAACAATGAAAATTTATCCCATGCTGTTTAATAACTTTACCTAATGGAAGCATATATAAAGTAAAGAGTATTCGCCCAAGCACTGAGCCCTGAGGAACTCCATGACTAACTTTGGTGTATGAAGAAGATTTATTATTTACATTTACAAACTGGACTCTATCAGATAGATATGAATTAAACCATTTTAGAGCTGTTCCTGTAATTCCAACATCATATTCAAGCCTCTGTAGTAAAATATTGTGATCAACCGTATCAAATGCAGCACTGAGGTCTAACAGGACCAGTATAGACACAAGTCCATTGTCTGAGGCTAATGCTGTTTCTGTGCTATGATAAGCTCTAAACCTGGACTGAAACTCTTCAAAACAGATTATTTCTTTGTAGATGTTCACGAAACTGACCTGCAACTATTTTCTCTAGAATTTTTGAGATGAAAGTTAGATTAGATATATCCTGATGCATGCTCAATAATCCAGGTAGAAAAATCTAAAAAAGTTAAATCTGGTCCTCTGGACATTCAAAAAAACAAAACAAAGCAAATCAACAAAAAAATGTAGAAACGTTTCGTCTCTCATCCGAGAGACTTCCTCAGTCTGAGGAGCTGTATTCAGCTCAGTCTCTTAAATAGCACCGTCTCAGGGTGGATCAACCAGTTTTGCTGCTGACAACCAAAACCAGCTGATCACATGCTCAAGAAGGACCATCAGCATAACAATGGATCATTAGCACACTGATGGCTGTTTACTGTTCACAGAGGGCTGAGTGATACTAGCAATCACAGCATTGTAAGAGGGGGACAGTTGAACCCGGAGGCCTCCACCCCTGTTTAATGATGGACGATTTCTTTTCACAAAGATGGCCTCCTTTACTCCTCTCTCAAACCATCGTTCCTCTCTGTCCAGGATGTGAACATCTTCATCCCTGAAAGAGTGACCGCTGGCCTGGAGATGAGTGTAGACCGCAGAGTCCTGGCCTGATGATGTTGATCTTCTGTGCTGGGCCATCCTTTTGGCCAGTGGCTGTTTTGTTTCCCCGATGTAAGACTGATCACAGCCCTCCTGACACTGAACAGCATACACAACATTGCTCTGTTTGTGCCGGGGGACTGGATCTTTGGGATGAACCAGTCTTTGCCGTAATGTATTTTGGGGTTTAAAAGCCACTGGGACGTTATGTTTAGAAAATAAACGTCTCAGTTTCTCTGATACTCCCTCAACATATGGAATGACCACTGGTCTGGGTCTAGGTTCCTCCTTTTCACCTGTTGGCTGACTGGAGTCCTGTTTGGGTTTCTTCTCTGCTTTCAGGAAGGCCCAGTTAGGATATCCACATTGCTCTAGAGCCTGTCTTGTGTGGGATTTCTCCTTCTGCCTGGCTCCTGAGCTAGTGGGGACGCTGTCTGCTCTGTGATACAGAGTCCTGATGACTCCTAACTTGTGCTCCAAAGGGTGATGGGAGTCAAACTGCAAATACTGGTCTGTGTGGGTGGGTTTGCGGTACACCTCAGTTTGCAAATGTCCTCTATCAGAGACTGAGACCTCACAGTCCAAGAAAGCCAACCTGCCATTTTTTACATCTTCTCGTGTGAACTTGATGTATTTATCCACAGAGTTGATGTGGTCAGTAAAATATTGGACTTCCTGAGATTTGATTTTAACCCAGGTGTCATCAACATACCTGAACCAATGACTTGGTGGTGTCCCTGAAAAGGACGTCAAGGCTCTCTTTTCTACCTCCTCCATGTACAGGTTGGCAACAATAGGAGAAACTGGAGACCCCATAGCACACCCATGTTTCTGCCTATAATATTGCTCCCCATATGTGAAGTAGGTTGACTGCAGGCACAGTTTCAAGAGTTGACACAGATCCAGTCCCCCGGCACAAACAGAGCAATGTTGTGTATGCTGTTCAGTGTCAGGAGGGCTGTGATCAGTCTTACATCGGGGAAACAAAACAGCCACTGGCCAAAAGGATGGCCCAGCACAGAAGATCAACATCATCAGGCCAGGACTCTGCGGTCTACACTCATCTCCAGGCCAGCGGTCACTCTTTCAGGGATGAAGATGTTCACATCCTGGACAGAGAGGAACGATGGTTTGAGAGAGGAGTAAAGGAGGCCATCTTTGTGAAAAGAAATCGTCCATCATTAAACAGGGGTGGAGGCCTCCGGGTTCAACTGTCCCCCTCTTACAATGCTGTGATTGCTAGTATCACTCAGCCCTCTGTGAACAGTAAACAGCCATCAGTGTGCTAATGATCCATTGTTATGCTGATGGTCCTTCTTGAGCATGTGATCAGCTGGTTTTGGTTGTCAGCAGCAAAACTGGTTGATCCACCCTGAGACGGTGCTATTTAAGAGACTGAGCTGAATACAGCTCCTCAGACTGAGGAAGTCTCTCGGATGAGAGACGAAACGTTTCTACATTTTTTTTGTTGATTTGCTTTGTTTTGTTTTTTTGAATGTCCAGAGGACCAGATTTAACTTTTTTAGATAGATTAGATATAGGTCTATAGTTGGCCAAAATTTCTGAATCAAGATCAGACTTCTTAAGTAAAGGTTTAATTTCAGCAACCTTAAGCGCTGTGGTACATAACATCATGAACTGACACATTTTAATGTTGCAGCAAGAATTTCTTGTTCAAGTTCAGAAGAAGTTGGTTTTCAAAGTTTTTTTAAGCCCAGTCTGGCCATTTTGGGAGAGAGAATCTGTTCTGCTGTACTGAATAATTTTCAATAGTCTTTCAATAGACTTTCAATAATCTTTCAATAAGGCCATGGGTGGCACGTACTGTATCTTCTGGCTGACTTTCCTCGGTGGAATCCATTTTGGGTGTGTTAGCGGTGCTGCGGGTGCGCCCAGCTCAGTGACATACATACTAGAATATAGCTCTTCTTGAAGGTGGGTCTAACGTTACCTGCCCACTTTGCAGTGATTCAATGGACTTCAAGATTCAACTTGTCTGCTGGATTCCGTAGATAGAAAACTTTACTAATTGGCTTTTATGTATGTGAATGTTCCTGTAAAGTGCCCTGAGACAACTTTGCTGTGATTTGGCACTATATAAATAAACTGAATTGAATTGGACCAACTCCCCTCTCGCCATTGGTTACTTTCAAATTAATGAACAAATAAAAAAGTTGCAATGTGAATGTAACTTGTAACACAACGCATTATAGAAATGTAGTGTTGTAGAAAGTACAGATACTTAATGTAAAATGTAGTGGTGTAAAAGTAAAAAGTACCCATGTTTAACTCTACTTAAGTAAAGTACAGATACATGAAAAGTGTACTTAAGTACAGTAACGAAGTACTTGTACTTCGTTACATCCCACCACTGGTGCCCAGGGGCCCAGAGGCATTGGTTGCTAATCTGGCCCTGGCGCTAGAATTTAATCTGAACACATACAGTCTAACATCAAGCCTCGGGGATTGGTTTGCATGACTTTTACAAACATCAGGTGAGCTTTTAATTTCTGTGTAATCTACCAATACTTTACAATAACCCAGTGTACAGACCTCTGCATGGGTTGTTTCCATGATCCATCCAAGGTCAGAGCCTAATGTCAAATTCCAACAACCGAGCCACACCAGTGTGTGCAGGCCCCCAGGCCCTGGATGCTTCCACAAAACCCCGTCCATCCAGGACTTCAAAAAATGGGCACTATGAAAATTAAACACCACAACCTCACTACATGCATTTGTGCATGCTCTAACCATTGTGGACCTACAGTATGATTATCCCTACTGTGTTTTTACTGCACACTGCAAACACCAGCCATGTTTTGACTGATTGATTTTTTTACTTCATAGCAGGGCTGTCATCAAGAGTGAAAGAGCCTTGAGCTCAAAAAGTCTTGAGACCTTTGGTGTTTTTGGTTTTAGTAACTTTGAAGGTTATCTCTGAAAGGGCAGAGTTGGGTTGAGGGCTACAAACATCAAAGATGCTTGAGGGGGATTTAGCACCTTCCCATGAACACAACCAGCATTGTTCTTCAATTAATCCCAACCTGCTCTATTACTTTCAGATTATCTTTAAGTGGGCAAAGTCTTTGTGAGGCATTGAGACTCTCCCTAATCTCCCCCCTCCCCCCTCCCAACACTTCTTTGGTAGCTGTGCTATCTTGTCCATGGTGGAAGAGGCTTATGAACACTCTTAGAAGGTGGTCTGCCATGGCTGCAGGACACTGTGAGAACTGTGACATAAGGGGAGGGACAACAAACATGAGCTCAAATCTCTTAAGCGCACGGGGGGGTACAAATAAAAGGATTTAGGTTGTTAGGGTGGAGGGAGGGGGGTAAGGAGCTAAAAAGCTATCTTTCATAATCCTTTTGATAGTGGACCTTTGAAACGATGTGGATGTTTTAACAGAAGCACTGAGGAGCTAAGGAGAAAATCACAGTGGAATGAGCTTGTGGAAGCTACAAAAGCAACGTGTATGTTCAAGAGAATTACAATTGATAACTGGAAAAACTTGTAAAAGAAAGTTCAAAGTGAAGCTTTGTTTCCAACAGATGGGGCATTATTACTCAGTAAAAAGTAAGATGGATGGACTTACCCCCTGAGAGCAGCGGTCACAGTCACAGTCAGGAGCCATTATGAAAACAAGAGAGGGAGACACTTCAGGTCAGACAGACACCAAGAAACAATCAAAAACATCCAATACAGACCCAATATGAACACGATCAATACTAAAAAAGTACTCACCGAGGTGAAGTCCTGTTCCAAAACAACAAAACAGACAAAATACAAATTCAGAGGTCAGTAAATCCATACACTGATGTTCCCAGCCCCGAACATTACCATGTTTGATTTTAAAAGCTTCATATTGCTTTTCATGTTGCACATCAAGAAACATTACATTTTATTACAACTTGCCTTCAGCTTTTCTGGTTCTGGCTATTTAAAAAAAACATATCAAAATACTTAAAACAGTTACTACAATACAATTGCTAAAGTTAAACAAAACCAACACCAACAGTGAAAAGACAGTATTTGAATTTTGATGAAATTCAGTTTTTATTTGTATTCAGCAGTGGTCAACTGTGAGTTTGGCCTTTAGCAAAGATGTATTATAGTGACTTTAATAATAAAAATAATAAAATAATTAAGGTGTCCGCAAGGTGTCTGGGCTCTCCCTTAGAGATAGGGTGAGAAGCTCGATCATCCAGGAGGGACTCAGAGTAAAGCCGCTGCTTCTCCACATCGAGAGGAGCCAGTTGAGGTGGCTTGGGCATCTGCTTAGGATGCCTTCTGGACGCCTCCCTGGTGAGGTGTTCCGGACACGTCCCACCGGAAGGAGGCCCAGAGGAAGACCCAGGACACGCTGGAGGGACTATGTTTCTCGGCTGGCCTGGGAACGCCTCGGGATTCCCCCGGAAGAGCTGGCCCAAGTGGCTGGGGAGAGGGAAGTCTGGGCCTCCCTACTTAGGCTGCTACCCCCGCGACCCGACCCCGGATAAGCGGAAGAAAATGGATGCATGGATGAAGTAAATAAATAAATAATAATAATAAAAGTTTATTTAACTGAGTTTAGCTAAGAAGTGTATTCAAGATAAGCATGCACTCCAACAACTACAGCACTGATAACTTTATACTAAGCAGGACATGAGAGGCAAAGAACTAAGAGTGATTGTAACTACCCACTGAGCCCTCCTGACTACACTAGAAAAAAAAAAGTGTTGATACTGGTTTTACTGAGTTCTACGATGGTGCTTTAGGGCAACGCAAAAATAAATAAATACATTTTAAAAATTACATTGCCACGCTAAGAATTTTTTTTCATTAATTACGAGAATAAAGTCATACGAGACTTTTTCTTTTTTTTTTACAATTTTTTTTTCCACGACGGACGATCCATGACGGACCTGTCAATCAATCCAGTATGCATGTCAGCAAATGACCAATCCGAAGCTAAATGCTCCTTACCTGCAGAGAACTGGAGCGTATAACCTTACTGTAAGCAGGTTCCAAGTCCTGATACTGACAATAATCTGATGCTGATGTGCTACCAGATTACACAGTTTCTCTCACTGAGTGCTGTTTTCAAACGGAAACAAAAATGAAAGTCATGACGTAATGATGTCACGTATAAGCATCCCAGAATTGGAACACGTTTATAGAAGAGTGTCATTAAGAATAAAGTTTAACAAACATTCTTTATTTTACCACAGTTAAAATGCAGTAAACCCTGCTTTATCGTGTCAGAATTTGGATAATATTATGACTCATTTAGCTTTGGATTGGGCAGCATGGTGGCGCAACTGGTAGAGCTGCTGCCTCTCAGCGAGCAGGTCCCTGGTTCAAACCCCGGTCCGGGGCCCTTTCTGGGTGGAGTTTGCATGTTCTCTCCGTGCATGCGTGGGTTTTCTCCGGGTGCTCCGGTTTCCTCCCACAGACCAAAAACATGCATGTTAGGCTGATTGGTAACTCTAAATTGTCCCTAGGTGTGAGTGAGAAAGTGAATGGTTGTTTGTCTCGTTTGTCTCTATGTGGCCCTGTGATGGACTTGCGACCCATCCAGGGTGTACCCCGCCCCTCGCACAGTGATTGCTGGACATGGGCACCGGCGACCCCCGTGACCCAAAATGGAATAAACGGGTAAAGATAATGGATGGATGGATAGCTTTGGATTGGTCATTTGCTGACACGCCTACTGGATTGATTGACAGGTTGCGTCGTGGATCTGACAAGTAGAAAAAAAAAGTCTTTATTCTTTAGACTTTATTCTCATAATTCTACAACTTTATTCTTGTAATTTTATCGCTTTTAATTTTTTTTCTTAATGTGGCAATGTATTTTTTTTTTTTTGCGTGGCCCTAAAGCTCCGTTGTAGAGTTCCATGAAGAGTTCCTCCAAAACTTTGTTTCTTATCTGTCACAATTTTGAAGCATACCTCTTATAGTTCACTGTTTGTAGTGGCTAGATCTCCAGTGGTGTTAATAATAAAAGACAAAAGTTTTAAAGAAGTGAGGAGTTTCTAATAAATTGGAATTTAAGCATCCCAGAAGAGGGAGCTACCTTTTTATTTGCGAGCGAGGGGTCATCTGTTAGCAGCTTTGAGAGGTCAGGGACTCGAGCACTGGCAGCTGAGTAGATCCACTCTTTCTCTAAAGGATCCAGCTAGAACAGAAACACATAAAACAGAAACACATCCTGCTGGAGACTCTTTTGATAATACCGAGGCCACAAACCTCTAATCCATTTCCTGCAAGCAGCAGAGCCAACTGACACATTGTGCGACACACCCATGATCCTGCCGCTCTAACCTCAACAGTTTGACTTCTTTTATTTGTTTAACGGGGACTGACACCGCTTCCAAAGTGGACTGTATTTGCAAGACCTAACCCATTAAGGTCACACCGTATGTCACAACCAAAAGTAAAGAAACATTAACTTGTGAACTTGACTATTAAAGTGTTTTACCTCCTTGGCAAATATAAGCATTGAGAAAACAATAGGAAAGGGTTTTAAAAAGACTTACAGCAACAGCAGCCGAGCCTACGCTGCCCATACACTCCTCGTCAAGCTCCAACTCCGACTGGAACACAAACAGCACAAAGAGAATTACTCAGTGGCGACAAAAAGCTGAGCTTGACACAGGTCAACTGTAATGGATGTCATAATGCTCCCACAGGGTGACACACTGGTCACTGCTGTGATGTTCTCCACCTGAAAAGCTGCGACAAAGACTATCAGACAGAGAGGGACATAACAACAGCAAGACAGGTGATAGTTTCACACGTAAGGAGCCACATGAATAACACATTCATAATTAACATAATTAACTGTCACCTAAAGAAAAAAAACAGATGCTTTTAGTGTTATTTTTGTTTTAAGAAAGAAAAAATAACTACAGTGGACTACATCTGTCATTTGGGTGATTTATGAGAAAAAGAAAAAAACAAGAACAACATTTGTTCTTCTTTTGAGAAACTTGCAAATTATTCTCATATCACACAGGACAGTACAACAGACAGCAGAGCCACATGTCAGCATGCTAGACGTGAAAAGTGGAGGCTCTGACAAGCTCCTTAGGGTGCATTCACACCAGCCCTGTTTAGTCCGCTTTAATCGAACTCTGGCTCGTTTTCCTAGAAAGTCTGGTTCATTTGGGGAGGTGTGAACACGCCATCGAACTCTGTCATGGAACAAAAAGGCAAACTCTGGCTGGCCCGGACTAAAACCTAGGTCTCGGTCCGGTAAAAGAGAACTCCAGCGCGGTTCGAGTACAGTGTGAATGTAATCAGACCGGGCCCCGCTCCACAAGCAGGAAGTGGAGTACAGCGCAGGGCAAACAAACACACATTTCTCTTACCTTATATGGAGCCGTCAGCTGCCTTGTGTGAAAAACAATATTTTCCATGGTCTTCTGCCTCATCTTCTGCTCATGCTGAGTCCATTTTTGAAAAATGACAAAATATAACTCCTAAAACTGCTAAAACTTGATGCCACTCCGTTTTTGTTTTTATTTCCAGAAGAAGAAGAAGAAATGTCTTCAGAGGTTTTTGTGTTGTTTCTTTCAGTAGTTCAAGGTGCAGCGCCACCACAGGCGAGCGGGAGAATAGTTTGGTTCAACAGGTTGGCTCGACTGCACAGTGCAGTGTGAATGCAAACGCACCAGTTCAAATGTAAACAAAATGTCATGAATATTGGTCCCCAACCGAACCGAGTCTACCGGACTATCAGGTGTGAAAACAACCTTATTCTCAGCGCTTTGGTAGAAAGCAGTAAAAACAGATGGCGGAAACAAAATAACATTGGCCCTCATGAAGTGAAACAATGGTGAGGGCTAAACTATCCCACTCAGAACTCATTCAACGAGTTTGCTTATGTGAGAGGCAAAGGTTGACGGCTCAAAGATGCTTTAACAGGGCCAACTGTTCAATTGCTTGTTAGATGCTTCAAATGCCAGTAGGAAAAAAAAATGTTTGGGATGTTTTTGTGACATAAAATAGACCAAGTAAACATAATCAGAGACCCAACACTTTTAAGTCAGGTCATCTGGACAGTTTCTTTTTTTTTGTGCTGAAACGTTTTGCCTTCGATCCGGAAGGCTTCATCAGTCAAGGAAACACACAACAAAACTGATTCTTCCCCCAACAGCATACTCCAAAGTGGAACAAACCAGTTCTGCTTGTGATAAGATGGTCTCTTTGGTACGCCCTCTCCTCCATTGCCGGCCCTCTTCCTTGTTAACAGTCTTGTCAAACAGGTTGAAAACCACAAAGTCCATGCTCAATAATCCAGGTATAAAATCCAACTTTTATCAGTCAGGTCATCTGGACAGTTTCTTTTTTTTTTGTGCTGAAATGTTTCACCTTCAATCTGGAAGGCTTCATCAGTCAAGGAAACACAACAAAATTATTCTTCCCCCAACAACTTAGGCGAAACATTTCAGCACACAAAAAAAGAAACTGTCCAGATGACCAGACTGAAAAATGTTGGATATTATACCAGGATTATTGAGCATGGACTTTGTTGTTTTCAACCTGTTTGACAAGACTGTCAACAAGGAAGAGGGCCGGCAATGGAGGAGGG
>NC_056508.1:9012397-9015056 GCF_014905685.2 Nematolebias whitei
GGATCATGCCTTTCACTTCAGGAGGATTTTCTGGCAGCTCGCTCTGCTATTTGCTGGAAATGATCTGTTTCTGTTTCGGCCTGTTGATTCTGGACCCAGCTTCTGTTTCCCATGGGAGCATCCATCCATCTTCACTGTGGGGCCGGAGCCCCCCCTCAGGCCATCTCAAACTGCAGTTGGGCCACCTCGTCGGGTTTGTTTGCCCATTTGAACTGTGACGTTTTATGGTCTGAAACTTTTCTGCATCATTCATATTACTGTCGCTATTTTCAGTTCTCAAATTATCTGGAGTCACTGAATCTTGTTAATACACTTGAATCTGCCCATCACTGCAACTTTCACTGTTTTTGGGTTCTGAATGATCACGTCTTCATTAATGTTTCTCATGATTCGATTATGGGGTCTAATTGTCACACTGTTAACTCCTGTAATTACACATCAGTCACAAAAAAACTCAAGAAAATGTCTGATAATAATGTTGTTACTGCTCTCAGGGATTCAACCCAACCCTGGACCCCCCACTATTTATATGACACTGTAGTATGACATATCCTGAGATATATTCATCAATTAAACGGGTTCTTTCATTTTTCTGGACTGTATAACATACGTGCATTGAATTTAATAAAATGCGGACGTGAGACGTTAATTATCTTTGACTCACCAAACGAGTGGGTCATTTATTAACAGAATCAAGTTTAACACATCACACATTTACATTAATTGGCAAGAATTGAAAAATAACGACATAATTAATCAGCTTTACAACCAGGAAAACCATACGGCCATGATTTTCCGTTGCTTCACCACAGACATTTCTGAAAACATCTGGATTAATTTGCTAGCAGATAGGAGAGTTTAAAGATGGAAAGATGAGGTTTATCTACAGAGAGATGTGTGAGGGAATTTGTCTGTTTTAACCAGAACATGCACGCTCCTTTGGAAATCAGCTTGGGCCAACGGTACGCTTGGTTGAGATAGAACTTTTTACCTTGCAGACGATAGTTTCAGCGTTGGTGTAGAGCTCTCCTTTCAACTCTTTCAGCGTCTCCGTGAGAACAGCTAAAAACCCCTGGAGTCGTGAGGTTATCCAAACAGAAGTTATAATTCCCAAATTGTCTCTGGTTCAGCTTGATTCTCTTTCAGCAGCATCCTGAATTCCAGCGTTCTGCATTCTGGAACTCCAAAAACTCTCTGATTGAACTAGGAAGTGCCAACATTTAAATGGGCTCTACTTCCGGTTCATTTGAGAGCTTCTGATTGGTCGATGGACCCAAACAGAGGTGTGTTTTGTGATGTAAGGTGTTATGAAAAGTCAAGGAAAAAGATTAAGATTGTTTAAGAACAGACAGAAAGATTGTTATGGAGAATTCAGACTTCGTGGAGCCACCTCTCCTAGTATCTTGCTGTAAAAGTTAAACATGACATTTCTTTTCAGTAAACTTTCAGTTGACCGAAATTTGAACTTCGACACACTTACAACTTCGCTCATTGAAGACAGAAAATCAAGAAATGCATATTAACCTGATTTCTTCTTTGAATGAGGATTAAAAATCATTGTTACTGTTTTAAGTAAATAAAAATGAGTAGTTCACTTCAACATGTAAACATTGTTTGAACTAACACAATTTGATTATCAAAACATTTGTAAAATAGTAATGATCATAGAGAATTGTCTTTTTCCACTTGATTAATTCAAGAAAGAAAGTCTCAGGATGGGTCAACCTGTATTTCTGGATGCAAATCAATGAAATGACAGTTTCTGACCATATGATCCTAAGGTCAAGTTTTGACATCAGGTCAAGTTCACTACAACACCAAATGACTTTAAAAACGTGTCTGGGCTTCATTTTCTGCATGTAAACACTCGTAGCCTTCTGAGAAAACTAGATGCCTTGAAAATTCTGGTCAGTTCTTCTGGGGCAGATGTTATCTTCATCTCTGAAACATGGCTCAACAAATCTGTACTCAATAATGACCTGGCAATCAATAGATTTAACATCTACCGCTGTGATCATCAAAAAAAAGGGGGGGGGGGTCGCTGTTTACATCAGAGATTCTCTGGTTGCTAGTCCTGTATCTTCTAAAACAATTCCAAACCAGTATGAAGCCTTATCTGTAGACATCACCTTGAATGGAGGCCAGATCTTAACTGTAGTCTGCTGTTACCACCCACTTTCAGCAACACCTGAGGCTCTGTCCTCCCTAATGGAATTTCTTGGTAATTTAAAATTCAAAGAGATCCTTTTGGCTGGAGACCTCAACATTGATTGGTGTAAGTCGACCCCCCTCTGTGATAAATTCAAGGAATGTTGCCTGTCTCTCAATCTTACTCAACTGATCAACTCTCCCACTAGATTAAACAAAAACCGTCCTGAAAAATCCTCCATCTTAGACCTATTTCTAACTAATATGCCTCACAAATTCCCTGGTACAGGTGTATTTGCCAATATCTTGAGTGATCATTGTGTGACAGCTGCTTTGAGATATATTAAACTTCCACCTACTAAGCCCAGATTAATTCAAAAAAGGGATCTGAAACTTTTTTGTGAACAGTCATTCCTCTGGGATCTGTCTCACTTTGACTGGCATCCTATTCTGTTAACTGATGACGCTTGGAACTATTTTCATAATAGTTTCATTTATTTTGTGAACAAAC
>NC_056508.1:9015066-9015400 GCF_014905685.2 Nematolebias whitei
GAGCTAGCTGACCTCCTGCACTGGAGAGATCATCTTTGGGCCACAGCGAGAAAATCTGACTCAGACACTGATTGTTTGAGTTTTCGACAGATGAGGAATAAATGCACAACTGCTGTCAAAGCAGCAAAACGCAACTATTTCTTATCTCAGACCTCCAAAAATCTAAATGACCCTAACAGATTCTGTAAAACCATTAAATCTCTCTCAGGCACCCCCCAATCATCTGACCTCCCATCACAACTTCTCATTAACTCTGTTCCTGTGTCAAATAAGCACGAGATCCTGAACTGTTTCAACAAACATTTTGTTGCTTCTAGTTTTTTATTTGACACAG
>NC_056508.1:9015500-9018486 GCF_014905685.2 Nematolebias whitei
CTCTGTAGCCCAGGTCAGGCGCTTCTGCCGCTGTTTCTGGTTCAAAAGTGGCTTGACTTGGGGAATGCGGCACTGTAGCCCATTTCCTGCACACGCCTGTGCACGGTGGCTCTGGATGTTTTTACTCCAGACTCAGTCCACTGCTTCCGCAGGTCCCCCAAGGTCTGGAATCGGCCCTTTTCCACAATCCTCCTCAGGGTCCGGTCACCTCTTCTCGTTGTGCAGCATTTTCTGCCACACTTTTCCCTTCCCACTGAGGTACCTTGATACAGCACTCTGGGAACAGCCTATTGTTCAGCAATTTCTTTCTGTGTCTTACCCTCTTGCTTGAGGGTGTCAATGATGGCCTTCTGGACAGCAGTCAGGTCGGCAGTCTTACCCATGATTGCGGTTTTGAGTAATGATCCGAAGGTGGCTGTGGGGGATTTCGTCTTCAACAGAGCCGGTCTCAGCTTCAGTGAGCAGCCCGTTATTTTTACCGAAGGACTGTCCACCTCCGTGGAATCGCTGTTTTCACCTGGAGGAGACGCTCAGGTGCTTTGAAGCGCCGCCGGACCGGGCCGCCAGACCGGAGCAGAACCGGACCAGGGACATCTTCAGCCTCTTCGTCTCTCGGGCTGTGGAGTGCCGGAGCCGGACTGGAGCAGAACCGGACCGGACCAGTGTCGACTTCAGCCTCTCTGGTCAGTCTCGTTTTTCACTGGGGGTGCCTCTCATGCTGTCGGGTGCGGAGGTGTCGTGCAGAGAAGCGGAGGAGCAGCGTGGAGGAGCAGCGTGGAGGAGCAGCGTGGAGGAGCAGCGTGGAGGAGCAGCGTGAAGGAGCAGCGTGAAGGAGCAGCGTGAAGGAGCAGCGTGAAGGAGCAACGCTGCGTGGTACTTGAGAGAAGTTCAGAGTTTGTATCGGAGTTGCTCAGGCCTCCATCCAAACTCACTTGGATAATAATTAATTTTATTCCGGATCACGCTGTTGGCCCCTGTTGACCTGAAACGAGCTAGGATCATGCCTTTCACTTCAGGAGGATTTTCTGGCAGCTCGCTCTGCTATTTGCTGGAAATGATCTGTTTCTGTTTCGGCCTGTTGATTCTGGACCCAGCTTCTGTTTCCCATGGGAGCATCCATCCATCTTCACTGTGGGGCCGGAGCCCCCCCTCAGGCCATCTCAAACTGCAGTTGGGCCACCTCGTCGGGTTTGTTTGCCCATTTGAACTGTGACGTTTTATGGTCTGAAACTTTTCTGCATCATTCATATTACTGTCGCTATTTTCAGTTCTCAAATTATCTGGAGTCACTGAATCTTGTTAATACACTTGAATCTGCCCATCACTGCAACTTTCACTGTTTTTGGGTTCTGAATGATCACGTCTTCATTAATGTTTCTCATGATTCGATTATGGGGTCTAATTGTCACACTGTTAACTCCTGTAATTACACATCAGTCACAAAAAAACTCAAGAAAATGTCTGATAATAATGTTGTTACTGCTCTCAGGGATTCAACCCAACCCTGGACCCCCCACTATTTATATGACACTGTAGTATGACATATCCTGAGATATATTCATCAATTAAACGGGTTCTTTCATTTTTCTGGACTGTATAACATACGTGCATTGAATTTAATAAAATGCGGACGTGAGACGTTAATTATCTTTGACTCACCAAACGAGTGGGTCATTTATTAACAGAATCAAGTTTAACACATCACACATTTACATTAATTGGCAAGAATTGAAAAATAACGACATAATTAATCAGCTTTACAACCAGGAAAACCATACGGCCATGATTTTCCGTTGCTTCACCACAGACATTTCTGAAAACATCTGGATTAATTTGCTAGCAGATAGGAGAGTTTAAAGATGGAAAGATGAGGTTTATCTACAGAGAGATGTGTGAGGGAATTTGTCTGTTTTAACCAGAACATGCACGCTCCTTTGGAAATCAGCTTGGGCCAACGGTACGCTTGGTTGAGATAGAACTTTTTACCTTGCAGACGATAGTTTCAGCGTTGGTGTAGAGCTCTCCTTTCAACTCTTTCAGCGTCTCCGTGAGAACAGCTAAAAACCCCTGGAGTCGTGAGGTTATCCAAACAGAAGTTATAATTCCCAAATTGTCTCTGGTTCAGCTTGATTCTCTTTCAGCAGCATCCTGAATTCCAGCGTTCTGCATTCTGGAACTCCAAAAACTCTCTGATTGAACTAGGAAGTGCCAACATTTAAATGGGCTCTACTTCCGGTTCATTTGAGAGCTTCTGATTGGTCGATGGACCCAAACAGAGGTGTGTTTTGTGATGTAAGGTGTTATGAAAAGTCAAGGAAAAAGATTAAGATTGTTTAAGAACAGACAGAAAGATTGTTATGGAGAATTCAGACTTCGTGGAGCCACCTCTCCTAGTATCTTGCTGTAAAAGTTAAACATGACATTTCTTTTCAGTAAACTTTCAGTTGACCGAAATTTGAACTTCGACACACTTACAACTTCGCTCATTGAAGACAGAAAATCAAGAAATGCATATTAACCTGATTTCTTCTTTGAATGAGGATTAAAAATCATTGTTACTGTTTTAAGTAAATAAAAATGAGTAGTTCACTTCAACATGTAAACATTGTTTGAACTAACACAATTTGATTATCAAAACATTTGTAAAATAGTAATGATCATAGAGAATTGTCTTTTTCCACTTGATTAATTCAAGAAAGAAAGTCTCAGGATGGGTCAACCTGTATTTCTGGATGCAAATCAATGAAATGACAGTTTCTGACCATATGATCCTAAGGTCAAGTTTTGACATCAGGTCAAGTTCACTACAACACCAAATGACTTTAAAAACGTGTCTGGGCTTCATTTTCTGCATGTAAACACTCGTAGCCTTCTGAGAAAACTAGATGCCTTGAAAATTCTGGTCAGTTCTTCTGGGGCAGATGTTATCTTCATCTCTGAAACATGGCTCAACAAATCTGTACTCAATAATGACCTGGCAATCAAT
>NC_056508.1:9018586-9018994 GCF_014905685.2 Nematolebias whitei
AATGGTTTACTGACCATGGTATTACTGTGCTCAATTGGCCTGCCAACTCTCCTGACCTGAACCCCATAGAGAACCTGTGGGATATTGTGAAGAGAAAGTTGAGAGACGCAAGACCCAACACTCTGGATGAGCTTAAGGCCGCTATCGAAGCATCCTGGGCCTCCATAACACCTCAGCAGTGCCACAAGCTGATTGCCTCCATGCCACGCCGCATTGAAGCAGTCATTCATGCAAAAGGATTCCCGACCAAGTATTGAGTGCATAACTGAACATGATTATTTGAAGGTTGGCGTTTTTTGTATTAAAAACACTTGTCTTTCATTGGTGGGATGAAATATGCTAATTTTTTGGGACAGGCATTTTGGGTTTTCATGAGCTGTATGCCATAATCATCAGTATTAAAACAAT
>NC_056508.1:9019004-9020196 GCF_014905685.2 Nematolebias whitei
GTGTATCTGGTCCTGTTTTCCACTCACTCCTCAGTCTGCCTCTCCACTCTTCAGTCTTTATCATTCACACCTGTCCCTCATCAGCCACCTGCCCAGGTGCTCTCATTACTCACTCTCCCTCTGTCTTATAAAAAGCCTTTCTCTCCTCCACTCCTGGTCCGGTCATTGTTCTGTATTCACAGACATCTCAGTCCTCCTCTGTCCTGTCTGTTTTTGTCCACCTGATGATCTGCTCCGCCTGTATACTCTGATGTCCTGTTCAGCCTTGTTTTTGATCCTGTTTTGCCAGAGTAAGTTTTGCTGCACCGACAGCCTTTTGTTTTGTTGTTTAAATAAATTATTTTTATTTAAACTCCTGCCTCGCTCGCCTCCCTGCAAATGGGTTCCAACTGTGAGGATTGTGACACCTTTATCACAATATGCTAATTTTTTGAGAAGGACCTGTACATGCTACATATGAGAGTGGGCACAGGTCCCAGGGGTGAGAATGATTACACATCTTTAAGGTACACCTGGACCTATATCTGAACCTACCATTCTGTGTTTGTCTGTCTCTCCTTTCTGTCCTTTCAACCCAGCCGGTCAAAGCAGAAGGCCGTTTGTCCTGAGCCTGGTTCTGCTGGAGGTTTTTCCCTTTTAAAAGGGAGTTTTTCCTTTCCACTGTTGCCATTGTGTTTGCTCAGGATGGGAGACTGCAACGAAGTGAAGATTCAACATGTATTCTGCTTCCTTAGATAGAGAACTTTACTAACTGTCTTTTCTATGTATATGAATGTTCCTGTAAAGTGCCCTGAGACAACTTTGTTGTGATATGGTGCTATATAAATAAAATTAATTGAACTGAATACCAAGTTGTTGCTTTTCAGAATCAGAATAAACTTAACTGGCATTGCACCGAGATACAACGCGAAAATGTACGTACAGTCGCCCGAAAGATAGGCGGAGTGCACGAAACTGCAACTATAGAAAGCGCGGCCTTTTCTTATTCTTATTCAGAATAATATTTTTGCTTAGATGAGAAAAGTGAAGAAAACATGAGGAGAGAGGGTATTAAAAAAAGATCTCTCACGCCGTGTCCTAGACAGGGCACAATTTGAGGCATAAAAAAAACTACCACAGCAAAGCAACATAAATAGATGTTATACATGTACATATACGCCGGTGAAAACATTTAATTTTTAAGGGAAAGTCG
>NC_056508.1:9020296-9024813 GCF_014905685.2 Nematolebias whitei
CCCCCCCCCCCCCCCCCCCATCTCAGCCATTGTCCAGATAAGAGGTGACATTCATCATCAGCTCAGTAGAGATTCTGTCACATGTCCACGGCCTTGGGGAAGGGAGGGGTGTGGAGACAGTCAAAGCATCTTTGTTGTTTTCAAAACATTCCAGGAGGAGTTGAGATAAGTCCAGCATCAAGGCCACAGTTTGGGTCAGGCAGAACTCATGAATTGTTGTTTCTGCCTTATTAAAATCTTGCTGGTATACATTCCTCTGATGGAACTCCAAAATAGCCAAATTGATCCTTTACGCCAAAAGTCGAGCTCACAGCTTCTCCAAGATTATTTCCCCTTCATGTGTGCTGCTAGAGTCTGCAGTCCTGATAACAGCTGCTCCAGCTCCCTGCTGCAGCTCCACAAATTCAGTCTGAACGCTGTCGAGATTCAACACATCCACACGAATTTATAGACAATCCAGAATTCACAAGCCAAACAGCAAAATAACCAGTTGTCATCATAAATCCAATTTGTCCCCGTCGAGGTAAGAGGGTCCTCCTTATGCCTGACTCCTGTCAAGAGAAGTTGATCAATTTTGTTGAGAGACCAGCTGAACCTTCCAATTAACAGGTATGCAGAAAAAAAAAGAGGCTTTTTAAGGGTTCACAGGACAAAAGAGTGCAGCGGGGAAGCGGGTGGGGGGAGACTGGGAGGCACGTCTTGTTCCACCGGAGGATAGAGAGAAAAAAAAAAGATTTTGCAAGTATTTCAAGCAAATGCCATTCAAACATTTATGTATTAGACCATCTTCTATCCTGGATAGGTTGTACAGAGACTGTCTGCAAAATAACTAAAGCAATTTCTTATGAAAATTTACTTTTTCTAAAAGTGTGTAAGGTGGGTTATGTATTTATTGCAAATGATGAACTGATTTAATGTCTTGAATACACAGCACCAACTTTGTCTCCATCACCGCTGCCTTTCAACATGTTCAACAGACTATATTCGTAATGTGGTCCATGAGGTCCAGATGTTCCTGAGAAGGTCACAGGCACCAGGCTGCTGGCTGAGTATGGTTGTGATCGATGGCAGATGTTCTCAGAGTTATCCACTCCATATGACCACCACTCATCCACCGGCTTTTTCACAGTACAGCACTTGTAAACAAGCTTCAGTGTGCTGTTCTCTTTTTTCTGACCCTGTAAAACATGTCCTAAATCCAATCACCTAGTCCCGTTAAAGGGGATGATGTTGATGAATGGGAATGTGTAGCGGTAGTAGTGACCCATAAGCCTCTACTGAGATTACAGCAGCCAGCCAGACCTCACCAGGAAACAGCTCAAGTTTAAAGAGGGATTGTTTGATAGACAATGGTGTCTACCTGGTTTTAATCCCCCGCTCTGAAAGAGTGCACGGGGATTTGCAGAGTTTAATAAATGAAAGTGCTCCAATAATCAGGATTTGACAAAGTGCCCCTTTGTGATAATCGGACATTTTTACAGCATGGATTTTGACATCTGCTGCAGCGAGTGGTGTTACCCTCCAGCTGCATGCAGCACACATTTCCAAGACATTTCCTTCTGAGATCAACAAAAATCTGGAACTGAACGTTTAATCTTTTCGTGAACAGCTTATTTTTTCCCCATACAATGCAGCAGAACAAGAAAGTATAGGAGACAACTGGCCAGCCACTTGGCAGAGGCTAATAGATCAAGAATGTGTAATTACATCACAGTTAAGAAGGAAAGCTGCATTTGAATAATTAAAGTCCAGCATATCATCAGTGAAGCAGAATAAAAGAGTTTTAAAATCAGGGATTCCAACAATAAATCCCAGCAGGCCAGATGTAAGATCGGGAGGGGCTGCTGAGTTTTGGGGTCAGAATAAATCAAAAGTCCTACAGGAGTGCTGCCTTTTCCAGCACAGCTTAAAGGCTTGCGTCAACTCAACATGCTGTAATCCACAGATTAGCTCATATAATCACCTGTAACTACACCTGGGCGTTGGTGTTACTCGGGGCCAGCGGGGGCCCAAATGTGCTCTGCACTCTTATGCGAATGACAATAAAGAACCTCTATCTGTATAATACTTTCTGATTCATATATCCACTGTTATTATTATATTATTTTCATTATTTTTAAATCAATTTATTTTTCATTTTCTTATTTGATCAGTTTATTATTATTATTAATATATCTATTATAGCTGTTAGCAGCACCTTTCTTTGTTTTATGCATTTATTCAAAAACAGTATATCTTGAATTAACCACCTTTTTCTTCTTTCTAGTGAAGAGAACTTGTAACCACTTCCTGGATCTCTTTTCAGAGGTTCATAAGTGGTTAAGTCACTAAGGAGTGTCATAACTTTCTCATGAGAAAGTTATGACACTCCTTAGTGACTTAACTACTTAGTGACTTAACTACTTATGAACCTCTGAAAAGAGATCCAGGAAGTGGTTACAAGAAAAAGTTAATAGATTGCCTGAAAATTTTGGAGCAGGACAAGGCTATTGACCGTTTTCTGTACCACAGACTGTACCCAGGGGAGGCCACACCTAGTCTGTATGGTTTACCTAAAATCCACAAACAAGGTGTACCTTTAAGACCAATTGTTAGTATGATTAACTCTGTCACTTACAATGTTTCCAAATATCTGGCGCCTGTACTCATCCCTTTAGTTGGCAGCTCAGTGTAGTGAACTAAGCTTCAGGTCAAAGTCCTGGCCTTGAGGGCCTTCCTGGGACAAGAACTGTATTTCATTGATTTGGGTCCAGAAACACAAGATTAAGTTCATCCAGAGACTTTCTAAGTGTCCTGCACTGATCAATTGAAAGAACACTCTCTTTTTATATTATCATTACTATTTTTACAAATGTTTGATAATCAAAGTGTGTTTAGTTCAAACCATTTTTAAATGTTGAAGTGAACTAATCATTTTTAATCAACTGTGAAACAGTATTAGTGATTTTTAATCCTCATTCAAAGTAGAAATCAAATTGGTATGTGTTACGGAGTAATTCATGCATTTTCTGATCTTCTGTTTGAAATGAGCACATTGTGAAGTTGGTCAAAGGTCGAAAACAAGTTGTTGGAACGAACTGTCATGTTTTTAAATCCTCTCAGACGTAATATAGAGAAGCTGGCACCTGTTTTCACCCAACTCGTCCAAACATTTCTCTAGCCTGTCTCTAAAACATTTTCAATCTGTTCCAAAAATTTTCTGTTTTTCTGACTTCTAGTGACCTCTTACGTCACAAAAACACACCCCTGTCTGGTCGATTTTGACCAATCAGGAACCTCCCAAATGAACCGGAAATAGAACTCTTTAAATGTCGGTACTTCCTAGTTCAAACCGGCTTCAGTCGTTTGCAGCTCCAGTCGAGTGCAATCGAGTTCAGTTCTGGGAGCAGAACCGAACGGAAGAAGTGCTGGGAGAACAGAAGTCCAGACATGATCCAGAGCTCTTCCGAGTCTTGTGGGAATTATGCAATCTTCCACATCTGAGTGGAACTTCTGACAGACTCCACTCATGCGAGTCCACCCGTGAGGTGAATAGTTGTTGATGAAGTCCCGCCACCACTCCGGACGGTTCTCTGCCATCCTACGGAGACGCTGGACCGGTAGCGTTAACTGGAGCTCCGTATCCGCTGATTCATCGTCAGAGAGGTAATGAGTCGAGTTTACTACCGAGCGTACCGAGGAAAGCTGGGTTCGAATGGAGGGTGCCGTTCTGTTCAACACTTTCACTCACACACACCATCTCCCTCCCTCTAAACTTCATCTTTCCATCTTTAAACTCTTCTATCTGCTAGAAATCATTCCAGATATTTTTAGAAATGTCTGTTGTACAGCTGGAAGCAAGGGAAACCATCGCCGTATGGTTTTCTAATTGTAAACTGATTAATTAACCTGTTGTTATTTTCATATTTTGCCAAATTAATGTAAATGTTTGATGTTAAAATTTGATTCTGTAAATAAATGACCACGTTCATTTTGATGGGTCAAAGAAAATTAACGTCTCACGTTACGTTTTTAATAATTCAATGCACGACATTATTCAGTCCAGAAAAATGAATGAATACGTTTAATTTATGAATATATCACAGTATATGTTCATCTACATCAGAACACCACATACAGAACACCATGGACTTTGTGGACAAGGTGAGGGATGTCATCATGGAGACTGATGAAACAATGGTCTCTTTTGATGTCACATCACTCTTTACGTGCATTCCTGTTGATGATGCAGTAGAGGTGGTCAGTTTAAAATTAAAATCAGACACCACTCTGAGCAGCAGGACCACACTTTCTACAGAACAACTGTGTCAACTCTTGAAACTGTGCCTGCAGTCAACCTACTTCACATATGGGGAGCAATATTATAGGCAGAAACATGGGTGTGCTATGGGGTCTCCAGTTTCTCCTATTGTTGCCAACCTGTACATGGAGGAGGTAGAAAAGAGAGCCTTGACGTCCTTTTCAGGGACACCACCAAGTCATTGGTTCAGGTATGTTGACGACACCTGGGTTAAAAT
>NC_056508.1:9024913-9025957 GCF_014905685.2 Nematolebias whitei
CTGAGACGGTGCTATTTAAGAGACTGAGCTGAATACAGCTCCTCAGACTGAGGAAGTCTCTCGGATGAGAGACGAAACGTTTCTACATTTTTTTGTTGATTTGCTTTGTTTTGTTTTTTTGAATGTCCAGAGGACCAGATTTAACTTTTTTAGATGATCATTGAATGATGATTTATTTCAACTTTCGTGTCACTTTTACACACACACACCCTCCGCAGACCGTCATTTTTTAAATCTTCTCCCCCGTGAGCTCTGCGATTTGTTTGCCCAGAGCGCTGTCTGCAAGCAATCTCTGGGGAATCTCATCACAGTCACTAATGCCCCTTTTCCACTGTCACAGTGCAGATCAGGTCTGTTCAGGTCGGTTCAGATCGCCTCGGGTCTGTTGCGTTTCCATTTACACTTCTGGACCGGCTCTGTAGGTGGTTAGAGCAGTCACTTCACAGCAAGGTCACAGGTTCGACTGCCAGCCTTTGTGTAGTTTGCATGCACTCCCTGGTCAGATTGCTGAGGTTTACAGTCACCACTAGGGGGTGACATTTAGTAGCAGCACTGATTTTATTTTTTTTTTATCAGTAAGTGCCAGCCCGTTCTTCAGTGCAACATCTTAAAATAAACTTTTGGACTTTATCTTTTACATTTCACAAACATTAAGACAAAATTAGCAAAAGTTTTATTAGTTATAATTAAAGTTTAGCCAGAAAACATAAATACATACATACAATTTAAAAAATATTCATGTTTGAATCTTTTATAGACAAAAGCATCGAAGGAATAAACACTGCCTGGCCAAAATAAAGTTGCCACCAAAAAAAAAGTCACAATAATATTTCATTTAGCTTTGATTACAACATGCATTCACTGTGGCATTGTTTGGATACGCTTCTGCAATGTCACAAGATCTATTTCCATCCATTGTTGCATTCATTTTTCACCAAGATAAGACTAGGCACTAGGCATGATGGGTGCATCACTTCACCTACCTTTCTTCTTAACCTGATGCACCCATCACTCTGGAACAGGGTAAATCTTGACTCATCAGAC
>NC_056508.1:9026057-9030742 GCF_014905685.2 Nematolebias whitei
GAACCATATTTATTTATTCTTTTTCTGGACTTGTCATTTCCAATGATATTAGCTTTTATGTTTGCCAGAAACAAATCTTTATACACAGGAAAAATCTCTGCATTTCTCTCTGTATAAAAAAAGGTTGAATGAATGAATGAATGTTGTGCCTAAAATAAGGGTATCATTGCTTTTTGAATATAACCAAATATAAATTCCATAAAAACATGTCCTTTGTCGTTCATTTTTATGTGTATTCAGGATGGCACTGGTAATTTATTCAGTTTACTGAGATAAACCCATAAAATCTGACTAATTGTTACGTTAACAAAGCCCAGCACATTTCATCAATCTATTGTAACGTCATCAGAGAGAGGATTTATTTAATTATTTGCTGAGGCAATATGCATTTCTTTACTGGGACACAACTGCTTCTTATCTTCCTAATGAGATACAGAAGTTACTGCTACGCATGACAACAGCCAGATTCTTTACACGTTTGGTCTATGATCCAACATGCTGAAGGTTACTTACTGGTCTAGGTAATTTACTTGGCACCACCTGGTGGGTAAAGACAAGAACCACTGGAATGGAGCACCTTCACTGATGGTGAAATTCTCTGTAGTGAACACCCAGCAGTTAAGAAATGTCTTGACTCATTTGTTTTTTCATTCATTCATTCAACCTTTATTTAAACAGATAAATCACATTGAGCCTCGAAGACTCATTTACAAGTGAGACCTGTTTGGGCAGACAAAAACAGTGGTTAACTGGACACAAGTAGGAGTTGGAGGCGAAAAAAATCCTATCAGACTTTTTTCTTGGCTGAGAAAAACCCGTAATATTGAAAAAACACCTCGCACAAACAAGCACATATTTACGTAGACATTCTGCAATCAGAAACAAGAGCGGTCAACAATGCTTATAGATGTTCTCGAGATCACTCTAATCAGTCAATGTCCTCCGGTGAGATCCATAAACATTCTCGAGGTATGTCGAGAAATGGCCAAGGATAACCTCTATAAGAATCCAGAGTCCTGAAATGATGACACAAAGTTTTTTCAGCGGGGTTTCATCTGGTTATCAGTTGGAAATTCCTCAGGGAGGGGGTGGTGAGCATCAGATCACATTTTCTCCAGGCGACTTTAGATAAGATGGCCTTCAAGGACAACCAAGGCGACCAAAATTTAAATAAGCACACAGTTGTTTTGGGGACAGACGGAACTTAATGACATCAACCTTGAGTCTGTGTCGGTCTACTCGGTTCCGAAATGTCCAAATTAACATGGCCAACACCGGTGGAAACGTGTCTGAGTAAAAATCCCCAAGATCTGATCCATTCAGCCCAAAGCATTTGAGTCCGGGTACTCCAGAAATGAACCAAGCCATCATAAAGGCAAGCAGCGTAATCGGGTCCAAATTTGCTGCTGACGACTTCCTTGATTGTAGATAAAACCAGCACCAGCTGAATCCAAAAAGCAGGACTTGTTAAAGGAATATTACTTCAAAAAAGTTGCCCCTTGTCTGTAAGAGAACAATATTTTCAGAAGTTGTACCAGATATCACACCTGAAGAAGCAGGAAATGATCAGCTGGAATTGTTTTTTCTCTCATCCTGTTTAGATACATGCACAGGTTTATCAGAAAGTTGGAGTCTTAAAGCACAAAATTCTTCAACATTCAGTTCAGATTATTTTGTGCAGAATACACAACCAGGTACCCAGTGATGTTTTCAAACATTTCACAGAGTATGACAACAATTAAAGATTAAAAACGGATCATGCAAAGTTTTTAGAGTGTGCATTACATAAACAAATCTCTTTTTTTTTCTAACTGAATGTTTGAAACATACATCACTGACATTAACACAAAATCTGTATGAAAACAAACAGCATTCCTACAAGAAATATGGCCAAAGTCATAAAAATAGATGCTGCACAATCTTTTAGTGCTCAGCGTATGTGACAAGGGTGACTGTCAGCTACTACCACACTACATTTTAGCTCAAAGTCTGTAAAAAAAAAAAAACTTTCGGGTTTGGTAAAATTAACTGTGGCAGCCATCTTGAATAAGGTTTACTTTGAAAGATCTTGGCGGCATGGTGGCTCAGTTGGTAGAGCTGCCGCCTCTCAGCAAAAAGGTCGCCAGCTCAAATCCGGGCCAGGGGCCTTTCTGGGTGGAGTTTGCATGTTCTCTCTGTGCATGCATGGGTTTTCTCCAGGTACTCCAGTTTCCTCCCACAAAAACATGCATGTTAGAACTAGCTATGTTTACATGGACATAAGTAATCGGATCAAACGGCCGTTCAGAATAAAAACGCGTCATGTAAACACCGTGTTTGGGTTAATTTTGTTTATTCAGCGTGATTCGAAAAAATCTGTGATCAGAATGAAACGGGTGGTTTATGCCGATTCATAACCCAAACGATGCACATGAAAACGCTTAATCCATTAACCGTTTTCTGATGATGAAAAACTTACCTGACAGCGCATGTGTGACCAATGTCATTTCCGCCTGGCTAATGCTAATAATATTAGCATGTCGGGGAAGCAAAACTGTCGGTGAGCGACAACATTTCTACTAGAAACTTTGAAAGAGCTCAAAATGATCTGTATTACCTGTAGCTGACAGGGAGTGCAGTAACGTCTCCACCGTCATTAAAACCTGTCGCGGGCCCATTTTGGGTGCTCAGGTTTGTTTTTTCATTCAATCTTTATTTAGACAGGTTAATCCCATTGAGCCTCGAGGACTCATTTACAAGAGAGACCTGATTTCAACAAAGAATGATGACAACAGTGGACAACAAGGACAACAAGAGACAGTTATAAAAAGGCATACAGATTTTTTTTGTTTGTTTTTATATACAAATAAGATTGCAAAAAAAGGTAACAAAAACAGCTAGATTATAAGACGAATGTAGAAAACTAAAAACAAGAACATGTCCGCATTGGTCTTTGCCAGGAGTCTAACAGATTCTTAAAGCCACTTAGAGAGGTCAAGGTCGAGAGCTTCAGGTCTTTTTGCAAGATATTCCAGGAAACAGGAGTGGAGTAGGAGAAGGCCCTTTTGCCTAGTTCAGTCCGCACTGAGGAAACACTGCATGTAATAATGTCCTGAGAGCGCACACTGTAGCTGCACTCACACAGAAACATGTAGGAGGAGATGTATGAAAGAAACAGACCAAGAAGTGATTTAAAGATGAAAATGTACCAGTGGGAGAGTGTGCGTGAAGTTAATGACGTCCAGCAAACCAGTGAATATAGGGTGCAGTGGTGGGAACGATAATCACAGCCAGTTATGAATCTTAGTGCACCGTGATAGACAGCATTCAACATCTGCAGGGTGCTTGTAGGAGCATTCATGCAAATAACGTCACCGTAGTCAATGGAGGGAAGGAAAGTCACAATTACAAGGCGTTTCCTAGCATTCAGTTAGACAGGATCTGTTTCTGAAAAAGAAACCCAGTTAACTTTCAATTTCTTTACTAGGTTTTCCACATGGAGCTTAAAAAAGAGATGTGAATCGACCAAGATATCCAAATATTTAAAGAAAAAAACAAAAAACTAAATGGGGACACCATTTGAGGATGAAATCGGAGGAAGAACTGCTGGGACCGACTTCCTGTTTGAAAAAAACATCCCTTTGGTTCAACAAAGTCCATGCTCAACATTCTAGGTATACAAGCCAACATTTTTCAGTCAGGTCATCTAGACAGTTTCTTTTTTTGTACTGAAACCTTTCGCATTCGATCCGGAAGGCTTCATCAGTCAAGAAAACACACAACAAAACTGATTCTTCCCCCAACAGTATACTGCAAAGTGAAACAAAACACTTCTGCTTGTGATAAGATGGTCTCTTGGGTACGCCTCCTCCTACATTGCCGGCCCTCTGCCTTGTTGATAGTCTTGTCAAACTGGGCCGGCAATGGAAGAGGGGACGTACCAAAGAGACCACCTTATCACAAGCAAAACTGGTTTGCTCTACTTTAGTGTAAGCTGTTGTGGAAAGAATAAGATTTGTTGAGTTTCCTTGACTGATGAAGCCTTCCAGATCGAAGGTGAAAAGTTTCAGCACAAAAGAAGAAACTGTCCAGATGACCTGACTGAAAAATGATGGATTGTATACCTAGATTATTGAGCATGGACTTTGTTGTTTTCAGCCAGTTTGACAAGACTGACAACAAGGAAGAGGGCCAGCATAGGAAGAGGGGGTGTACCAAAGAGACCATCTTATCACAAGCAGAACTGGTTTGTTCCACTTTGGAGTAAGCTATTGGGGGAAGAATACGTTTTGTTATGTGTTCCCATGACTGATGAAGCCTTCCGGATCGAAGGCGAAACGTTTAAGCACAAAAAAAGAAGCTATCAAGATGACCTGACTGAAAAATGTTGGATTGTATACCTGGATTATTGAGCATGGACTTTATTGTTTTCAACCAGTTTGAATAGACTATCAAAAAGGAAGAGGGCCGGCAATGGAGGAGGGGGGCGTACCAAAGAGACCATCTTATCACAAGCAAAACTTGTTTGTTCCATTTTGAAGTAAGCTGTTGGGGGAAGAATCAGTTTTGTTGTGTGTTTCCATGACTGATGAAGCCTTCCTGATCGAAGGCAAAACGTTTCAGCACGAAAAAAGAAACTGTCCAGATGACCTGACTAATAAATGTTGGATTGTATACCTGGATTATTGAGCATGGATTTTGTTGTT
>NC_056508.1:9030842-9032193 GCF_014905685.2 Nematolebias whitei
AATGGAGGAGAGGGCGTACCAAAGAGACCATCTTATCACAAGCAGAAATGTTTTGTTCCACTTTGGAGTAAGCTGTTGGGGTAAGAATCAGTTTTGTTGTGTGGTTCCTTGACTGATGAAACCTTCTGGATCGAAGGCAAAACGTTTCAGCACGAAAAAAGAAACTGTCCAGATGACCTGACTAATAAATGTTGGATTGTATACCTGGATTATTGTGCATGGACTTTGTTGTTTTCAACCCGTTTGACAAGACTGTCAACAAGGAAGAGTGCCGGCAATGGAGGAGGGGGTGTACCAAGGAGACCATCTTTTCACAAGCAGAACTGGTTTGTTCCACTTTTAAGTAAGCTGTTGGGGGAAGAATACGTTTTGTTGTGTGTTTCGTTGACTGATGAATCATTCTGGATCGAAGGCGAAATGTTTCAGCAGAAAAAAGGAAACTGTCCAGATGACCTGACTGAAAAATTTTGGATTGTATACCTGGATTATTGAGCATGGATTTTGTTGTTTTCAACCAGTTTGACAAGACTGTCAACAAGGAAGAGGGCCGGCAATGGAGGAGAGGACGTACCAAAGAGACCATTTTATCACAAGCAGAACTAGTTTGTTCCACTTTGGAGTAAGGTGTTGGGGGAAGAATCAGTTTTGTTGTGTGTTTCCATGACTGATGAAGCCTTCCTGATCGAAGATGAAAAGATTCAGCACTAAAAAGAAACTGTCCAGATGACCTGAATGAAAAATTTTGGAATGTATACCTGGATTATTGAGCATGGACTTTATTGTTTTCAACCAGTTTGACAAGACTGTCACCAAGGAAGAGGGCCGGCAATGGAGGAGAGGGAGTACCAAAGAGACCATCTTATCACAAGCAGAACTGGTTTGTTCCACTTTGGAGTAAGCTGTTGGGGGAAGAATCAGTTTTGTTGTGTGTTTCCTTGACTGATGAAGCCTTCTGGATCGAAGGCAAAACGTTTCAGCACGAAAAAAGAAACTGTCCAGATGACCTGGCTAATAAATGTTGGATTGTATATCTGGATTATTGAGCATGGACTTTATTGTTTTCAACCAGTTTGACAAGACTGTCAACAAGGAACAGGGCCTGCAAAAGAGGAGGGGGTGTACCAAGGAGACCATCTTTTCACAATCAGAACTGGTTTGTTCTACTTTTGCGTAAGCTATAGGGGGAAGAATCAATTTTGTTGTGTGTTTCCATGACTGATGAAGCCTTCCGGATCAACAGCGAAAGTTTCAGCACGAAAAAAGAAACTGTCCAGATGACCTGACGGAAAATTGTTGGATTGTACACCTGGATTATTGAGCATGGACTTTCTTGTTTTCAACCAGTTTGACT
>NC_056508.1:9032293-9044151 GCF_014905685.2 Nematolebias whitei
CCAGATGACCTGGCTAATAAATGTTGGATTGTATACCTGGATTATTGTGCATGGACTTAGTTGTTTTCAACCAGTTTGTCAAGACTCAACAAGGAATAGGTCCGGCAATGGAGGAGGGGGCATACCAAAGAGACAATCTTTTCACAAACAGAACTGGTTTGCTCCACTTTGGAGTAAGCTGTTGGGGGAAGAATAGATTTTGTTGTGCGTTTTCATGACTGATGAAGCCTTCCGGATCGAAGGCAAAATGTTTCAGCACAAAAAAAGAAACTTTCAAGATGACCTGACTGAAAAATATTGGATTGTATACCTGGATTATTGAGCATGGACTTTATTGTTTTCAACCAGTTTGACTAGACTGTCAACAAGGAAAAGGACCAGCAATGGAGGAGCGGGCGTACCAAAGAGACCATCTTTTCACAAGCAGAACTGGTTTGTTCCACTTTCGAGTAAGCTGTTGGGGGAAAAATCTGATTTATTGTGTGTTTCCATGACTGATGAAGCCTTCCAGATCGAAGGTGAAACGTTTTAGCACAAATAAAAGAAACTGTCCAGATGACCTGGCTGAAAAATGTTGGATTGTATACCTGAATTATTGAGCATGTCATATCAATGTGTGTAGAAGTGCTCACTGATGATGCACAATAAATCTGGTGCAGATCGTATGATGATAGTCAGTGATAACTGACTATAACTGTAGGAATGATGTAGGGGGCACTGTGGAGGCTATTGGCCACTTATCATGGATACCTGTTCAAGGGGTGGATAATGATCGATCATAGTGATTTTCGTACACCTCGGCTCAAATCTGTGCAATTTACAGCCAAACGTATTGCAACGGCGTCACTTCTTAATTCGCCATGCCGCCTCGCCCATATCCTCCAGCAAAAATGTTTTGCGCTTTAAAACAAGTCAGAACAACTTGTTAAATGTCTTCTAACACAGGAGCATCCTGATTAGGTCAAGGTGTCAGAGGGGGCGGGGCTTTGATGACATTAGAATATGACAAGAGAGGATCATTGGGCATCCAACAGAGATGAGTCATGCCAAGTTTGGTGCAATTCGGTCTTTTAATGTGAAAGTTCTAGCATTTGGAATTTAGGGCGTGAAGCGCAACTTTGACGTCTGGCCATGCCCCTTTAACATATACAAAAATGCAAGCTTTTGATAACTTTTACTCCCCAGTGTATTAAGGGCATATGAACCAAGTTTGAAAGCAATCCTTCCAAATTCCTAGGAGGAGTTTGTTAAAATTCGCCATGTATGAAAATTGAAAAATGCCCAAAAATGATCATTTGACCCAAAATGGCCGACTTCCTTTTGAGTTCGTTCCAGGGCTCCAAGAGACTTTTTCATAGGTCCTGACAAGATACAGATGTTCGCAGAGTTTCAGAATTATCAGTCATAAATTGGCTTGGGGCTGAGGTTTCAAAATATTCTAGGGGGCGCCGTGGAGGCTATTGGCCAACTTATCAGGGATTTCTGTTCAAGGAGTGGATAATGATCGATCATACTGTTTTTGGTGCACCTTGGCTCAAATCTGTGGAATTTAGAGCCAAACGTATGGCGACGGTGTTAAGTCTTACTTCGCCAAGCTGTACCGCCCACATGCTCCACCCAAAACTGTCATTGTTGGAAAGCAAGTTACACCAACATGTTTTCAGTCACTGGACACACTATCATGCTGATTATGTCCCAGGAATCAGATAAGGACCATTCAACGGAAAACTTTACACTTCCTGTTGTCAGGGGCGTGGCTTAATTGATGTCATGATTTGACCATTCAGTCTTGCAGGGGACCAGATGTGGATCAATCTTTGAAGGTTTGATGTCTCAGACAGTTTTCATGTAGGAGCTATTAGCGTTTTGTTTTTCATGGCGAGATGTCAAACTTTGAGGTGTGGCCCCACCCCTTCCACATGCTCCAAAATGCACCGTTTAGATAACTTTTCGTCCCCCATGCCTTTTGACCAAATTGGCCAAGTTTGAAACCGATTGCGCAAAATCCCTAGGACGAGTTTGTTCAAATGTGGAGGCTGTAAACCACCAAAAAGATGTGAAAATTGGGATGGCATTCCAAAATGGCCACCTTCCTGTTTATTGTACAATGTTGGTGCTAGAGGATTTTCTGTGCATCTTGGGGAAATGGACAAGTGTACCGAATTTCATGCTTCTACGACAAACTAAGGGTAATGCGGAGGGTATTTTGAAAATTTCCAGGTGGTGCTCTTGAGCCGTTTCTGTTGTGATTTTTGCGACTCCCTTAAAATATGTAATTTTTCACCAGTCTTGATGTGTCTGCCAAATTTGGTGAGTTTTGGGAAATGTTAAGGCCCCCAAAAGACCAATTCATTTGACGGAAAAATTGCTTGGGCCTAATGAACTGAGCGATTACAATAGGCATTTGCAGCACTTCGCTGCTCGGGCCTAAAAAGTGCTTTTAAAGGCTTATTGTGCATCAGTCCAGCACAACAGGAACACTGTAACTATCTTTCTCTTCTCGTTGTGGCCAACTTGGACAAGTTACCTTTTTATTTTCTTGGCCAGTGTCTGTGCAAACATTTATTCATTATATTCTAACAAGCAGAGAGAACGCACCAACAAAGACGGCTTTGTTTAAAATAAATACATCCCTCTCATAAAGAGCACCCATGGTGTGCAGCTGCAGCACTCAGCACCCTGTGCTGCTGCTGAATCCCATCAGCTGACTGGTTAGTTATTCTGGTTAGCACATTTGAAACAGAGTTGGTCCCAAATTCACCTCTGCATCAGGCTCTCCACATGACATCGGCTTATCCTGATGCTCCTTGTAATGTAGAGATGATGCTGAGGCATCCGTCACCTCCCACTGCACAGTCCCTGTGGTTCTGGCCAAGCTAGGATGACCCTGTTGTTTTCCGTCTGAGCTGGGAGGTTTGGTGTCTTGCTCCTGCAGCAGGTGCCGGTATTTCTTTTTCAGAACGAGATACTTCTCACCCTGTATTAAAACAAAACAATGTGTATTTAAAAGCAGGACTGTTTCTGCAGTTTGTAAACCACAGATTTGTCTAGAAACCAGCAGATGTTAGAGATTTATAATGTAAAAATATTACTAGAAACAACTCATATTTTTTTCACCTAATTTCTGCTTGAGTGCAAGTACTAAAATACTAACCAGTCCTAATGACCCTCCTCGATAACATGAGTCAGCTATAGAAATCTGTGCAGCATCACACGATCCTGCTTTTGGTTAGTTTCCAGCTGAAACATTATAATTCTCACCTGCATAAGCAATACTTAAATAAAACAACCCATCCATCATCCATCATCTTCCGCTTATTCCAGTCAGGTCGTGGGTGCAGCAGCTGGACCAGGGAGGCCCAGACATCTCTTTCCACAGCCACCTCTTCCAGCTCTTCTGGGAGGACCCCAAGGCATTCCCAGACCAGCTGAGAGATGTAGTCTCTCCAGCGTGTCCTGGTCTTCCACAGGGTCTCCTCCCAGTCACACATGCCTGAAGAACCCCCTCAGGGAGGTGCCCATTAAGCATCTTTACCAGATGTCCGAACCACCTCAACTGGCTCCTCTTGATGTGGAGGAGCAGCGGTTCTACTCCGAGTCTCTCTTGGATAACTGAACTTTTCACCCTATCTCTAATGGAGAGTCCAGCTATCCTGAGGAAGAAACTCATTTCAACCGCCTGTATCCACAATCTCATTTTTTCGGTCACTACCCAGAGCTCGTGACCATGAGTGAGGATAGGAACGTAGACTGACTGGTAAACAGAGAGCTTGCCTTACATTATTGAGCATGCATCAGGATAGCTTGCCTTACAGCTCAGCTCCCTCTTCACCACAATGGACCGGCACAGAGTCCACAATGCAGTAGTCCCTCGCTACTTCGCGGTTCGATTTTCGCAGACTCGCTCTTTCGCGTTTTTTCAAAATAAGACTGAATTGTGACCTCGACACAGAAGAGATGAAAAGTGTAAGTGGCACTAATGCTGCATGAAGTTTTTTTAAAGTACTTTTATCAGAAGTTATGGGATGAACAAGATAAAGTTTAAGGATGATCAGACGGACAAAGACTACATAAAAAATCCACCTTTCAATGGTTGTATATAAAAAGACACGAGAATGGTACTATTAAAAATACAGCAAAAAAGCAGACCCCCCCCCCCCCAACTGTATTAAGATAAATAAACATGTACAATTTTATAGAAAAACATTACACTTCAAAACCGACAAGTAAACTTAGTTTGACTGTTTAAAGTTGGAGAACAACGTCTACATTTTCTTTTTCTAAAATAGTTTCCAGAAAAAATAAATGTGCACTTGAAGTCCTCTGAGGAAAGCTGTGGTACAGCTAGTTCTATTCAAACATCATGGTTAGTCACCACAGCTTTACTCAAGCTTTAAAAGCTCTGATATGTTACTTATGCCTGTCTAGGCCTTAGTATGATGAGCGTAAACACAAATGAACAGAAGGTATTTTGGATCACAACTTTTCCCACAAAAGGTAAAAAAATATTTACCAGATCACTTACGTTCTCTGACTTCACCACAGCGATCCGGTCGATGATGAGCTTGAATTCCTCTCTGTATTTAGCTGTGGGGAAACAAGTTTCACATTTTAAAACTGTAAAAAAAGAGAGAAAAGATTCAAGTTTTGAATTTTAACATGCATGAATATGTTAAAGGCGTAGTCCAGTGATATTCTGTCTAATAGTTAATTAACTGAGTTGAAGGGTAAAGAGACAAGTCTTTGCTCAACCTAGGCTAATGGCTAAACAAGTGCTAGTTTTTTTCTTTTTAAAATTAATTTCAGGTTTACATAAGAACATGATAAATTAATGTGAAAGAATTCTGCATTAGCTAAACCTCCATATTTTGGAATGACACTGTTTTATTTGTTGCTGGTTTCTTACCAGAACAACTTCATTGTTTCAGTGCAAATGTGTTGCATTCAGCAGCCTCAGCACCACTGACTTAAATATGGTCTGTCTGTGCTCCACACAGATATACAGGTCCTTCTCAAAAAATTAGCATATTGTGATAAAGGTCATTATTTTCCATAATGTAATGATAAAAATGAAACTTTCATGTATTTCAGATTCATTGCACTCCAACTGAAATATTTCAGGTCTTTAATTGTTTTAATACTGATGATTATGGCATACAGCTCATGAAAACCCAAAATGCCTGTCCCAAAAAATTAGCACATTTCATCCCACCAATGAAAGACAAGTGTTTTTAATACAAAAAACGCCAACCTTCAAATAATCGTGTTCAGTTATGCACTCAATACTTGGTCGGGAATCCTTTTGCATGAATGACTGCTTCAATGCGGCGCGGCATGGAGGCAATCAGCCTGTGGCACTGCTGAGGTGTTATGGAGGCCCAGGATGCTTCGATAGCGGCCTTAAGCTCATCCAGAGTGTTGGGTCTTGCGTCTCAACTTTCTCTTCACAATATCCCACAGGTTCTCTATGGGGTTCAGGTCAGGAGAGTTGGCAGGCCAACTGAGCACAGTAATACCATGGTCAATAAACCATTTACCAGTGGTTTTGGCACTGTGAGCAGGTGCCAGGTCGTGCTGAAAAATGAAATCTTCATCTCCATAAAGTTTTCAGCAGATGGAAGCATGAAGTGCTCCAAAATCTCCTGATAGCTAGCTGCATTGACCCTGCCCTTGATAAAACACAGTGGACCAACACCAGCAGCTGACATGGCACCCCAGACCATCACTGACTGTGGGTGCTTCACACTGGACTTCTGGCATTTTGGCATTTCCTTCTCCCCAGTCTTCCTCCAGACTCTGGCACCTTGATTTCCGAATGACATGCAAAATTTGCTTTCATCCGAAAAAAGTACTTTGGACCACTGAGCAACAGTCCAGTGCTGCTTCTCTGTAGTCCAGGTCAGGCGCTTCTGCCACTGTTTCTGGTTCAAAAGTGGCTTGACCTGGGGAATGCGGCACCTGTAGCCCATTTCCTGCACACGCCTGTGCACGGTGGCTATGGATGTTTCTACTCCAGACTCAGTCCACTGCTTCCGCAAGTCCCCCAAGGTCTGGAATCGGCCCTTCTCCACAATCCTCCTCAGGGTCCGGTCACCTCTTCTCGTTGTGCAGCGTTTTCTGCCACACTTTTCCCTTCCCACAGACTTCCCACTGAGGTGCTTTGATACAGCACTCTGGGAACAGCCTATTCGTTCAGCAATTTCTTTCTGTGTCTTACCCTCTTGCTTGAGGGTGTCAATGATGGCCTTCTGGACAGCAGTCAGGTCGGCAGTCTTACCCATGATTGTGGTTTTGAGTAATGAACAAGGCTGGGAGTTTGTAAAAGCCTCAGGAATCTTTTGCAGGTGTTTAGAGTTACATCATTGATTCAGATGGTTAGGTTAATAGCTTGTTTAGAGAACCTTTTCATGATATGCTAACTTTTTGGGACAGGCATTTTGGGTTTTCATGAGCTGTATGCCATAATCATCAGTATTAAAACAATTAAAGACCTGAAATATTTCAGTTGGTGTGCAATGAATCCGAAGTATATGAAAGTTTCATTATTATCATTACATTATGGAAAATAATGACCTTTATCACAATATGCTAACTTTTTGAGAAGGACCTGTACAGGTGCTGCTCATAAAATTAGAATAAAATGAAAAAGTTGATTTATTTCAGTAATTCTGTTTAAAAAGTGAAACTTTATTATTTCCGTTCATTACACACTGAGATATTTCAGAGTCAGAGTTTCTTTATTTGTCATTCGCACCACATGTGGTACATGTGGTGGAACAAAAGTGTGTACACAGGATCCCAGTTACAGCCAACAATAAAATGTAAAAAGAAAAACAGTAATAAGATCTAAGATATGAACCAAGAAAAACGCCAACTAAAAACACGCTAAGCACTAATAGCATAAAAACAATACTCCGAACAGCAGCACGAACATGAGTCAGTGTGAGTAGATGATCACGAATGAACACAACAACATGAAACAGATCAGCAGCAACATGATGTGATTTTTCTAATGTTTATTGCTTTTATATTTATGATTATAACTGACAACTCATGAAAACCCCAAATTCAGTATCTCAGAAAATTAGAACATTACTTAAGACCAATAAAAAAAATATTTTTTTTAGAAATGTTAGCCAACTGAAAAGTGTGAGCACGTAAAGTATGAGCATGTACAGCACTCAATACTTAGTTGGGGCTCCTTTTGCCTGGATTACTGCAGCAATGCAGCGTGGCATGGAGTCGATCAGTCTGTGGCACTGCTCAGGTGTTATGAGAGCCCAGGCTGCTCTGATAGTGGCCTTCATCTCTTCTGGTGTATCGCAACTTCCTCTTCACAATACCCTATAGATTTTCTATGGGGTTATGGTCAGGTGAGTTTGCTGGACAATTAAGAACAGGGATACCATCGTCCTTAAACCTTGTACTGGTAGCTTTGGCACTGTGTGCAGGTGCCAAGTCCTGCTGGAAAATGAAATGTGCATCTCCATAAAGTTGGTCAGCAGCAGGAAGCATGAAGTGCTCTAAAACTTTCTGGTAGATGGCTGCGTTGACCATGACCTCAGAAAACACAGTGGACCAACACCAGCAGATGACATGGCCCCCCAAACCATCACAGACTGTGGAAACTTGACACTGGACCTCAAACAACATGGATTCTGTGTCTCTTCATTCTTCCTCCAGACTCTGGGACCTTGATTTCCAAAGGAAATGTAAAATTTACTTTCATCAGAGAACATAACTTTGGACCACTCAGCAGCAGTCCAGTCCTTTTTGTCTTTAGCCCAGGCGAGATGCTTCTGACGCTATCTCTTGTTTAAGAGTGGCTTGACACAAGGAATGCAAAAGCTGAAACCCTTGTCTTGCATATGTCTGTGCGTGGTGGTTCTTGAAGCACTGACTCCAGCTGCAGTCTTTATGAATCTCCCACACATTTTGGAATGGGTTTAGTTTCACAATCCTCTGCAGGGTAAATGGAATTATTGAAATAAATCAACTTTTTCATGATCTTCTAATTTTATGACCAGCACCTGTATTTGCACAGACATTCTGATGAGAAAACAGGAACAAACTCAACAAGCAGTGTAATTAGAGGTAGCCATTAGTCTAGCCTGGATTAAGACTTTTGCCTCTTTCTCCATGCTCTGACTGATGAGGTACTAAGTATTGATAACTTTTAGGCACAACATCACTTCAAACATGAGACTGGGCCACCTCCAAGTGGTCTAAAAAAAAGTTATAAAAGTATGGAAGCAACATGCACATTAAACTGTTGCTCTGTGTTGAGTCACAATCTTTCATCTGAACAGAAAGGATGTATTTCCCCTTCAACATAAACAAAGCTCCCAACAGATCTGAGTTCATACTCAAAGGCAAAAAACTAAAACAAAACATAAACAAGAAACTTGACGAGCTGATGCAGACTGCTGTGAAAACAACGTGTTTCTGTATATCCTGATGCATGCTCAATAATCCAGGTAGAAAAATCTAAAAAAGTTAAATCTGGTCCTCTGGACCAGATGTTCCAGATGGACCTATGTGTTCAATTGTCCCCCTCTTACAATGCTGTGATTGCTAGTATCACTCAGCCCTCTGTGAGTAGTAAACAGCCATCAGTGTGCTAATGATCCATTGTTAGGCTGATGGTCCTTCTTGAGCATGTGATCAGCTGGTTTTGGCTGTCAGCAGCAAAACTGGTTGATCCACTCTGAGAAGGTACTATTTAAGAGACTGAGCTGAATACAGCACCTCAGACTGAGGAAGTCTCTTGGATGAGAGACGAAACGTTTCTACATTTTTTTGTTGTTTTGCTTTGTTTTGTTTTTTTGAATGTCCAGAGGACCAGATTTAACTTTTTTAGGTGTTTCTGTAGAGCCCATCAGAATAATGTTAACGTTTGTGGAGCAGACATTCAGATTGGAGCAGAGTAGACTTTGACTTTTAAACATATGGGTGCCAGAAAAATATTTTCCTGGCCCAGTATTGCATACAAGCCTGTGACATACCAGGACACTGTGCTCAGGGCAAATAAAGCCTTTCCTTTTCCTGGTGTGCACGGAAAGAGCGCTTGCAGTAGGACAGTTGAACGTATCACACAACAACAGGAAACCCAAAGGAAACAGCTGTTTACATCTGTCTTAACAACAGAATTCCTTGCTCAGCACAGTAACACAGTCAACATGCAAGTTATTTATTAGCCAAAGGTTTGTACAAACACACACATATACACCCCCCACCCCCCTCGCACACATTTCCCCACCACCACCATGCCCCAGTTCTGTGATCTGATTAGAAGCACCCCCGGTCCCCATTAGAGATCCACATCCAGTCATGCATGTGGACATAATTATGATTAAAGTGCTATCATTACAATTACAACGTGAAAATCTGCAGCCACATGTGCTACAACAGACCTGGAATGTGTGGGAAGCACTTTTCTAATTGAACAGCCTTGTCAGATGGCAGAACATCAAGGCAGCTCTCAGAACCTCTGTCAACAGCTGCTCTGCTGACACGGCATCTGGACTGTACATGCTGCTGATACAAGGTCACTTTGGATAATCATTAGGGAGGGTAAAACACAGTATGTTCGCGTTAAAGCCCAACGCTCTGATTGTTCATCTGTTTGCTCGGACGGTGGTTGGCAGTTCGTTGTGAAGCAACAAATGACAACAGTCTGGACTCAGAGTTTGGCATGTAGGGATGGAAGTACCTGACTAAGCTTTACAAAAAAAATTCAAAATATTTTTTAATAGGTATTTTTGTTTGCTATAGTTTGTATGAGTCTCTTAGGAATAGTTTAAAAAATTATCTAATGTAATGTAAAAATATTGGCTGATGGTCCTCCTTTATCATGTGAACAGCTAGTTCTGGATGTCACCAACAAACTGGTTAATACACTACGAGAAGGTGCTATTTATAAGACTGAGTTTGTTGCAGCTCCTCAGACTGAAGAAGATTTTTGGATAAAAGATGAAATGTTTCAACAAAGAAGAATCTGTCCAGAGGACCTGACTCAACCTTGTTAGATTTATCTACCTGGATTATTGAGCATACATCAGGATGCTTGACAAGAGCCTTTGTTAACTAATGTCATCACATCCTGGAACAAAGCCTAAGGCCCCCAACACACAGGACGATGACCCCACTACACTCTGTGACCTACATGAACAGCACGTTTGACATGCACTATCATGCTGTACTGGGAAGACTCTATGGGTATCAACTCTGCATTAAGTTGATTGATCATACTTGAAGCCTTGGCAGGGGCCAGTCCTGCTACAAGTTCTCAACAACCAAGACACACCAGTGGGCATAGGCCTCACATCATGAATACAATGTTAACACACTTTCCCCCATTCCACCCACAATGCCGTCAACCTATGTTGTCACCACTGATAAACCACCACCACTTCACTGCAGAAGCTTTGTGCATGCTCAGAAACTTTGTGGACCAATCATGTTCGGTTACTTTAATGGGGTGCCTACTTTGTTCCTATATACTATGATCCTGAAAATTCTGCTATGATCCTGCTAAGATCATTTGTATGTACTGATCACAGTGGGGTTACAGTCAATTATTGCTTTCTAGTTTTCTCCAGTTGGTGTCCTGATGGACAGGTTGGACAGTTTGACCAGTCAAGGTGTGCGATGATGAGCATTGAACACTCCTTTTGGGTGATATCAATGTGATCATCAAATGAGGGTATGAAAAACAGCTGAGATGGTTGTGTTCAAAGCTGTTTGTTGTAACCATGCAGACATTTTTATTTATCCAATTTGCTGTTTTCAAGCTTTTCAATTAAAAATGTACTAAGAACAAGGGAGCATTCACAAGAGAGTCACTCTGAATCACCCCATGGTTTACATCCTTTCAAGTGGGATCATCTGAATTTTGACCAGTTGTTGTACTAATTGGGTTAAAATCTGTAAAAAATAGTTTAAAGCAAACTAACCATGTAGTGTAGTCAGAATATAGTGTAAAATATGTTGTTAGTAAGATAAGAAACAAAGTTAAAAAAAAAATAAAAAAAAACTTTTTTCAAGTATTTAGGATCCACTGTTCAGGAAAAAGGGGAGTGTGGTAAAGAGGTGAATAAGAGAGTCCAGGCAGGATGGAGTGGATGGAGAAAAGTTTCAGGAGTGATTTGTGACAAAAGGGTGTCAGCAAGGGTCAAAGGAACAGTGGTGAGACCAGCTATGTTTTATGGTCTGGAGACAGAGACATGGACAAAAAAACAGGAGAACGAACTGGAAGTGGTAGAAATGAAGATGTTGAGGTTCTCCTTAGGAGTGATAAGGATGGACATGATTAGGGATGAGATCATCAGAGGTACAGCACAGGTTGAACAACTGGGAGATAAAGTAAGAGAGACCAGACTGAGATGGTTTAGACATGTCCAGAGGAGGGACAGTGGGTATATTGGTAGAATGATGTTAGAAATGCAGCTGCCAGGAAAAAGACAAAGAGATCTATGGAAGCAGAGAGGACATGGAGCTAGTTGGAGTGAGGACAGAGGATGCAGAGGACAGAGTGAGATGGAGGAGGATGACACTCTGTGTCTGAAAAGGGAAAAGAAAGAAAAAGGATACAATAAAAACTACATTTATTTTTTAATGTATTTAAAAAATTTTCTTATACACATCTACCAATTTTTTTCTTCTTCTTTCGGCTGCTCCCTTGCCACAGCAAACTAGGCTGTACGAAGACTCGGCAATTATTTTTATGCCGGATGTCCTTTCTGACGCAACTACAGCCCTCTATGTGGAGCAGAGAGCTGCTATTTAGGGTGTCTGGGGGAGCAGATGGTGGTGGTGGTGTGTGTGTGTGTGTGTGTGTGTGTGTGTGGGGGGGGGGG
>NC_056508.1:9044251-9056690 GCF_014905685.2 Nematolebias whitei
GGGGGGGGGGGTGTTTAAGGCCCTTGCTCAAGGGCCCAGAGCAGGTCAAATTAGGGTGGAGGCAGGTGTAGGTGTTTCACCTATCCCACCCACATTTTGATGTTGTCGGTACCGGTAGTTGAACCAGTGATGTTCCAATCACAGGCCCACCTTCTCTAACCTCTGCACCACCACGCCCTACCAACTGTGCTATTAAAAAAAATGAAACACCTGTGGCTAAAAGTTGTTCCAGACATAAAAATTCACATCATTTTATAAATCATAAGCCTTTGAGGTTGTCTTAGTGCCTATTTGCAGTTGCACATCATGAACAGTGATCCATCACATGGCTGATGGTGAAATACACAAAAAACTGAAATACTGAAATAAATTAAGCTGTTGTAGAGCTTATTCTTTGGTAACATGTGTCACATAAAAACTAAAAGAACCGCACAACAGCAGAACCCGTCCAGACTCAGTCACTGTCTCACTTTTAAGTTTGTTGACCAGATGAGGGGGGAGAATTTTCCAAGAGTGCTGTTTTCTAAACTGTTACAGTTTTGGACAGAAATCCAAACAATTGCACAATTCTCCAAAATGAGAAGTGCAGCATGAGTCAGGATGCTCAGGGTTGCATAATGTGGAGATGAGGTGGGTGGACACTCAATGAAGCTGAGCTCAGAGTTGCTGGGGCTTCACGTGACGCCACATCTGCTCACGTCATTCATTCTTCTACTAACGGACTTTTGAGGCGCAAACCGCACAATTCTGTTTTAATTTAAACCAAATGTGGGTTAAAGCAACAACACGTGTTAACAGGCAGGATAGGTCATATGAGAAGAAAGGAGCGCGCACGCGGCAGTTGTTCTTATCAGCTCGAACCACGCGATCATTTTCCACCGTTTTCGGCCACGTTTCCATTAGTCTAACGCCACGAAGTGGGCAGCCTACTTACCACGTAACTGTGGGTCACTGTGGCCAATAAAGGGCTTAAATGTCCGCAGAATATCTGCGTTTCTCACTCTGCCCGTACTTCCTCCCACAGAGACTAAATGATCCAGCAGCGACTCTTCGCTCACGTCGCTCATCTCGACTCCTGACGACCCGCTTCGTCGTTTTCTTCTTCTCACTCTCTTCCAAAATGTTCTTCTCTGGGCTAATTATTAGATGTAGTAGACAGATGTCTGAAACTTCTCTCCACCCAGACAAGCTGACCGCTGCTGCGCCCCCTCCTGTTAACCCTTTCAAGACACTCGTCCCAAACAGCAGGGCTCGATTTGTACCCACTCCAGTAAAACTCCTGAATTAAAGTGAAAGTAAGTTTTCAAAATGAGCACAGGGCCAGAGTGGGACTCGTTTTCAGGAGGTTTACATCTCAGAGTGGCCCACTTTAGATCACGACCTATTATTATTAAAATCATGTAATTATAACCTTACATGTAAACTTACATCAGGGGCATCCTGATGCATGCTCAATAATCCAGGTAGAAAAATCTAAAAAAGTTAAATCTGGTCCTCTGGACATTCAAACAAAACAAAGCAAAACAACAAAAAAATTTTTTGTTTTTTTGAATGTCCAGAGGACCAGATTTAACTTTTTTAGATTACATCAGGGGCGAATATAGAATCTGTCCTTTAGGGGCCACTAAGTCCCCAGTGCTGACAATCTTGGCTTGAACAATGTGGTGACCATTGGGGTATGGGGTTATGGGTGGTGGTGGTGGTGGGGGGGAGAACACGTTGGTGGGGGGTCCTCCCCAATAAATTTTTTAAATAGACGCTATTTCATGCATTGTGTTGTATTTACCAGTTGTTTATCTAGTTAAATACATAAACACTTGATTCAATAACAACGTCCATGCACAATAATCCAGCTATACAATCCAACATTTTTCAGTCAGGTCATCTGGACAGTTTCTTTTTTTTTTGTTTTGTTTTTTTGTGCTGAAACGTTTTGCCAAAATGGATTCCTCCCAGCAGATGGACTGAGCAGAGCAGGCCCAGTCTTGACAAACAGGTAGAAATGCATCAGTAGTATGGAAACATTTCACTAAAGATGAATCTTCCGGTTCAACTACCGTAAGGAAACAGAAAATGAAACAACTTCCTGACTGTTTGGAGCTCGTTGTGAACCGGTGTTACACCATATTCTGTGACCACCGTATATTGTGACCATAGGGGGCGGTGTTGCATGCACTGTTGCAGGTCAGTTGCATGCACTGTTGCAGGTCACAGAATAGGATGTAACATCGGGTTCAATCGACCGAACCAGAACCAGCTTCCTCTGACCTTGTTTCGTAAACTAAAAGCAAAAAATTTACCTGTCTAAATAAAGGTTGAATGAAAAAAAAAAAAAAAAATCTCTAAACCTATAAAAAAAAACTATAAACATATTAATCTCTAAAACTAAACCCAATGTGCACCACAGCTGAAGGTGGTGCAGGGTGGTCGACCGCCCACTGATTTTAGTTTAGTTTTTTACGTGCTGCATGTTTCTTCACTTTTGCAGCTTAATTATAATAACTAATAGTTTAGGTTTTCCTGTGACTTATTTGCAGTTTGATAAATGGTAGGAGCATAATATATGCTCCCAATGTTTTGTTGGTCTTTTTTTTTTTTGTAAATAATAAATGTCGTTTTTTGCGGTTTTATTTTTTATTTATTTATTTATTCATCTTAAGATCCTATTACGTCATCAACTACTCGAGTTCTACTCGAGTATTATTATGTTAATGTCGAGTTTAAAAATTATGTGGTCGTTCAACCTCTACTCTTTGACACCATTGACCTAAATACTTTGTAGGATGATCCTGTATTAGAAGACAGATAATATGGTCTGACTTGATTGAAAGCGTAAATCGTTTTTGATTGAGGATCTGGGCGTGGTGGCGTGGCAAAATTAAGAAGTGACGCCGTTGCAATAAGTTTGGCTCAAAATTGCACAGATTTCAGCCAAGGTGCACCAAGATCATTATGATCAACCATTATCCGCCCCTTGAACAGGTATCCATGATAAGTGGCCAATAGCCTCCACAGCGCCACCTACATTTTTCCTACAGTTATAGCTCAGTGATACAACATCTGATCTGCACCAGATTTATTATGCGTCATCAGTGAGGACTTTTAGACACATTGATATTGTGGTTTAACATATGACTCTAGTGCGCCCCCTAGATTATTCTAACATTTATATCTCAATGATACATCATCCTATCCGCACCAGATTTTTTGGTGCGTCATCTGTGAGCATTTCTAGACACATTTGTGTTGTTATTTAACATTTGACTCGAGTGCGCCCCCTAGATTATTCCAAAAATTATACCTCAGTGATATATCATCTGATCTGAACCAGATTTTGGGGGCGTCATTAGTGAAAAATTCTAAACACATTGGTATTGTTTTTTTTTTTACTTTTGACTCCAGTGCGCCCCCTAGATTATTCCAAGAGTTATATCTCAGTGAAATATCATCCAATATGTACCAGAATTTATGTGCGTGATCAGTGAGCAATTATAGACACATTGATATTGTTCTTTAACATTTGACAAAAGTGTGCCCCCTAGATTGTTCCAACACTTAAATCTCAGCGATACATTATCCAATCTGAACCAGAATTTTTGGATTTCATCAGTGACCACATCTAGACACAATGATATTGTGGTTTAACATATGACTCAAGTGTGCCCCATAGATTATTCCAGCAGTTATATCTCAGTGAAATATCATCCAATATGTACCAGATTTTATGTGCATGATAAGTGAGCACTTATAAACACATTGATATTGTTCTTTAACATTGGAATAAAGTGCGCCCCCTACATTATTCCAACAGTTAGATCTCAGTGATACGTCATCCAATCTGAACCAGAGTTTTTGTGCATAATCAGTGACCACTTGTAGACACATTGGTGTTGTGGTTTAACATATCACTCAAGTGCTCCCCTTAGATTATTCCAAGAGTTATCCATCCATTATCTATACCCACTTATTCCATTTTGGGTCACGGGGGTCGTCGGTGCCCATGTCCAGCAATCACTGTGCGATTGGCGGGGTACACCCTGGACGGGTCGCAAGTCCATCACAGGGCTACATAGAGACAAACGAGACAAACAACCATTCACTCTCTCATTCACACCTAGGGACAATTTAGAGTTACCAATCAGCCTAACATGCATGTTTTTGTTGTCTGTGGGAGGAAACCGGAGAAAACCCATGCATGCACGGAGAGAACATGCAAACTCCACCCAGAAAGGCCCATGGACCGGGGTTTGAACCAAGGACCTGCTCGCTGAGAGGCAGCAGCTCTACCAGTTGTGCCACCGTGCTGCCCTCCAAGAGTTATATCTCAGTGAAATATCATCCGATCTAGGCCACATTTTTGGTACATCATTAGTGAGCACTTCTAAACACATGGTATTGTTGTTTAACTTTTGACTCCAGTGCGCTCCCTAGATTATTCAAACAGTTATATCTCAGTGAAATATCATCCAATATGTACCAGATTTTATGTGTGTGATCAGTGAGCATTTATAGACACATTGATATTGTTCTTAAACATTGGACTCATGTGCGCCCCCTACATTATTCCAACAGTTGTATCTCAGTGATACATCATCCAATCTGAACCTGAGTTTTTGTGCTTCATCAATGAGCACTTGTAGACACATTGGTATTGTGGATTCATGACATCACTTAAGCTCCACCTACTCAGAGAAAAAAAACTGTTGATTTTTGGATGACACTTCCAGCTTCACACTGTGTAAGATATTAGACTAAAACTTTGTTTGCTAACAGTTGATTACCACACATGACATGTTGAAAAGCATAAAGGAAGTGCTTGTCAAATATTCGCAACAAAACAGGAAGTCATCAAAACTCCTGTCTGGAAGGTCAGATTTCGCCTATACTTGTAAGACCTGCAGCTGGACAAGTAACGACATGGACGGAAGGCGATGTTAAAGATTCGGGAAATGCGCCCTGTGTTGAACGCGTGCGGGATTGGCACGAGAGCATTCGCGATGGCGACTGGGTGGACTAGCTGGAGCTCCTGCAGTCGCCGTAAGGCCGGAGCGGCACTTTGCTGCGAGGGCCTCCAATGCTTCTTGCAGCTTTAATTGTTTGTTTGTCCTCTCTTCTGGACATGTTCAAACCATCTCAGTCTACATTCTTATCTCCCAGTTGTTCAACCTGTGTTGGGGGAAGAATCATTTTTATGTTGTGTGTTTCCTTGACTGATGAAGCCTTCTGAATGGAAGGTGAAACGTTTTAGCACAAAAAAAACAGAAACTGTCCAGATGACCTGACTGAAAATTGTTGGGTGTCTTCTTTCAACTTCCAGTTTCTGTCTGTGAGGCTGACACATTGTCCAGTTTTAAGACTGGGCTTAAGAGTGCATTCACACCTGATAGTCGGTTCATGGAGACACTCGGTTCGGTTGGGGGCCAATATTCATGACATTTTGTTTACATTTGAGCTGGTGCGTTTGCATTCACACTGCACTGTGCAGTCGAGCCAACCTGTTGAACCAACCTATTCCCCCGCTTGCCTGAAGGGGGCGCTGCACCAAGAACTACTGAAAGAAACAACAAAAAAAACTCTCAAGACACTTCTTCTTCTGGAAATTAAAACAAAAAACGAGTGGCATCAAGTTTTAGCAGTTTTAGGAGTTATATTTTGTCATTTTTCAAAAATGGACTCAGCATGAGCAGAAGATGAGGCAGAAGACCATGGAGAATATTGTTTTTCACACAAGGCAGCTGACGGCTCCATATAAGGTAAGAGATATACATGTTTGTTTGTCCTGCGCTGTACACCACTTCTTGCTTGTGGAGCGGGGCCCGGTCTGTTTACATTCACACTGTACTCAAACCACGCTGGAGTTCTGTTCTACCGGACCGAGACCTAGGTTTTAGCCCAGGCCAGAGTTCGCCATTTTGTTCCGTGACAGAGTTCGATGGCGCGTTTACACCTCCCCAAATGAACCGGACTTTCTAGGAAAACAAGCTAGAGTTCGATTAAAGCGGATGATAGTCCGGTAGACTCTGTTCGGTCGGGGACCAATATTCATGACATTTTGTTTTCATTTGAGCTGGTATGTTTGCATTCACACTGCACTGTGCAGTCGAGCCAACCTGTTGAACCAAACTATTCCCCCGCTCGCCTGTGGGGGCGCTGCACCAAGAACTACTGAAAGAAACAACACAAAAACCTCTGAAGACACTTCTTCTTCTGAAAATAAAAACAAAAACGGAGTGGCATCAAGTTTTAGCAGTTTTAGGAGTTATATTTTGTAATTTTTCAAAAATGGACTCAGCATGAGCAGAAGACGAGGCAGAAGACCATGGAGAATATTGTTTTTCACACAAGGCAGCTGACGGCTCCATATGAGGTAGGAGAAATGCGTGTTTGTTTGCCCTGCGCTGTACTCCACTTCTTGCTTGTGGAGCGGGGCCCAGTCTGTTTACATTCACACTGTACTCAAACCGCGCTGGAGTTCTCTTCTACCGGACCGAGACCTAGGTTTTAGCCTGGGCCAGAGTTCGCCTTTTTGCTCTGTGACAGAGTTCAATGGCGCTTTTACACCTCCCCAAACGAACCAGACTTTCTAGGAAAACGTGCTAGAGTTCGATTAAAGCAGACTAAAAAGGGCTGGTGTGAATGTACCCTTAGACTGCTGGAGGACAAACGTTGGTTATGTACTGTAACCCCAGATTCTATGAGTATAGGCGTAGCCCTTTAAGAACTGTCGCTTAGTGGGTTTATCCCATCATGTGAAGCATTGCACTGAAAAATTTAATCCACTTCCATCTGCCGTATGGGTATAAATTACGTTAAGAGCGGGTAATCGGCTCCCAAAAAGCTTTTTCTTCAGCCATTTAGGAGCCAGTGAGGCCCGACGCTTAAAGGGCTATGCCTATACTCATAGAATCTGGGGTTACAGTACGTAACCAACGTTCTATTTCGTATAGGCTTCGCCCTTTAAGAGCTGTCACTTAGTGGGTTAAGGGTGAAGCAGATGTGGTCCTCGCCTCACTGGGTCCATTCAAACACCATACAAAGCGGCAGCTTGCCCAAAAAAACGTCTTGTCACTCAGCTCTCCATGTGCTTAATTACGCGTTGCGTAATTATGCGTACCATGCACAGACGCATGCTGTGTAGTAATGCGTTCTGAGTGCATGAACGCCCTGGAAACGTTCAACGGGGAAAGGAAGATGCTGAAAAAGGGCCATGAACCAACAGATTCACGGCTGAACAATATGAACAGATTAATAATAACAAGTGAGCTGATTATTATTCAAATGAACTGATTGGTAACAATAGCCATGAACTGATTAATGACAATAGAACCAAAATAACAGTCACAACTTGTGGCTGATAACATCTCACACTGTAATGCATGCAGTCAGATGTGAGTTTAAACGGGGTTCCCTGAAACAACAATATTCATTCTGTTAAAACACTAAGGACAGAATGTGTCATGGAACGAGCATCACATCACGTAAATAGAAGCGAATAAATGAGAAGGGTGTTGACCACGCGGCTGCAGTGCAAATATCCTGCATTGTCATACCATTATGCAGAGCAGTCAAAGATGCGATACCTCTGGTCGAGTGCGCCCTGAGGTTATCAGGAGGCTCTAAATCTGATGCTCTGTAGGCTTCAGAAATGGCCTCACACAGCCAGTGTGACAGGTGATGGGTGGATAACGGGCAACCTGCAGATGCATCTCTATAATGCACAAACAAATGTTGAGTTTGACGCATTGCAGCTGTGCGCGCTATGTAACATGTCAACGCCCGCAAAGGACAGAGCAGATGGAAAGATGTTTCTTCTTCTGATTTGTGTGTGTGTGTGTATGGGTGGGGGTGGGGGACCCCTCCAACAATATCACTCTTGATTTAAAAGAGCTCGTGATGTTTTAGGCATAAAAGCTGGATTCGGTCTTAGATCAGCTGAGCTGCCATCAGCCTGAATTCGAAGACATGACGGCGCGACAGAAAGGGCAGATAAATCACTCACCCTCTTAGCGGATGTTACAGCATGGCTGTTTTAAGAGACAAGAATTTAATTGGAGATCCATCCTTTCTAAGCGGATCCACTCAGCAGCCAGACCCACAGGTGCTGGCCTATTTCTGGGTAACTCCTGATCGCTCCTCCCGCCTGGAGGAGAGTGTCCTCCCTCCACGGCAGTTTCCACGGGTGCCCCGATAACAGGCATCGTAGAACCGGGAACCATGGTGCATTCACACGCTCGGGAGCCACCAGGAGAGCTGTCAATCCCTCCTCCTGAACTCGGTTCAGAAACCGTAATATCAGAGGAGGTTGGGGGAACGCGTAAGAAGCGTTTTGAGCCATGGACTGTGAGCAAACGCGTCCACCCCCAGCGGTGGTTCGTCTTGCGGGCTCAGTGAAAACCATAGTTGACACTGAGCATTTTCTCGTGTTGCAAACAGGTCCACAGCCGCTTTGCCAAATTTCTGCCACGTCTGGGCCATCAGATCGAGGTGGAGGGTCCAGTCCCCGTGATGCGGACCGCCCCTGGACATCACATCTGCCCCTTGTTCAGAACATTGGGGATGTACACTGCTCTGATGGAGAGCAGATTTTGGTGTGCCCAACACAGTAGTTTTCTCGCAATGTGAACATTTGGGCTGAGCGCACACCCCCCTGCCGGTTTATGTAAGCAGCAAAAACCTTGTTGTCTGTGTGAATCAAAACGTGTTGATTCTGTAGCACAGGAGCAAAGTGTTGAATCACATTCAAAACCGTGCGACATTCCAGAACGTTTATATGAGCTGTTGTGAGAGAGGCCACAGTGCCCCTACAGCTCAAGATAGGCATGTCACCCCCCAACCTGACAACAACACGGCTGTGAAGACTGACACGTGTGACGTAGGTCTGCTGACAGGGACTCCCTCCGACAGAACCAGGGGGTTTCCCAGTGTTGGAGATCTGTTCTCATGGAGGAAGGAACAATGATCGTCCGTCTCTTTTGCTTCACCGGATCCACTCGCAGATGAGCAAACCATCTCTGGAGGCGTCTCATGTGTAGTAAGCCCAGCGGGCCACTGTGTGAGCTGACGACATCGTTCCTAACAGCTTCATGACAGAAAATAGCTGTTACTACTCTGCCCGGTCTTAAGTGGCAGAGCTGGACTCTTAGAGTGTCGATTCACGTCTGTGATAAACGAATAAATGAGCCCTCATGGTTGTCGAGTTTAGCCCCACCCCCAGATAACAATCGTCTGGGCCGGGAGAATTGAGCTTTTTCCCAATTTATGGTGAAGCCCAGAATTAGCAGGTGTGACGTCAACACCTGAGCCTGTGCCGCTGCTTCCCGTTGTCAACATGTGAAGCGGTCTGCCCACGATCGCCTTGTTGAAAACTGACAGGTCCAAAATCAGTCTCGTTCCTCCGGTCCGTTTTGGAACCAGGAAGTAACGTGAGTAAAAAACCTGTGTTTTCCTCTCCGTCCGGAATCCCTGGACTTCTGCATTTAGGGATGAGACCTGGTCTGGTGATGACAGGACCATCTCTAAAACTCCTCCAAACAGAGGGGGTCGGGCTGCAAGTTGCAGCGTGTAACCCCTGCTATCAGCTTGGCCATCCATCTGTCTGGCGAGCAAGCTCGCAGCCACTCTGTGTAACGTTCGTGGAGTGGACGCACGTTTAGGTGGTGCGTCATGTTTTTACAGACGTCAGCCAGTCTACCGCCCCGATCGTCATCATGCGCCGCGGAAGTGTGTTCTGCGTGACCCAAGGCAAGGCTTCCTCGAAAGGGCTCTGTGCCGCGCTCAAAGTGCCCTGAGACAACTTTGTTGTGATTTGGATCTATATAAATAAACTGAATTGAACTTAATTGAATTTCAACGTTTCCCTCTTCAGGAGTCGCCATAGTGAGTCATCCTAGTTGGTTGGCCTCCTATGTAAAGGTCCAGTTTATAAGACTGAGTTTGTTGTGGTTCCTCGGACTGATGAAGACTTTTGAATTAAAGATGAAACGTTTTACAGTAAACCCTTTTACTGCTCGTTTCAGCTTCTGTTCTGGTCCAGATTTTCTTAGCCTCTTTGTGCTTCTTCTTTCAGTGTTGCATTTGGGTCACAAGTTACAAACCGATAATCACAGATAAAGCTGGAGGGCTTTTTAACCCAGGTATTAAACACAGAACACATTGTCAGATTAATTGTGCCACTGTAAATATTAAATGTGCTGGACTTACACGTTAATCCTTCTGTTCTCCTCTGGTATTATTCCTCTTCCAACGAGACTCCATTTAATTTAGAAAAAAAGATTTTAATTTCATGTTGCCGTCATGTTGCTGCATAAAGAAGACAATATTGTAATTACAATAATTACAAAAAGCTTCTTAAACGCTGAGACAATTATTGAGGTGAGGAGTTTATACTGTCGGGTGAAGGTGGGACCTCATGCTTTTTCAATTTAGAAAACAACAACTTTTCAGAGGATAAAGACTTTTGATCCTCAAGCATATGCTGCCTGTTTTTGGGATGAATTTGTGCCACCAGAGAACAGCTGGCAATACATTCATCACCTTGTTACTTTTAGGGATTGTGTGTCCAAATCAAGAGCAAACAGAGCAGCAGTGGAATGAGTTCTGAAATCCTTTCTTGAAATTAAAGCTTTAGTGCATAATGCAACAATCGCAGACAAGTAAAACTATTGACATGATTGTGGTACCAGATCTGAAGTGGGGAATATTTTTTAACCTTCTCACTTTAGTATTGCACTCAGTATGATGCAGTTTTTCCACAAAATATTTTGTTTAATCGATTTCTTGTTAAAGTTGCAGGTAATTTTTCATTTGAAATCTTTGTGCACAAATTAAATTTTTAGAAAAAATATACTTTGTGCAACATATTTGATTAGCTCGCCCTAAATATTAAAGTTTCATAAATAAATACATAACTGAACAATTTTTTCTGCTCCTGGTGTTGCTACTCACAACCTGCAATTTAAAAAATGGGAACATGTTTTTGAATTTACACAATTACTACTTTTAAGATGCAGTTTTTATCTTTTTTTATTATTATTTGATTCAACAACATCCGTCCATAATCTTTACTCATTTCTTCGTTTTTGGGTCGCTGGTGTCCATAGCAGTCACTGTGTGAGAGGCGGGGGACACCTGGACAGGTCTCCAGTCCATCACAGGGACACATAGAGACAAACAAGACAAACAACCATTCACTCTCTCTCTCACACCTAGAGACAATTTAGAGTTACCAATCAGTCTAACATTCATGTTTTTGGTCTGTAGGAGGAAACCACAGTAAGCAGCAACGATGAGTCCACAGGCCCCGCCGGTAACCCGCCCCTCCAGAGTAGATCCGGCCATGGACACCGAGCCCCGAATCCCGAGGTCATACCTCCCCCCAACAGAGGCCCAGCAGAGCCAGGGCACCCAGGCCCCGGCAGGCAGCCACCAGGACGTGCCCGCACACATCCCACTACCCAGCCCCAGCTGCTGAGAGCTGCCAATGCACCGGCAGCAGGGGGGCCCTCCACCGGAGGGGAGTACAACACACCAAATGGGGGGGGGGGGGGGGGGGGGGAAATTGATCCAAGAGAGGGTACCACCCAAAACCCAACCTGAGACATAAACAGGCACACACACAGAGACACCCAACGGACCCTACGTCAGGCCGTCCATGTGCCCCACCAACCCGACAGCAACCGCAAGCCGGCCCCATGCCAGGGGCCAGAGCAGCAGGGAACAACAGCCAAGGAAGGCTGGCTCAGCGCACCAATGCTTCCCTACAGCCCCACACCACAGACCCGGAGAGGCCTCGGCACACCACCCGTGCACCCCCCCCCCCCCCACACACACACACACAGCACCCCCCACCGCGAATGTCACATCAGGAAACCAGCCAGCACCTCGTCAAAGTGAAGCCATGCCCCCGACCGCCGCCATGCACCACCAATGACCACACACGCACAACCACAGCCGACCCTCCACCAGAACCTGGCTGCCACCCCAGCCAAAGGGCCGGCCACTGCAACCAGGAACCCTGATCAAAAGATCCAAACAACCCAGGGAGAACCGGAGCATCGGCCCCACCCCCAATCGCCCCCCAAGGCCCAACACCCACCCACAGCCCAGACCCCAACCCGGCACCCCCCCCCCCCCCCCCCCCGCCCCCAACCCCAATTGTCAAACAGAGAATGAGGGTTTAAGAAAAACAGGAAGACCCAACTACTCCCTCCTCCCACTCAAATAAGGTGTTGATGCATGTTGTTATATAGTGCGTTTAAAATGGGGGGGATGAGGCGGCAACTGGCACAGACCCACCCCCTCCCTAGAGAGCAGGCAGTGCCCGTTCACCTCCCCAACCCTTGCCCAGAACCCTAAATGTCTACAGGTCCTTCTCAAAAAATTAGCATATTGTGATAAAGGTCATTATTTTCCATAATGTAATGATAAAAATGAAACTTTC
>NC_056508.1:9071690-9092930 GCF_014905685.2 Nematolebias whitei
TGATGCACCCATCACTCTGGAACAGGGTAAATCTTGACTCATCAGACCACATGACCTTCTTCCATTGCTCCAGAGTCCAATCTTTATGCTAACAAATTGAAGCCTATTTTTCTGTTAGCCTCACTGGTTAGTGGTTTTCTTAAGGCTTCAATGCTGTTCAGTCCCAATCCCTTGAGTTCCTTCACATTGTGCATATGGAAATGCTCTTACTTTCACTATTAAACATAGCCCTGAGTGCTAGTTTGTTTTTCTTCTTCGATTTGATTTCACCAAATGTTTAAGTGACTGCCGATCACGTTCATTCAGGATTTTTTCCAGCCACATTTCTTCCTCCCAAGACGATGGGTCCCCACTATCCTTCCAGTTTTTAATAATGCGTTGGACAGTTCTTAACCCAATTTTAGTAGTTTCTGCAATCTCCTTAGACGTTTTCTCTGCTTGATGGATACCAATGATTTGACTCTTCCCAAACAGTGACATATTTTCCACGACCACACGATGAGTCTTTCAACATGGTTGTTTAAGAAATGAGAAGCAACTCATTGTATCAGTTGGGGTTAATAGCTTGTGCCAGCTGAAAGATAATCGCACATGCATAGTTAAATCCAGGTGGCAATGTTTTTTTTTTTTTTTGACCAAGCAGTGTATTCAGCATTTCTGATGAACAATTTATCTGCATTAAAATTTTGAACAATTGTAGAATTTTATGCCACGCAACAAAAAAAAAAAGATTAGCATTTTGAACCATTTTATCTACTCACATCTTCTTATACTTGAGATTCAGTGAAGTGAAATTTTGATTCTCTGTTTGGTGTAAAGAGGCAGCACGGTGGCACAACTGGTAGAGCTGCTGCCTCTCAGCGAGCAGGTCCCTGGTTTAAATCCCGGTCCGGGGGCCTTTCTGGGTGGTTTGCATGTTCTCTCCGTGCATGCGTGGGTTTTCTCTGGGTACTCCAGTTTCCTCCCACAGACCAAAAACATGCATGTTAGGCTAATCATCCTTGGTAACTCTAAATTGTCTCTAGGTGTGAGTGATAGTGAGTGAATGATTGTCTGGTTTGCCTCCATGTGTCCCTGTGATGGACTGGAGACCCATCCAGGGTATACCCCGCCCCTTGAACAGTGATTGCTGGACATGGGCCCCGGCGACTCCCGTGATCCAAAATGGAAGAAGCGGGTAAAAAATAATGGATGGAATGGATGGATGTTTGGTGTAAAGGTGGTTCTGGGTTCAAATCCTTTTTGGGATCTTACTGTTAAGTGGATCTGAAGTATTTTTTTAATCAAACCACAACTTTGGGCAACATGTTTAACCTTCACTCACTATCTAAGGTCTCAAAGGTCAGGAATGTCCCAACAGTAATTTCCAGCCATGGCCATAAACTTTATGAAAACACACAATCAGTTAAATATAGACTTCACTCTTCATCCATGAACTCTGGCCTCTTTCTGGATATCTGAAGTGGAAGAGTTCATTTAAACTGGTTGGTTTTAAGCACAAATCACATGAGGAGGCTTAAAGACAGACTGCTCTGGTCCATTTCACAGAACCGTCTTCTGAATAAACCGACTTCATGAACATAAAGCCTTCTGACCATCACCTCCTGCTGTGTGGAATAAAGTCATCTTTATTTATTTGTAGAGCACAATTTAAAACAGATAAACTGTTATCAAAGTGCTTAACAGAAATGTAGCAAAACATAGGCAGCAAAACAAAAACATCATACAGAATTAAAATTACTGGAGCAATAACACACACTAATGATCACACTAAGGAAAAACAAGCAGTAAAAATAAACGTCAATCATAAAACAACAGAATTTAAAATGAGGTACACAGAACAAAATAAACTAACTCACACCGTATTAAACGCCAGAGCAAACAGGTGCGTTTTAAGGAGGGATTTGAACATCAGGAGGGAGGAGGCCTGCCTGATGTTGAGGGGCAGGTTGTTCCACAGGTTGGGACCTCTGACTGAAAAAGCTCGATCCCCTCGGAGCTTCAGGCGTGATTTTGGAACGACCAAAAGAAGCTGGTCCGATGATCTCAGGGCCCGAGACGGAACATATGGTTCCAGGAGCTCGGAGAGGTAGAGGGGTGCGAGGCCATTTAGGCACTTATATGTCAGGAGGAGAATCTTGAAGTCGATTCTGGATCGCACAGGAAGCCAGTGAAGGGAGGACAGAACAGGTGTGATGTGCTCAGACCTACGTGTACCAGTTAAAAGCCGAGCAGCTGCATTTTGGACGAGCTGGACACGTGAAATGGACGCCTGACTGACCCCAGCATAAAGTGAGTTACAATAGTCCAGGCGGGTTGTGATGAAGGCATGGACTAATGTTTCAAGGTTGGGTCTGGATAACACTGGCTTGAGCTTAGCTACCTGCCGCAGTTGGAAAAAACTTTTCTGCAGAACTGAACTGATCTGTTTGTCAAACTTAAAGTCCGAGTCAAAAACCACCCCGAGATTTCTAACAGTGTGCTTGAGATAGGGCTGAAGTGAGTCCAGGTTTGCAGGATCTGAGGAGGCAGCTGAGCTAGGACTAAAGACGATGACTTCAGTTTTCTGGTCGTTAAAACTGAAAAAATTTGAAGTCATCCATGCCTTAATGTCATCTAGACATTTGAGGAGAGGGTGGATGGAACGAGCACTGGCTGGTTTCAGTGGCAGGTAGATCTGGCAGTCATCGGCATAGCAATGGAATGAGATGGCATGTTTTCTTAAGATGGATCCCAGTGGGAGCAGATAGAGCGAGAAGAGAAGGGGTCCAAGGATCGAGCCCTGTGGGACCCCGCAGGAAAGAGGGACCGAAGTGGACAGACTTTCACCAACCTTGACACAAAAAGTCCTGTCAGAGAGGTAAGAACGGAACCAGTCTAAAGCAGCTCCTGTAATCCCAACCCAGTGTTCGAGCCGTGAGATGAGGATACTGTGGTCGACGGTGTCAAAAGCAGCAGTAAGATCAAGGAGTACAAGTACCACATAGTGACCAGAATCGTTTGAAGTTAAAATAAAATAATAAAATAAAAACACGAGACACGATTAATGTCTTGTTTTTTTTAATGCTGTGCCGTTCAGAACCAGCGTCTTGCTCCAGTAAGCAGATGACACCATTAAGACAGGGATTCTGACAGGTTTCAGTCATTTTATTATTTCATAAGACACTTTGAAGACATTTCTGAAGGAGGAGACATGATTTTGGTTCATAAAACATTAATGCCTAACGAGACAAAAAAAAACATTTACGAATCATAAACGCAAACAATATAAACAATCTTATATATAAAACATAGCAGGCATAATAAATATTACACAAAACACAAATAAACTCAAAGTAAACAGTTAACCTATTTGGTTTGGGTAATGTTTGGAGTAATTACTGATATGAAAAGCTTCTTTTAATCTCCTGGAAAAAGCTCAAGCTCTGCAGTCACTCATTAAAAAAAATCCACTCCAAACTTTACCTTCAAGCTCCTACAGTTACCTCAGAAAGAAACACGAGCTGGTGTGTCTTCCTGCTCCACATCATTTGTTCCTCAAGCCATTTTCTGTTTAGTGCCTAAAATACATGGAAACGGCTTCAGTCGCTCAGTTGGAGGCGGTAGTTCAGCGCACCGTTCAAAGACCTTGGATCAGTAAAAGAGCTTCATGCTCTAGAAGCAAAAATGTGATTTTTGGACCACATTGTTTTGGTCTTTTTGTTTTGCAGGGCTGCACACGTCTCCCCTCTTTGGGTGAGTTAGCAGGTTCACAGGAAGTGGGGATCAGATTTGGTTCAGTCGAAAATCAATGCTATGTGCCATTCAAACACATTCATTCACCCTTACTTGCCATTCAAACACATTCATTCACCCTCACACACACACACACACACACACACACACACACACACACACACACACACACACACACACACACACACACACACACACACACACACACACACGTTTGTACACAAAAATCATTGGGGGCTGTAAAGTCACTCTGAAGGGATTTTGCTACTTAAAGAAAACTGTGCAATTATTTATTTTTGTTGAAGCAAACCAGGAGTAGTACAAGTGTCAGGAGGTCACCACTGATGCTGCTTTCCTTCCTTTTCCCTTTTCATGAAGCCACAAGTTCTGGCGTCCAGCTCTTGGACTCAGGACTGAAGCTCCTCCTGCATGTGGGATGGGGGTGAAATGGTCATACCTCTGCTTGGATGTCTCCTTTCAACCCCCATAATGCTACTTCTGTTGCAAAGTGCAAGCAGTAACTGCCTCTCCCTTTTATTGGAGAAAGTCAGAAATCAATGGCAAGAAAAACAAAACAGAAACGTTGATGTTTAAGTGTAAAAAAACCCAAAAAACAACAACAACCTCAGTCCAAAAGAACAACAGGAAGGGAGAGGGCAGTGTGAGAAAAGAGTGCGTCTGTAGATCCAGAAAACTCAGTCTAGCCACACTAAAACTAGTGTTGCTGATCCTTTGGCAGTTAGACCTCCCTGGAACAAGAAGAAAACATCATTAAACCTGTTGCCATGATGAGGCTGAAGCAGAGTGATGTAACACTTACGATGCTGTCAGCGTGGAGTTGAGGACCAGGGTGGTGCGTATCCTGTACAGCTGGGCGAGGGTCAGCTTCTTGTGCTGCTGCGCGGGACTTCTCCTCTTCTTGCGTGACATTTCTGCTGAGTCTGCCTTTGACTGGCAGCTCCGATCTGAGCGGCCAGACGAAACCAGCTGGGTCTCCTCGCGCAGTCCGGCAGGAGCTCTGTGGATGTGCACGGCCTCCGCCCTGCTCAGGCTGGCTCGAAGTTTGTCCGAGAGTGTTTTAATGCTTAAACAGTCCTCTGAGCAGTGGAGGCTGCTCTGCCGCAGCTCTGACAGGCTCCGGCTGTGTGCCAGCGAGGACGTGTCTGTATTCTCGCTGTGTGACTCCTGGGAGTCGGAGCTGAGGGAGTGCATGCGAGACACGGGGTTATCTCCATGGACGCGCTGCAGGAGGTTATCCTCGGAGCGGGACAAAGTGAAAGAAGATAACCTCTGCAGGTACTTGAGTTTGGACTGCACAGGAGGCCGCCGGCGAGGCTTAAACTGGACGACAGACAGCTGGGAGCCCCGTGTGGCCTCCTCCTCCTCCTCTGTTTCTCCCTCACCCAGCTCCACCTCCTGAACTCCTTCCTCTGCGTCCTCTCCCTCACTCTGGACGGGCTGTAGCTGCAGCTCTCGTTGGAGGGACTCAGGGGAGAGGGTACCGTAGGCACTGTCCATAGAGAGAGATCGAAGCTGGGGCTCCAGCTCGTCGCTGTTGGCCCCCCCCCCCAAGACTGTGCTCAGAGTACAGACTGGAGTCGTCCCTGTGAGCAGACTGCTGGACGTCAGACCTTTCAGACGAGGACGACTCATCCCGATCAGAGTCTTTGTCAGAGCTGCCTTCAAGGTTCGAGTCGGAGGGAGGGAGCTGCTGGTGCTCAGCAGACTCGTCCACGTCCATCACTGACAGGGTCTCAGTGGAACCATCTGATTGGCTGAAAGAGAGAACTGGTTGATTAAAAGCTCTTTCTTTAGGTTGATGCAGATTTCAGCTGGATATCAAGAGAGAAAACTTTACTGATCCTCAACACATCTTCATGAACTATTTAAACCCAACTAAACCACAATGTAGAATCAATGTGTAAAACTAAAAACACTAATTGAAGACTCAGTAACTCATAGAAGCAACTTTAGCTGCAGCATCTTCAGTGTTTGTTCTCTGTACGAACATTCCAGTTCACATTGTTGAAGAAACATTTTGATTCTTACAAACATTCACGTGTCCTTTGCAGGTCCATCTGTGGAGATAACCATGTATAACACTACGATACTGGCATGCACGGATGTGACAGACTCAGTGACTGTGTCATGTGGCAGAAAACAAGCCCACATCATCACACCTTCTTCTCCGTGTGTGACAGTTGCTACGAGGTGTTTGTGCTCATATTGCTTGATTTAAACATCTCTGCTTTTTAAAATATGTTGTTGCACAAGTCTTACTGTATAATGATAAACTAAATAGTTTATTATTAAATAACTGCTTCTTTAAGGTTCTTGTTGATGACTTGCCACCTTTGAATTGTGTCAACCCATGCATGTATGCTATAAATGTCTGATTGTAGAGGTGATCAAACATTTTGATGATCGGCTGATTAAAGGTTTGATCACCTTCTTTCCCTCTTAAATCCCATGAGAGCTGTACAGATACATTTAGTTTTCAATACACTGATTTTGTACTTGAACGCTGTGTAATAAATGACATATGTGTCATTTTGTGGTTGATTACAGGTTTTATTTACCAAATTGAAAAAACTGGAAAATAATTCTTCATTTACATAATACCTTAAATTTAAAGTTTTGACCATAAATTATTTTATAATAGCAATTTTAAGTTCAACATTTATTTCTGTGAATGTGTGATTTGTAAAAGCTGAAGTTGCAGTACTTTGAGTTCTGCTTGTTCTTGTGCCGCAGGATTGGAGAGCTTGAAGTGGAGTTGCTGCTCTCCTCCTCCTCCTCCTCCTCCTCTTCCTCCTCCTCCGTACATCTCTTCTGAATGTCCTGCTGTCGGAGGTCCTCCTGGGTGCGAAGCCTCTGCAGCTGATTCTGAAGAGGAGTGATGGTGCAGCGTTACAACACGAAACAGCTGCAGTGTCAGAAACTGCAGATCTGTGCGTGCTCCAACCTGAACGCTGCAGATCGCATCAATCCAGCTTCGCCCCTGGGTGGCGCTGTTGGCTTGAAAAGTGTAGGCTGCTACTGCATTCTTAAACTCATTGAGGTAGATGAGGATGAAAGAGCCTAAAGAACAAAAAGGCAACATGTCACCACATTTTCAGTACATTAACTTTTTCATGCTGAGCTCTTTGTCTGTGTTGATGAATATTTGGTTTTGTATCTTTCGAAGGATTTCCTGCTTTTCTCCGATTCATATTTCCAGACAAAACAGGACATTTGAATCCTAAATATTGAATCTAGACCACAGCAATCAGATGAAACCAACACCAGAGGGCTCACCGGGATCTTTGAGTTCTTTACAGACGAAGTTGTGAATGAGGAGCGGCTGACGGATAATTTTAACCTTTTCCACTCGCTTCACTGGTTTGGTGATCAGCAGCAGGTCAGTGAACAGGAAACAGTAGACCTCCATCTGTGGGGCAAGAGTCAGAAACCAGGTGTAACTTCAAAAGCAAGGCACTCACGGTGTGTGTACAAAAAGTCGTGTGACTCAGTCGTACCCTGCTGTCTTTGCCCTCTTTCATCCTCAGTGCTCCCTCGAGATGCAGCTGTCGAGTCTCTTTCGGCGAAGTTCCTCTCATGGGAGCCATAAGATCGAAGTGGTTGTACTCTTTGAGGATCTGAACAGGAGGAGACAAAGAAAGAAAAATAAAAGCATGAAGCCTGATTTCACACATATTTGAAAGTGATGGATCTTCATAAATCCTTTCTTGCCTTCTCCACCTCCTCACTGCTGCCCTCCACTGCCTCGTAGGAGTCTATGCGGGCGGAGATGGTGGCCAGCTTCTGCTGGTCCTGACGCTGCCGCATCTGCAAGTCCACACTGTTGATGAAGTCCTCCACTGTGACCACCTTTAGGAGGAAAAACACTCGAGTCAGTTCTGATGCGTAACTTTTACCAGGAACAAGACAATGTTCATACAAGACCATGTTGACTTTCTGTCTGCTGCAGGACTGATTTCAAGATTTTATTGTTAGTTTTTAAGGCTCTTAATGGTCTGGCTCAAGTTTATCGCCAGGATATTTTACAGCACCAGTCTGTTTAGAAGACTGAGCTAAAACAACCAGATACTTTTAGCTGTTCTAAGATCTAAAGCAGAGCTATGCAACTAAGGGCACAGTTACGGAAAGCCAAGAGCTCAGGGGCTGGACATCTAGCATTATTGTCATTAATTAAAGTTGTTTTATGGTTTAAAATCTAGTTTGATTGAAAAATGAACCCACTGGTGGGCCGAACTGAGCACACGCGTGGGTCTGATTTGGCCCCTGGGCCGCCAGTTAAATGGCCCTGATCTAAAGTCAAAAGTAAAGTGTATGGTCTTAGTTTTAACTCTGGGATGAAAGATGGCAGGTGACGTGTGGTTTGATGGACCTTTTCTTCATCTTCCAGTGCTTCCTTGATTTTTCAGTCACTTGTATTGAGTTTATTCCTTGAATTTAATTTTATATCAAAGTGCTCTAAAAACAGCTGTGAGGTTTGATGGTGGACATGCTCACCATGCTGTTGATAGTGTCGCGGGCTGCTGGATCATCGGTTTTCTTCAGAATGCTCTTCAGCAGGAGAGGATATTTGGTGAGTCTCTGATGAGGCTTGGCCAACATGTCAGCCAGCTTCAGACGGTTGCACTGCTTATGGGTCTCTGCCCACTGAACAGAGTCAGACACAGACATGAAGTCAAGCAGCAGAACTGAAGTGGAGAAGAAGGCTGAGTGGGTCAGGATGGGACATGCTGAAGGAACCCAGTCAGTTTTATGGTGAAGCACAGGGAACACTCACCGTCACGTACGTCTTGAAGTGCTCGTTGTCCCTGAGAAGTGTGCGCATGTACTCCATGCAGCCCTCCTCCTCCATGCAGTAACGGATGTAGGGCTGGAACCTGGAGCCGAACTGAGCACACAGACAGACGTCCATCAGTTTTATCACTACATCAACTAATTAAAGTATATTTTGGTGCAGTCAGAATATCCAGTTGATGGTTCAGTGCGACTCCAACTGACCGTCCTGAAGCCGTCGTAGAGGTGGGTGGGGTCAAGCAGGGCCCGGGCCTTCCTGGCCTGCTCCAGGACAGGGACCATGACCTGGTTCCACAGGGACGTGTGGAGGCCGACTATCTCCTGGATATTACTGAACAACTTGTTGGGTTCCACCTCTGCTAGCAGGCCACTCTCCTGCAGGTTCAGCAGCCCACACAAGAACAGCTGGAGGGACGAACAGTTTCAGATTGAAAAAGTAAAATGTTAGACAGAGCAGGAAGAGATTAAAACTACAGATTTGTTTAAATAAACCATTTTCTCAGTCGAGGCTTCAAGGTATTGTTGTTACACAACATGGAGTTCATTGTGCTTCTTATCTGTCAGAACACAGCCGCAGCTTCTGTTGCTCAACGATCAGAAGCAGAACATGAACTTTGTGTCAGCACAAACAGCAGCTTTGTTCTTACATCAGTGATAACTCGAAGCTTCTTGATGTAGGTGGCCTCCGTGTGCAGCAGCTCCCAGATGGCCTCCTGCTGGTGGAACTGTCGCCTCGGCAGCGTCTGAGCCAACACAGACACATGACACGTACAGACAGTGAGCTCCTCCAACAGCATTTCCATGCAAAATCTTTAATGCACTAAAAGTTTCAAGTTTTTCTAACCCTCCTAATCAACAGGAGTATCTGTCAAAATTCAAAGGGTATTTGGGTGTAAACAATATTTTTAACAAAATTTACTTAACTACCTTTGGAGTACACAGTGACTTATCTTTTGTAAATAAAATGTTATTGCTCATAAAGTCATGATTTGTAACAACTACTGGTTGAAGAAAACGTAATTTCCTGATTAAGATGAGATCCAAGTATTAGACAACCCCTGGGAATGTTTCAGGACAGTTTGGAGATTCCCCGACTGTTCACAAACTGACTGTCAGCTGCTGAGACACCAGCTTATATACAGCAGCCTGCCTGTCTTATCTCCTTCAACTCAAGCTGCAGTCACTGTTTCTACAGAGTGGGAAGTCTAAACTTTTTTTTTTCCTTCTTGCTTGACTGTTAACTACCATATTTTTTTACCTATAAGTCACAGTTTTTTGCATAATTTACATGCCCTGCAACTTATACACCGAAGCGACTTATTTATGGATTTTCCCATATTTATAAACCGATTTTTGTCTGAGATATGACTGTTTCATTCATTCTGACTGAAAATATTGAACACTACCATTTTCAGCCTCTAGATGGCACTCGAGTTGTATGGCATGCTGTTGTGTCATGTAATAAGTAAAAGTGGCTATTAATAACACAATTGGCTTGCCATACACTGCCACCTTCATCCAGCTCGCCTGGTGCAACCATCAAATAAGCTTCATTTTGCTGCACCGCCCCAGCGAAGTGCAGCTGATTTGACCACTAAAGTGTAACAAAGTGTTACAAAGTAAAAGTTCAACCGCGACACACCTTTGCTATAATGTTGAGAAAACAAATAATAGTTTTTAAGTGTTAATCTTGTTAAATTCTTGTTAAAAGTCCTCCAGTGCACACTCCTGTGGCCGCCATTTGGCACAACACCGGCCCACATTTCCGGGTTGTCAGCGGTGATGCGTAATAGATGCGATTTATACGACGAAGCACCATATTTATGGATTTTTCCACTTTATTAGACATATTTGGACTGATGCAACTTATAGGGCATTGTGATGTGTACGGTACTCATCATGTACAGCTTAACTTTTCATTTAATAAATAAAAATGTTAAACATATATTATGTCTAATCTTTAGACTAAACAGGCTGACTTTATTTTTCACCATGAGGGAAGTTGGAAATTAAAATTTCTTTAATTATTTTTGTTTCTCTTTTTTGCAGCATTGATTAATTAGCCCTTACTAATTATTTAAATACGTAACAAACATTTCTGCACATACAGCAAGTGATAGTAAAACATTTTCTTTAAAAGCCAGTGGAACACACAAAGTAATGGGTCAAGGCTGAAAGCATGATCCATGGTAGCTGATGCTACCAGGAACAAACTATCAAAATGTGAGAGCTCCTGCTCTCTAATTTTGACTCGTAACAGTTATCAGGTGCACTTTATGTCTAAATTTAAGGAGGCAAGCGAGTTTCAAGCTGTATCATCAGTGTCAGAAGTGTCACACCTTGAAGGAGTGGGGGCTGTGTAGCCACTTCACCCCCTAAACCCAGCTGCTCCAAGCAGCGCTCTAAAAACAGCTGAAACAGCTGCTGCACTGCAACTCTGCTGTTTTACTCAGGACATCAGTGAAACATGCACATGGTAGGATCCTCTCCTCAGGTGTAAAGAAAGACAAGCAACTTTATGACCCCAATCAGCAACAGGATGAGGTTGTTGGGAGGTTTCCGGCTATTCACTAGTTAACGTTCATTAAAAAGGATAAACCAGCAGCTGGCAGTTGAGCTGACTGGTCATGTACACATTAACAGACAGCCTGTAATGGTTGTTATCAATTTCACAGGAATTTACAGCTGTCCTCTGCAGCCTGACTGTAAAAGGCTTCAGATACTTTATTACAGGAACACAGGCCAGAAAACAAAATATGACAGAGGAAACAGATATGGAGCAGGAGGCACAGCCTGCTTACATAATGGAAAATGTTCATCAACGAGGACTTGAAGTGGGACTGAAGCCATGTGGCAGCAGGGGTCCTGCTGGTGCTTTACCTTTGAGTCGTCCAGCAACGTCTGCCAGCTGTCCTCCATGAGCAGGTTGGCCTCCTCCTCTTCCTCCTCCCACTTGTTCTTGTGGAAAGAGAGCTGCCGTGGCACTTTGGGGAGCCCAAACATGGAGTAGGAGTGCAGTTTGCTCTGAAGCTGCTCCAGGCGATCCACCTCCTGCATCGAGACAATAAAAACCAGCTCACAAACCAGGACCAGTGTGATTTTACAGCAGAAAACGAAGAGATGCTCCATCAGGTGTTTCTGTTACATTTAAAGAGCTGCAAAACATGAGCTGCTGTATGAACACACAAACACCATCCCTAACAGTGCATCTGTATTTAAATCCACATGTAGCTGCTCTTCAGCTGGTGGTCTTCACACCATTATGAAAATGAGCTCTGTGCATTGAGACTGGCTAACAATAGAAGACGGGGGGTGGGGGCGAGGGCAGTGGACAGAAATGAATCCCTCTGAGGAACTAGAATGAAGAGGAACATGATGTGAACTTCTTTTTCACACTTTATCTCAGAGTGACTGACAGCAGCTGAACCTTGCAGAGGAGCTGCCAGAGCTCCAGGTTCTGCTGTGAAGCGGGTAAGTAGAACAGAGGCATGCCTGGAGCTGACGCATGGCCGACAAGGAGCGTCTCTGCATGACATCTGCTAAACAGTAGGATAATGGAAGAGGATGATGTTAAAGGGAGATATGTGGGGTGGGGGGGAGGTGGGGTCTGTTGTTCACTTGGATCAAAACTGCTATATAATGAGGATTCAGATTATTACTGAAATATATGAATGTTTTTATTCATACATGAACAGGTTTCCATCGTTCAATGATACATGAAAGCAAAGTGAGTGTTGTTTTTCCCAGAAAAGGGATCGGGGTGGAGGGTGAAGTCTGAAAACACAAAAGTTTGCCTTTTATATATATATATATATATATATATATATAGAGAGAGAGAGAGACAAACTTCGCCAAGTTCTTTTAAAATATGAAAATTCATTTTCAACTGACCCAGACATCACCCAACTTCAAAAGTTGGATGATCCTGCAATTAACTCGATGATACTGTATCTGACTGACCCAGACAAATACATCCCATCGAAAGGTAAACTGGATTCCGATCCAGACCTAAAAGTCCTCTTTCAGCTGCGCAAACAGTTAAAACTATTCAAGGACAACCTAACTTTAGCTCATGGAGCGACGTCCTCACCCGTGTTCGCGGTCTCCCATGACCGAAGGGGGGTGACGCCAGTTAGGGTAATGCTACCAGACGCAATAACGTGAGCAAATCTGACATTCAGAGTGAGTGACGCACCGAAACGTCGTTTTCTAGTTGCTTAATCACTGCTTTTGTCAATGTTGAAACGTTGTTTTACTGGTTGCTTAGTCACTGTTGTTGTCGATGTTGAGACATCGTTTAATTGGTTTTGGTATTGTTTCCGAACACCCCAAGCAAGAATGAATTTTGTGTGTAGTTAAGTTAGAGACTAAGAGGCCTTTTAACTATGCCAACATGCAGTTCATTCATTAAATTACAATCTTTGCGGAGTCAATGTATATTATTGCTACCTTAAGTACCATAGTCTACATTGATCTCACAACGCGTAAGCCGAACCTACTCGAACAATTCTATTCGGGGGGATAGCTAATTCTTTTTGATGAGTCTCGCCATAGGCTTCCAAAACATTTATGGGGAAACCAAACACCCAATCTCAAGTCGTTCGTCTAAAAGACAACAGACCATTGAACCAAACTATATTTTACCATGTAAAGCTAACTTAAACCAAGTTAGAAATGGAAAAATAGTTTGGAACACTCTTCTATAGGTATAAATCCCTATAGTTACCCTTGTCAGCATGTTCCATCCCTTAACTGGTAGCTGTAGCTGTTCCCAATCATAATAGCTTACACACCAGGTGCATATAGTTTAAGGCCTTATGTAAAATCCCCTTCATAAGCCCACCTTAAACCACATAATTGCATGTCACATTTGAACCAGAACGGCACAGACTGGACATCCACCCAGCGACGACCTTCGCTGGAGGAGACCTGCAATCCTGACGTTGGTCTCCACTCTTCATCCAGTGGCCGCATCTTCAGTTCAATCCAAGGGAACCCCTCTGTATGCTGATCAATCAACACTTCCAATCGTTGTGGATTAATCGTTGTGGATTATATGACTTTTTCCAATGGATTACAGACTCTGTTTCCAAGGGGTTAAAGCATTGCTACAATGGAATTACCAACAACATTATGGAATTATCATCAACACAATGGAATTACCAAGAACATTGTGGAATTACCTTTGACTTTTGTTTTCCTTGCTGGATTACTTTTGACTTTTGTTTTCCTTGCTGGATTACTTTTGACTTTTGTTTTCCTTGCTGGATTACATCAAGACCAAGGACATTCGAAGGCGTAAGTTCATGTTGGAATTCATCCCCATGGACAGGCGATGATTTCCAAAGGGGGGACTGTAGTGAACTAGGCCTGAGCCTGAGGTCAAGTCCTGACCTTAAGGACCATATGGGACAGAAACTGTCATTTCATTGATTTGAATCCAGAAATACAGGTTGACCCATCCTAAGACTTTCTTTCTTGAATTAATCAAGTAAAAGAAGACTACTTTCTATTATCATTACCATTTTACAAATGTTTTGATAATCAAATTGTGTTAGTTCAAACAATGTTTACATGTTGAAGTGAACTACTCATTTTTAAATCAACTGTGAAACAGTAATAACGATTTTTAATCCTCATTCAAAGAAGAAATCAGGTTAATGATGCATTGTCTGATTTTCTGTCTTCAATGAGCAAGTGTGTAAGTTGGTCAAAGTTCAAGTTTCGGTCAACTGCAAGTTTACTGAAAAAGAAATGTCATGTTTAACTTTTACAGCAAGATACTAGAGAATTGACTCCACGAAGTCTGAAGTTCTTCATAATATCTTCTGTCTGTTCTTAAACAATCTTAATCTTTTTCCTTGACTTTTCATAACACCTTACATCACAAAACACACCTCTGTTTTGGTCCATCGACCAATCAGAAACTCCCAAATGAACCGGAAATAGAGCTCTTTAAAATGTCGGTACTTCCTAGTTCAACCCAGTTGGAGTCAAGTTGGAGTTGGAGTAGATGGAGAGTTCTGCAAGAGGTTCCACCTCCAAGTTGGAGTCGGGTGGAGAGTTTTGCAGCTCCAGTCGTTTGGGAGAACAGAAGTCCAGCCATGATTCAAAAGCTCTTCCGAGTCTTTGGGATTATGACATCTTCCACCTCTGAGTGGAACTTCTGAAGGACTCCACTCATGTGAGTCCACCGTGAGCTGAACTGTTGTTGACGAAGTCGCGTCACCACTCCGGACGGTTCTCTGCCATCCTACGGAGACGCTGGACCGGTAGCGTAGCTGGAGCTCCGCTTTCACTGATTCATCGTCAGAGAGGTAATGAGTCGAGTTGACTACCGAGCGTACCGAGGAAAGCTGGGTCGAATGGAGGGTGTCGTTCTGTCCAACACTTTTCACTCACACACACACCATCTCCCTCCCTCTAAACTTCAATCTTTAAACTCTTCTGTCTGCTAAAAATCATTACAGATATTTTTAGAAATGTCTGAAGCAAAGTTTTTCAATCACCGCCGTGTGGTTAATGTCTGCTGTTCTGCTGGAAGTGAGAAAACAATCGCCGTATTGTTTACTTCCTGTAAAAACTGATTAATAAGCTGTCGTTATTTTCAATTTTTGCCAATTAATGTAAATGTGTGATGTGTTAAACTTGATTCTGTTGATAAATGACCCACTGTCGTTGGTGAGTCAAAGATAATTAACGTCTCACGTCCACATTTTATTAAATTCAGATGCACGTCATTATACAGTCCAGAAAAATGAAAGAATCCGTTTTATCTATGAATATATGACAGCATATGTTCATACTACATATATACATACATACATACACACACACACACACACACACACACACACACTTTTCCAGACTTGGAAAATCCTAAAACCAATTTCTTGACTTTCTAGACGACCTTAACAAGAAAACTCTGGTCATGAAGTGATCGCAGGCTTCCCCTCCACCTGCTCCTTCCATAACGGCTGAGAGGAAAGCATGGAGTCCAACATGTCAGGAGACTGAAGGGAAATGATTTCACCGTGGCTGGTGGGAGTTGGCCTTCTGACCCCCTCCCACTGCCGCCAGCTTCTGTTCTTTGCTTTTCAATACCTCTTTGACTGAGACACGTCAAGTTACAAAACCTGTTCCCTGCGGGGTTTACAGTTTGTTTACAGACGAGGAAAATCATGGCACTTTGTTTTAATTAGTGGTCTCCCCCCCCCATGTGTTCAACACCATGCACTTGCTGTTACCTTGACAGAGGGCCCCACCGCGGGGCTAAACAGGATGCTGAAGCGGCTGGCGGCACGGTTCTTCCAGCTGTCGGGTCCAGCCCCGACGCCGGGCAGAGAGCCTCCCAGCTGTCCCAGAGAGTCTGGGGTGGGAATGTTGGCCTCCCCCAGGAACTCTGTCATGTTCTTCCTCCGCCGCGCCTGACCCTGCCAGGCACACAACACATGACACTACATGATGAGCTGGATGACAAACAGAACAGAAAATGAAAGAAAAGCACCACCAGAAGGATTCAAAAACGTTCAAGACAAAACAACTGGACTTTATTTGTAACAAAAGACGTTTCGCTCCTGTTACAAATAAAGTCCAGTTGTTTTGTCTTGAACGTTTTTGAATTCATCATGTCCTGGATGACATAGAATCTTCACCAGCATACAACCAGAAGGAGCAATGATCACTTTATTAGAAAAAACAATGAGTTCCGGTACGAGATGCCAGAGTGAGAAGAGTACACACAAACAGTACCAGAGTGAGAGGAGTACACAAAGACAGGATGAGCAGGAAATGAGCGGGGACTTTCAGAGCAAGAGATGGCAACATCGTTAAAGTCATCCTCATGGTCGGACACAAACAGGAGGGGGAAGGACTGCCACTTCCTCGCAACGAATGCTTGTGACATTAAAGGAGCAGGCAGTGGGCTGTTTCATAAGAACACATGGCCCGAGTTAGCCCATTGTTCAGGTCCATTGTTACCCTGTCAGCAGGCCGGGCGCTCCTGTAGTCTGTCGCAAACAAACGGGGTATCTGAGGAAGCGGTTGTTTTTGTCACTGGAGTGTCAGTGCTGAGGAATCTGCTTGGAGGTGTGTGTGTGTGTGTGTGTGTGTGTGTGTGTGGGGGGGGGGGGTTCTGAGAGCTCGACCACTGATTCCCCTCCACCACCACCACCTCATCAAAACACAGTGATAGGAAAATGTTACATTCCTGGACACTGACACCATTGTTGAAATTGACAAACTCTTCAACCGATAAACACACCAGTCAAAACATTAGTGCTCATTAACACGTGCACACACGCATGCACAGGTTTATGTTTGCTTTGGATTACTTTGAATGAAAAATTAAAGACAGACAATGAGCTTGGTCCGTGTACATTCAGGCATTTCGTTTATTCAACCGAGCTTCAGCTGGTTTGAACTCTGCAGGGAGGAAACCTCCATTCTTCTGTCAGACATGGATCCTGGAGCATTCTGCATCAATCAGTGGATCAATCAAACTGATGAACTAGAAAAGCTTTATGTTGATCAAAGTATACAAACAACTGCTTCTGATTATAATGACCCAACACTGTAAATAGTTGCATGTATGTGACTAAATCAGACGTGCAAACATTTCACAGTGTTCTGCGTCAGATCAGGAGCCAGATGGAAGCTGCAAACCAGAGCTGAGGCTGCACGAGTGGCTTCTACAAGTTAATGGTACATAAAACTGAGTTGGGGGGAGGGGGTATTCCTTTAATGCTTAGAACATTATTACCCTAACCTACTGTGAGTATCCTTGCAGAAACTGGAGTAAAAGACAGATGGTTTAGTTGTTTCAGAGAAAAAGGAAATAAAACTTGAGCCCATGTGGCTTTTTGAACATCTGGTGAAGGATGCAGATGTTAGGAAGTGTCCAGTTCACACATGCAGGAAAAGTCTGGACCATCTGAAGTTCAGCACAGAACAAGCCTTTTTTAAAGTTTACATTTAAGAAATTATTCAGCAGATTGAATAATAGATAAACTTTACAAAAACAATTTAAATTTTATTTTTCACTGACACAAAGCCAGGAAGTTGTAAAGACACCCAGAGAGGATAAAAAGCCATCAGCAATTCCCCAACATGGACCAGAACTCACCATTGAAGCCAGAGGCATGTCGAACGTAACAAAAACCATCCTAATCCTTCAGATGGACTCATGGATCGCAGCCCATCCTTCAAGCCAGCTGCTGCCCTCACTCAGCTCCTCGCCTCCTCTCTCCTCTTCCACATGTCGTCCTCACTCCTCACGGCTCTGAGCGAGTAGCCCCGTCTTGTTCATTTGTCTACAAACACTTTTTTTACTCTTGAAACAAGCCGTGCCAGCAGACCCCGCCTGCCCTGTGGGCCACAACCTGCCAACTGCTCCCCTTTCTGAGCAGCTGTGTCCTGTTCTGTCATCAAACAGTCAGCTGGGAGTCCTGGTCTCTGGGACGACCAGTCTGCTCGCATTTCATCCAGACACTGGTTTGAAGTCATAGCAACCAGGAGGATCCTGCCTCATTGTGTTGGACAGGAAAGAGGAGGAGCAGGAGGAGGCTGGTTTGAATTTCTGGAGGTGGAGTCAGCATGACGACTTGCAGGGAGTTCCCTGATTCAAACGGGTATTCTGGTGCTCCGTATGTCACATTCAGCTGGTAAACAAGTAAAATCAAGACGCTTCCAGTTTTTCAAGTTGAGTTTTCCTCACAATAAATCTGCTGAGTGAAACCCAAGCAGCTCAGATTGAGCATGTCACTTTTCACATCACATCCTCTAAAAGCCTCGACACATTGTTTTGTGCAGGCTGTATTCTGCTCAAAATACTTCAAACAATGCCAGGCTAGACGGTAAAAACAAGGAAAAAATTTCCACTGCGTTGGCCAAACAGGAAATCTCTATTGTTGACTTGTTTCAGCACATTATTAGGCACTATAGATAAACTCAAGAAAGCACACACATCTCCTCCCGCAGCAAGCTGAACCGTCTGAAACCTTCCAGAGTTCAAGATTGTAGACTAAATTAGAAAATGAACAGGATTGTTAGTCAGAACCATAAAGACTGAAGTCATCAATTCTTTAAAAAGAGGTTTGGTCTTTTCAGTAAACTGATAATAACTCTTCAGTCTGAGCAAATAAACCCGACAGCAAACATTAGGCCTCTGCATTCACATCTGCTCGACTTTAAATATATATATATATTTTTTTCATTTACCCTTTATTTATACAGGTAGTCTCATTGAGCCACGAGAACTCATTTTCAAGAAAGACCTGTTTAGGGAGTAGCTGGTGGGGGTTAAGGGCCTTGCTCAGGGGCCCAGAGTGGGGCGAATGAGGGTGGAGGGAGGTGTGGGTGTTCCACCTTTTCCACCCACATTTTGATGTTGACTGTACCGGGAGTTGAACATGCGACTTTCTGATCACAGGCCCATCTTCTAACCTCTTACCAGGTCCTTGTGTTCTCTGTGTAAGCCTGTCAGTCAAAGCAGAGGGCAGCAATGCCCTTAGCAAGTTTTAAAGTAGTGCGACTTGTTTAGGACGACTCCGGTATAGTTAATTTGTCATTTAAATGCATAAATGTTAAATGAATTTGTCACATCTAGACTGGACTATTGCAATGGTTTATTATCTGGGTGTCCAAATACTTCTTTAAACAGTCTTCCGTTAATCCAAAATGCTGCTGCCAGAGTCTTAACTGGAGTTAGTAGGAGAGATCATATCTCTCCAGTTTTAGCTTCTCTCTAGTGGCTCTCTGTCAAACCCAGAATTGAATTCAAGATCTTACTTCTAACCTACAAAGCTTTCAACAACCTAGCTCCATCTTGTATTACAGATCTTAATGTTCCATATTTTCCTAACAGAGCACTTCAGTCTCAGACTGTAGGTTATATTGTGGTTCCTAGATTTCCCAAAACCAGAATGGGAGGAAGATCTTTCAGTTATCAGGCTTCTCTCTTGTGGAACCAACCTCCAGTTTCTGTCCGTGAGGCTGACATATTGTCCAGTTTTAAGACTGGACTTAAGACTTTCCTTTTTGATAAATCCTATTGTTAGGGTCGGCTGCCTTAAGCTTAGACTACTACAGAACAAATTGATCTCATTTCCTTAAATCCATCCATCCATCCATTATCTTTACCCGTTTGTTCCATTTTGGGTCACGGGGGTCGCCGGTGCCCATGTCCAGCAATCACTGTGCGAGGGGCGGGGTACACCCTGGACGGGTCGCAAGTCCATCACAGGGCCACATAGAGACAAACGAGACAAACAACCATTCACTCTCTCACTCACACCTAGGGACAATTTAGAGTTACCAATCAGCCTAACATGCATGTTTTTGGTCTGTGGGAGGAAACCGGAGTACCCGGAGAAAACCCACGCATGCACGGAGAAAACAAGCAAACTCCACCCAGAAAGGCCCCTGGACCAGGGTTTGAACCAAGGACCTGCTCGCTGAGAGGCAGCAGCTCTACTAGTTGCGCCACCGTGCTGCCCGCCATTTCCTTAAATGAATTGTTAAAATTAAATAGTTTTCATTTGCCATTATTTCTATCTTAATGTAGTATTTGAGGTCAGATCAGGTTCACTACATTAACATGTGATTCTTGACCTGCCATTGTGTATCTGTTCCTATCAAACCCAACCGGTCGAAGCAGATGGCCTCTTGTCCTGAGCCTGGCTCTGCTAAAGGTTTCTTCCTCATGAGGGAGTTTTTCCTTTCCATGCTTGCTCAAGATGAGAGTTCTGCGATGGAGTTAAATTCAAAGCAGTCTGCTCCTCAGATAAATAATGTTAAATTATTATATTTATATGAATGTTTCTGTTCAGTGTCCTGAGACGACTTCTGTTGTGATTTGGTGCTCTATAAATAAACTGAATTTAAATTGAATTGAAATATAATTAATGATATCAAACTGGATTTAGACTAATCTTATCCTCTGTGACTTGTGCCATTATCTTTGGCCTGGAAAGAGGAAAATCTGATTTTCACACACACACACATGCACGCACACACACGCAAAAAAAAAACAACCCAACAAACAAACAAAAAAAAAAAAACAGTTTATTGTAGTTAACTGATAAATCCATTTGATCAGGAGGGTTGATTAACGATGGGAGAACATCATGACAATGACCTTTCTGAAAGCTCAAACACACAACATCCCACACAAAGGGCGCACACACATAATGTGCAGAAAACCAGGAAATCAAACCCAGAACAGTTCACTGCAGGCCTGCGACATGCTGCACAAATAGAAGCTTCAATGACTACAACGCTCAACATCTGTAAAAATGACTGAGCTATAGCCATTATTGTGTTGTTTGAAATCAGGCTTTTGCGGCCATTTTGAATTGTGTTTTCAGTCAGTTGTTGATGTACACTTAATGATTACTTTCTGCAAATTCTATTACAATTCATCCATGGTCTAAGAGATATTTTGTTAACAAACAAACATGGACAAAAACATTATTGCTTTTTTTTTTTTTTTTTTTGCTTTGCAGCTGAAGGAGATAAACTTTTGACTACAAATATTTTGAGTTCCTGTTTCGTTTTTAGATCAAAAACAAATTTTAAGTTGTTTTTATTGTGGTCAAATCTAAACCTTTTGTCATAATATATTTTTTTTATTACAAAAAGGCCAGAAGAAATTAACTTCAGATCAAGACATTTGTTTTCACGCAAGAAAATTAT
>NC_056508.1:9098760-9105464 GCF_014905685.2 Nematolebias whitei
GACATGTCCAGAAGAGGGACAGTGGTTTGGACATGTCCAGAGGAGGGACAGTGGGTATATTGGTAGAAGGATGCTAGAAATGCAGCTGCCAGGAAAAAGACAAAGAGGAGATATATGGATGCAGTTAGAGAGGATATGGAGGCAGTTGGAGTTAGGACAGAGGATGCAAAGGACAGAGATGGAGGAGGATGACTCGCTGTGGAGACCCCTGAAGAAGGAACAGCTGAAAGAATAATAATAATAATAAGACATGGAAGACTGTGGTTATGTACAAGTACAAATGTAGCTGTAATACTTCAACTGCAGTTAAGATTTTCTTCTGGCAGGAATTTCATAGTAAAGTCATTTAAAATTGACAACAATGTAAGGTTTTAATTAAATGTAAATTAATTTACAGATCTACTGAATGTGACCATCAGAAGTTCAGAGCTAGCATTAGTTCAGGCTACTATTAATTTGTGAAGATTAAAGATGTTGTAAGACACCAGCAGTTCACTTTGGTCTCAGCTGCATCCAGACAAGCCATGAGTTCACTACTGGTCAGTATTAAACGGTTTCAACTTACAGGTTGGTTAAAAAACAATTAAAAAAACTTCCTGCAAGCAGTACAATTAATTAATATACCGGTACAGAAGCTTATTTTAAAATGTCAAATCTTATTTAAAACTGATTAATTTACAGATCTAGTGAATGAGACCATCAGAAGTTCAGTGCTGTTACTTTATGCAGGAGTTCTTTAAACATTTACCTGGTAGCATCAAAGAGTTACCAAGACAAAAATGTGTGTTTTCCCTGGAGTCAGGGAAAGTGAGTTATATGAGGCCGAGCTCGACACACACATGGAGGATCCATTAGTTGACACATCAACTCCTGGGAAAACCAAAAGTCTCCAACTGCAGCTGTAATGTGAGTCTAATCAATGTGATTTGTATCTGTGCATCAAATACTGTGGTGTGTGGACACCACCTTGCCAGATGGGGGTTATTTGTTTAACCTGAGTGGCGTGACAGACTGAAGCAGGAGTCACTTTGGTGTTTTCACTGCTCCATGGTAACTGATGGATGTGTGTTTTATGATCCAGAGAGCAGGGATCAATGTACTCTTTAATGCTCCCTGACTTGTCACACGCTCCCTGGCGGCCCAGCTATCTTTATGACAACTGTAAAACACTCAGTTTCTATTCTCACAAATACAAAACACATGATTACAAGTGGCCTGAGTGACCACAGTTTACTGCAATGGAAAAATAAACTAAGCATTTAGTTCATGGCCTGTTGTGATTAAATGCTTTTTGCTCAAACTGGACATCAAACAGAGAGCACATGGACCAGAAGCATCCCGAGTCCTGACCCTGGAGGAAAGCGACTTTACCTGAACAGATGAATCACAGCTTCTGCTGTGTATCTGGAGGGGGGCTCGCCACAGGTTTGACTCCTGGAAGAGTTATTAGACTGCAGCAGCTCAGATGAACCTGCAGCCAAACAGCTGCCTAATGGATGTAATGGACTGCGATATAAACAACTGTTTGGCTTTTATTATCTCAAAATGCCAACAGGGAGGAAGTTTAAAAGTTGAACTTGATTTAGTTCTATATCAAAGGTAAAGTGGTGCAGTACAGACACAGTGAGGTTATAAAGAAATACACGGTGGAGCAGTAACAACACCACGGGGCCCGCAGTGTCTTATGGGAGCAATCAGCAGGACCATTAGCCAACAGCAGGACTTGGCTGAGATTTCCTGTCATTAAATATTCAATGGAGGTCATCAGAGCCCCCATCAGCCAATCAAAACACAGAAAAAACTGAACAGTCATGTAATTAAAAAACAAATAAAATAAATTTAAGTGGAAGTAGTAATTTTAAATAAAGTAAATCCTCTAAATCAGGGCTATTCAGCTAAATTGCTCAGGAGGCCACAGTTAGGCCTGTAGTGATAAACAATAAATCAATTAATCGCATGATAAATTAAAATTATCAACCATATTTTCATTTATCAGCTTTATCGTTTCTTCGCGTCTCTCTTTTTCTACTTAAGACAATGGATGACAAAAAGGCTCAACTCCGGTGCTCTTCACTGACCCCTCCCTTTCTCTTTAAAATCCATTTTAACCATCCAAAATCGCATTTTTGGATTGTTGAAAGCAGCTAAGCTGAGAAGCTAAGCTACGAGCTAAGCTAACAGGCCGAACTCAGAGAAAAACCTCCGTCTTGTCGAAGCTTCAAAATTCACAGTTGAAACCCGTGCCTTCGTCTAAAAAATTGTTTTACTCTATAAAAAGAAGCTGAGAACTTCAAACTCCATGCTCAATAATCCAGGTATACAATTCAACATTTTTCAGTCAGGTCATTTGGACATTTCTTTTTTTGTGCTGAAACGTTTTGCGTTCGATCCGGAAGGCTTCATCAGTCAAGGAAACACGCAACAAAACTGATTCTTCCCCCAACTGCTTACTCAAAAGTGGAACAAACCAGTTTTGCTTGTGATAAGATGGTCTCTTTGGTACGCCCCCTCCTCCATTGCCGGCCCTCTTCCTTGTTGACAGTCAAGTCGAACTGGTTGAAAACAACAAAGTCCATGCTCAATAATCCAGGTATACAATCCAACATTTTTCAGTCAGGTCATCTGGACAGTTTCTTTTTTTGTGCTGAAACATTTCACCTTCGATCCGGAAGGCGAATGACTGATGAAGCCAGAGCTTGGCCAGGCACAGCCCAAAGAGGAGACGTGGGTCCCACTTCCCATGGGCTCACCACCTGTGGGAGGGGCCAAAGGGGTCGGGTGCAATGTGGGATGGGTGGTGACCGAGGGCGGGGACCCTGGCGGTCTGATCCTCGGCTACAGAAGCTGGCTATTGGGACATGGAATGTCACCTCACTGGTGGGGAAGGAGCCTGAGCTGGTGTGTGAGGTTGAGAGGTTCTGGCTAGAAATAGTCAGACTCACCTCTACGCATGGCTCTGGCTCTGGAAACAGTTTCCTTGAGGGGTTGGACACTCTTCCACTCTGGAGTTGCCTCTGGTGAGAGGCGCCGAGCAGGAGTGGGCATACTTATTGCTCCCCATCTTGGTGCCTGTGTGTTGAGGTTCACCCCGGTGAATGAGAGGGTGGCCTCCCTCTGCCTATGTGTGGGGGGACGGGCTCTGATTGTCGTTTGTGCTTATGCACTAAACGGCAGTTCAGATTATCCACCCTTTTTTGAGTCCTTGGAGGGGGTACTAGAAAGTGCACCTCCTGGGGACTCCCTTGTTCTACTGGGGGACTTCAATGCTTATGTGGGCAATGACAGTGAGACCTGGAGGGGTGTGGTTGGGAGGAATGGACCCCTTGATCTGAACCCGAGTGGTGTTCTGTTGTTGGACTTCTGTGCTCGTCATGGATTGTCCATAACGAACACCATGTTCAAGCATAAGGGTGTCCATGTGTGCTCTTGGCACCAGGACACCTTAGGCCGTAGTTCGATGATCGACTTTGTTGTCGTCTCATCTGATCTGCGGCCACATGTCTTGGACACTCGGGTGAAGAGAGGGGCGGAGCTGTCCAATGATCACTACCTGGTGGTGAGTTGGCTCCGATGGTGGGGGAGGATGCCGGTCAGATCTGGCAGACCCAAACATTTTGTGAGGTTTTGCTGGGAACGTCTGGCAGAGTTTCCTGTGAGACAGAGCTTTAACTCCCACCTCCGGGAGAACTTCGAACATGTTCCGGGGGAGGTGGGGGACATCGAGTCCGAGTGGACCATGTTTCGTGCCTCTATTGTCGAGGCGGCTTACCGGAGCTGCGGCCGCAAGGTTGTCGGTAGGGCTTTAACAGATTACTCGAATAATCTACACATCGATTCCTAGGACTCCTATCAAGGTTTTTAATTTCATGTCGAGTATTCGTGGTGACGTCATTACGCCACCGTTACGTCATCACGTCATGTGATCCACACCGGGCGTGGGTTACAAAATGGATTCCTCCAAGCAGACAGATGGAGCAAAGCAGACCCAGTCTTGACAATCAGGTAGAAATGCATCAATAGTGTGGAAATATTTCACTAAAGATGAATCTTCTGGTTCAACTACCGTAAGGAAACAGAAAATGAATCAACTTCCTGGCTGTTTGGAGCTCATTGCGAACCAGTGTTACACCGTATATTGTGACCATAGGGGGCGGTGTTGCATGCACTGTTGCAGGTCATAGAATATGGTGTAACACCGGGTCCAATCGACCGAACCAAAACCAGCTTCCTTCTGACCTTGTTTCACAAACAAAAAGTAAAAAATATTAATCTCTAAACCTATAAAAAAAAATCTATAAACATATTAATCTCTAAAACTAAAGTTAATGCGCACCACAGCTGGCGGTGGTGTGGGGTGGTCGACCCCCCCCCCACTGGTTTTAGTTTCGTTTTTGAAGTGCTGCACATTTCTTCACGTTTGCAGCTTAATAATAAAAACTAATAGTTTAGTTTTTCTTGTGACTTATTTGCTGTATGATAAATGGTTTGAGCATAATATATGCTCCCAATTTTTTGTTGGTCTTTTTTTTTGTAAATAATGACCTTTTTTGCGGTTTTATTTTTTATTTATTTTTGTATCTTTAGATCCTATGATGTCATCAAGTACTCGAGTTCTACTCAAATTTTATTATGTTAATGTCGAGTTTTAAAATTATGTAGTCATTCAACCCCTAGTTCTCGTGCCTGTCGCGGCGGCAACCCTCGAACCCGGTGATGGACACTGTCGGTGAGGGATGCTGTCAGGCTGAAGAAGGAGTCCTATTGGGCCTTTTTGGCCTGTGGGACCCCGGAAGCAGCTAATGGGTATCGGCAGTCCAAGCGACATGCGGCTCGGGTGGTCGCTGAGGCAAAAACTCGGGCATAGGAGGAGTTCAAAGAGGCATGGAGAATGACTTACGCACGGCTTCGAGGCGATTCTGGTCCACCATCCGGCATCTCGGGGGGTGGGGGGTGGGGGTTACACCACCAACAATGTTTATAGTGGGGGTGGTGGGCTGCTGATCTCAACTCGGGATGTCGTGGGTCGGTGGGCAGAATACTTTGAAGACCTCAATCCCACTGGCACGTCTTCCACTGAGGAAACGGAGCCTGGGGACTATGGGTCGGGCCCTCCAATCTCTGGTGCTGAGGTCACAGAGGTGGTTACAAAGCTCCTCGGTGGCAGGGCCCCAGGGGTGGATGAGATTCGCCCGGAGTTCTTTAAGGCTCTGGATGTTGTAGGGTTGTGTTGGCTTATGCGACTCTGCAATATTGCGTGGACATCAGGGAAAGTTTCCCTGGATTGGCAGACTGGGGTGGTGGGTCCCCCTATTCAAAAAGGTGGACCATAAAGTGTGTTCCAACTACAGGAGGATCACGCTCTTAAATAGGCGGATAGGTGCAGCATCTGCAGTGAAGCGGGCGCTGTAAAGGTCTGTCGTGGTGAAGAGAGCTGAGTCAAAAGGCGAAGCTCTCAATTTACCTATCGATCTACGTTCCTACCCTCATCTATGGTCAGGAGCTCGGATACAAGCGGCCGAAATGAGTTTTCTCCGCAGTGTTTCTGGGCTCTCCCTTAGAGACAGGGTGAGAAGCTCGATCATCCGGAAGGGACTCAGAGTAGAGCCGCTGCTTCTCCACGTCGAGAGGAGCCAGTTGAGGCATCTGTTTAGGATGCCTCCTGGACGCCTCCCTGGTGAGGTGTTCAGGACACGTCCCACCGCGAGGAGACCCAGAGGAAGACCCAGGACACGCTGGAGGGACTATGTTTCTCGGCTGGCCTGGGAATGCCTCGGGATTCCCCCGGAGGAGCTGGACCAAGTGGCTGGGGAGAGGGAAGTCTGGGCCTCCCTACTTAGGCTGCTACCCTCGCGACCCAACCCCGGATAAGCGGAAGAAAATGGATGGATGGATGGTTGAATAAATTAGAATCAACAGACTGTTTTATGTTCATTTAAAGTGAAAAGTCACTGAGTTGAACTAACTAATATTTTAGTGGGAAAAGACTGAAAATATTCAGTTACTGAATATCTTTTATATATTTGTCACATTCATGTAATGAACTTGTAAAAAAAAACTTTTTCATTCAGTCAGGTGTAGCTGAACACGTAAGGCTGCAGCCCAATTTTAACTTGTTATAAATTCAATTATTTTAATTGATTCTATCAGAAATACAAAAAATAATCTGAAGACCAGAAAGAGCTGAGTCATGGGTTTTGTTCTGTCCTTACATAAAACAAATAATGAAAGAAAAGGTTGCAAATTCAACAAATGGTGATGCACAAAATTAATATTCATACATCTAACAAGACTTAAATATTAGTTACATAATTTCTAAACTGGTGAAATAAAATGCATAAACAGGATTATTCTATTAATTATTCACAAGATATAAACTTTGACAAAGTTCTGCAGAATGATTCATGAGCGTCACATACCAAAAAATAAGTGTAAAATTACAAAATAAACAGCGTAAACTAAAAAAGTACAAATGTTATCTGAAAAATATTCTAGGATTATAAAGATTTTTAAAGTAAAGCACAGATAACTGTTAGTCCACACAGCGTTTAAGTGAAAAAAGTAAAAGATTGAAGAAGAACATTGCAGATATCCTTAGTTTATTTTGGCCCTGTAATGGCCTGGTGACCTGTCCAGGAAGTAGCCCACTTCCTGTTCTCTGAAACCCCCAGATGGGTCATCAGTTTTATGCTTCCATCACCAAACCC
>NC_056508.1:9105575-9117783 GCF_014905685.2 Nematolebias whitei
TTCCCCCCCCCCCCCCCCCCCCACACACACACACACACACAGACAACCTGAATGTGTGGTCAGAGCAGACTGTGCAGTTTCTGATGCTAATTTAAAACTCTTGTTTCATGACAAGATCTTTGTCTATATTTAGTTCACTGAAGAAACTAGTTTACTGGAAAAATCCACGATGATCTGATAAAGATGCCTCACAGAAACATTTGAATTTCTAAGATTTGTACTTAAGTTATTTTTGAACCTTCCAATAATCAATCAGTGATGATAATGATAAAGGTGCCACCCTGAGGAGCCTGGACGTTTGACTCCTGACAACTCAATATTGAGCCAAAACACGTGATAAGCCCGTACCTGCCTGTTGAGAACACAAAAATCACTGAAAAAACAAAAAGAACTCTACAAGTTCTTTAACGAGACACAGCAAAACACTAAACGAGTTGTTAAGCAAAAGATGAGACACTTGATGACTAAAACATGAGTTTCCTCAGCAACCTCCAGTGTTTGGGTGTCAGGTTGATGACTAACCATCATAACTTCACCTCTCCCGCCAGATGGCAGTAAAATGCTTTAACCAAGCCTCCACCTGTTCCCCTGAAGCACAAATCAAATCAGTTCACAGCTTGTGCATGTAAATCTAGAAACTCACTCACCAGGAAGTGAGTCTGACTATCCAGACAGGGGATTAACAACTTAGATTCAAGTGTGTGAAAGAACAAATCTCAAGACATAATTCAATACATGTGATGGCAGAGTGAGAAAAACCACAGTGTAGATTATTTTTGTTCTAAGTTTCATCAGATAGAGCCTGTTGGACGTTCTGGACAGGGACAGTGAACTGACAACAAACATGTCAGTCACCGATGATCATCGCACCCAGGATGTTTTTACTGACTGCATCCTGCTAACAGCCACAACAGAAACAACCATCTACACACTACATCAATGAGCCTGGTTCAGAATAACGTGCAGCAGAAACACCTGCAGGTTTAACTTAAATCAGCTGTGGGGAAACGCTTTGCATCCTGCTGATCTAAGAGCTGCAGAAAATAAGGACAAGAGGTGCATGTACAGCAGGCAGTCCCAACATATAAAGTAAAAAATACAAAAAAATCCCAGAATCAAGCCTCATTTTCTCATAATTCTTTTAATTTTGTTTCTTCCTGGGAGATGTTCTTCAGTTCTGTCACCTTTGATTTTTGCATGATGTTAGGGTGAAATGAAGTGAAGGAAACACTCTTCAGTTTTTGTTCAATTTGGAAGAGATACCTTTCTGAAGGAGTTTATCAAACGTTCTGTTTAACACTTGGTCTGCAGGTTACTGTTTGCACAAGACTGGATAAAAGAATATACAGTAAAAGTTGTTTATACAGAAGAATACAATGGTTTATACCCTGTATACAGTAGGGGTTAAACGACTACACATTTTTAAAAGTCGACTTTAACATGATAAAAGTCGAGTCGACTAGTCGATGACGCCATAGGAACTCAAGATGCTATATCATATTTGCAAAAAAAAAAAAAAGAAGAAGAAGAAACAAAAGTAATTTATTATTTACAAAACAACAACAACAACAAAACATTGGGCATATATTTATGCTCCTACCATTTATCATACTTCAAGTAAGTCAAAGGAAAAGCAAAACTATTATAAAGCTGCAAAAATGCTGCTGTTTTTAGTTTTATTTTATTTAATCCACAACGTGGATTGGGTGGAATAGGGCTAGGAACAGCAGGGGGAAGGGGGTGTGACTAGTCTACTTGAAATATAAAACTCATGACATGACAGAGAATCGACTAGTCGACCAGTTTATTCAACCCCTAGTATACAGTAGAATATAGTAGTTTATACACTGTATACAGTAGAATATAGTAGTTTATACACTGTATACAGTAGGATATAGTAGGTTATACACTGTATACAGTAGAATACACTAGTTCTATTGCGTATAAGCTTCGCCCTTTAAGGCCTTCGCTTTAGTGGGTTTATCCCGTTATGTGCAGCATAAGCACTGAAAAAATTTAGTCCACGCCCACCTGCTGTGTGGGCCCCACCCGGTCCGTATAAATTACGTTAAGAGCGGGAAATCGGCTCCCATTTTTTCTTCAGCGAGCTAAAATAGCACTGTCAGAAGAACAAAGAAGGAAAATTGTGTAGATGACCAACCTTTGTTAAGGATGCTTGGCCCGGCAGTCGACCTCCGGTCGTCCGTTGAGTTCTCCTCCCCGAGGAGAAGCTGACGAGCAGTCTTATTTCAAGGTAAGCGCCGAGGAATATTTCTCAGTGACAGGTCACTACACGCTGGACAACGCCATCTTGTATTTTTCCTTTTATCGCCGACCCTCGGAGCGAATCGGATGGTTCCTCCGGGACAGGCGCGTTCAGCTGCAGCCCCCCGCTGCTCATTCCCTCCTGGAAAGCGTAGTGTCGGTGGAGGGGGGCTGAGTGAATGCTCACCCCATCCCACCTCGTTTCGCATCGGCAATCACACCGCTCCCGGCCGACGGCGCCCTCAGGGGTTGCCCGGCGTAATCCAGGAGGCGGCTGACATGAAGGGACCCTTTTTCCATCCTACGCCTTTCCCGCCAGTTCGGATGATCCGGCGGGAAGGTTGTTTACTAGGCTCCAGTCCGGCTCACCGTCTTGACCCATATGGCCTTGTGCTCCCAACAGGACGGCCTACGGGCGAGGCCACAGACGGGTTCTTTCCTGGTAGATTGGGGGAGCTGGTCTCCACAGTCCGCATCCATCTCCAGAGCAGGGGTTCACTGAGCGGAAAGTCCCTCCGTGCCCTCTGGAGCCGAGCCTGATGGAGGCTTCATTGGAGTAAGATGTTCGAGATGGACCAGCGTCCCGTGCCTCCGGTTAGCATAACCGAGACGGTGACACCGCTCTCCAACTGAGCTCACCAGCATGTCTTCCACACGGCCGCAGCGAACAACATGTTACGCTGTTGGCGTACACGTTCAGAGGCGGGAAGAGACGGTGGCCCTTTGTCCTTCGGCTCACTCTGCTCTCGCAGTGGCTGCTTGCAAATGACGCTGCCAGCCCCTGCAGTACGCTCAGTCTACAAGTCAGCTGACGTCATCCTCAACCGGTGCGCCTCCTTTGCTGTCTGCCGCCCCGCATCGCAGCCGGAGAACGGGGTCCCAGAAGCTCTCCTGGCCCGTCACTCCACCTTCCTCTCAGGAGAAATGCAGGAGTCCGTTGGTGATCCTCTTTTCATCAGCTAGAGATCATTTCAAGATGCTCCACAGCTGCTCCACGCCCCCCCAGCTCTGCTATGCCAGCCCCTCCCGTCAGACGTCCCCGGCAGCAGGAAGTTTAATTTTTTTTTTTTTTCCCGGACTTCGCCAACAGGGGCCCCTCCAGGACAACAAACAGAGCTCAACGGAAGGTAATCAGGTGTCCGGTCGCTGGAGGTGTGTTGATGACACTGTAAAATAACATCATTTTATGATGAAGTGTCTCCTAGCCAGGCTGTCAGCATGGTTTATCTGACAAGCGGCTCCATCACACACACTCATCACGAATGAGCCTTTTTAAGGTTGTTTTCATTCACTGTCAGCGGTGCCGATGCGCGCCCCTGCGACATGAAAGCGCGCACGCAGCTCTCAGCGCCTGCCGTTCACGTCAACGTTTACGTGAGACCACGGTACGAGCTCAGCAACGTATCTCGCTCCTGGCAGAAGCGATACACATTTTGTCATTGCAGCGGTGTCAACGCGCGCTCCCGCAGCGTTAGCAGTTCACAAGCCTCACAGCGGCTCTGCTCCTTTATCCTCGAAGAAGGTTTTCTGAATTAATACTGCAGCGCATGGAATCATTCTGAAGTTCACATGACTTGCAGCCAAGAATGAACGTTTTTTTCTGCAGACCGAGCCAGGGGTAGCCTCGCTTCACCGATGCCGCGCGCTGCTCCCTGACCGCTCCAGAGCCAACGCGCGCTCCTGCGGCGTCAGCAGCCCCACAAGCCTTCACAGCGGCTCAGCTCATACATCCTCTAAGAAGGCGTTTTGTCTGAATTAATATTGCAGCTCGTGGAATCACTCAAAAGCTCACGTGACCCGCAACAAACGATGAACGTTTTTCTGCAGACCGGGCCAGTGGTAACCCTGCTCCACCGTTGGCGCGGTGCCTCCTTACTGCACCAGTGCCAACGCGCGCCCCCGCGGCAATCCTGGCTTAAAGCGTCGCATGAGGACGCACACACACGACCCTCAGGGCGCGTCAGCTCATATGTGCACCCGCTTCCGAGCGTTACACCGAGCAGCTGCACACAACGTGATCATCAGCGCGCTCCAGATCACATCAGCATGTATGTGAGTTTTCACAGCATAAATGCGTGCCCGCTTTATAGCTTATAACGGGTGGCAATGAATGCGCGCCTCCAGACGGATGGGCGAATCATTTTCATCCGGGATTCACGTTGCAGTTCAGTTCAAACCCCGGTGTGGAGGAACTCTGTGACGTTTTTTCTGTCATTTATGAACAGATCTCGTCCCCTCTAGTAGAAGCTCAGGAAATTATTTTTTGAAATGTAATTTCTAGAATCTCAGACGGAGAGGAAACACAAGGTCTCTCTCATCACTTCCTGGTCCCAATGAACCGGAAAGATGAGATTTATTCTAGATTGTCAATTTTCTGAGCTGTGAGAAACAACACTCCATTATGCGCTCGAGTCGCTTTAATTCTGCGTTATCTGGACACCTGCCGTTGAGCAGCTTGTACAGACAGGGGGCAGCAGTGCAACTCACGTGAATCGGTTGAGTGATATCAGCTGTTTTCCGTCAGCAGATCTACGTCACACACATTTAATAAGCTGTGGAGCCGCTGTGGCTCCCCACACAGCAGCCTTTTAAATGTTTTGGAGTGTCACACGGGGTCTTTGAATGTGACTCAACACTGACCTTGAGCTGCAGAATCATCAGAGTTTGTGATTCTCAGACAGCAAGTGATTGTTGCACACATACTAGCAGGAAATGTATGCATTTTTTCAATCCATGTGCCACATTGTGAGACCGATGCTGTGTGGGACACATCCAATCTGTTCTCTATTGGAGTGGGTACATCTCATGTATTCCACCGAAACTAGGACTCAGACACGGTAGAATCCTGCCAGCATCTGCGGACGTGTAGCAACACGAGAGAACGCTCAATGTCAATTATAATTAGCGTGGAGCCATAGGACGATCCACCGCTGGGTGGACGTGCCTGCTCACAGCCTGTGGTCGTAATGCCTTTCACCTTCTTCCCTCCCTCTGGTATCACGGTTTTCTGAACCGAACTCAGGAGGAGGGACTGACGGCTCCTCTGCCCCAAGTGCGTGAACGCATCATGGTTCCCAGGCCTACGACATCTTTTATCAGGGCGCTTGTGGAACCTGCCGTGGAGGGGGGACGCTTCCTTCCAGGCGGGAGGAACGATCAGGAATTAATCAGATTAGGCCAGCACCTGTGGTTTGGCCGCTGTGCAGATCTTTGAGAGGATGGATCTCTCGCAAGATGTAGTGCGTACGATTCAGGAGTCATGTGCTACATCCACCACAGTGCTGTTCACATCAAGTGGTCAGTTTTCCAACGCTGCTGTACAGAAAGGAGTAGAGGCCACTTCATGTCCACTGGACGACATGCTGTCTTTCTGCAGCAGCCAAAGGACAGAAATCTGGTGTCCAGCACGACTATTGTATGCTGCAATCGTGTTTTTTCTTTAGTCTCAAAGTTGTCGTAGACAGAACAACCTTTAATCATCCTCTGACGGAGCATTTTGTCTCAGATTGATATAGCGGCTGTGGGCCTGTTGTGACACGGGAAACGTTCAGTGTCAATTATGCGCTTCTCTGAGCCCATGAGACGAACCACCGCTGGGGGGTGGATACGTTTGTCCACAGTCCATGGCCCAAAATGCTTCTGTACGCGTTTCTTCTCCACCTCCTCTGATCTTACGGTCTTTGAACCGAGCTCAGGAGGAGGGATTGACAGCTCTCCTGGTGGCCCCGAGCGCGTGGGTGCACCATGGTTTCCAGTCCTGAAACGCCTGCTGTCGGGGTGCCCGTGGGAACTGCCGTAGAGGGAGGACGCTCCCCTTCCAGGCAGGAGGAGCGACCAGGAGTTACCCAGAAATAGGCCAGCACCTGTGGTCTGGCCGTTGAACGAATCCACTTACAGAGGATGGGTTGCCCACAGGATGTAATGCGCACAATTCAGGTTTCTCGTGGTGCATCTACCACAGCGATATACACATCAAAGCGGACAGCTTTTCAGTGCTGATGTACAGAGAAGGATGTAGAGACCTCATGTTCTTTAGGTGGCATGCTGTTCTTTCTGCAGCAGCTGATGGACAGAAATTTGCATCAAGCACGTTTAAAACGTACGCTGCAGCCATCTCTTCCTGACATGAAGGTTTCTGAGACAGAACAGGTTTTATCATCCTCTGATGAAACATTTTCTAAAAGGTGTACAGAGACGCAGGTCTGTCCCACACCCACTTGTTTCCAGTGGGATTTAATACTGGTCCTGCAGTTCATGATCAAAGCTTCATTTGAGCCTTTGGATCAGGTTCCACTTAAATTCTTGTCTCTTTAAACAGCACTGCTGCTGGCTTTAACACCCGCTAAGAGAGTGAGTGCCCTCTCTGTCGCTCCGTCATGTCTCAGAAATTAGGCTGACGGCAGATCAGATGATTTTAGATCAACCCAGCTTTTATGCCTAATACATCACGAGCTCTTTTAATCAAGAGCGATATTGTTGGAGGGGTCGTCCCCTCCCCCCCGCTTTTCACACAGATCAGATGAGGTAACATCTTTATCTTCTCTGTCCTGTGTGGGCGTTGACGTGTTACATAGCGTGCACAGCTGCAATGCGTCAACATTTGTTTGTGCATTATAGAGATGCATCTGCAGGTCGCCCGTTATCCACCCAGCGCTTGTCACACTGGCTGTGCGAGACTATTTCTGAAGCCTACAGAGCATCAGAATTAGAGTCTCCTGTCAACCTAAGAGCACACCCTATCAGGGGTATCGCTTTCTCGACTGCTTTACATAATGGTATGTCAATGCAGGATATTTTGCACTGTGGCCGCGTGGTCAACACCCTGCTCATTACTCGCCTTTATTTAGGTGATGTGACGGCCTGTTCCATGACACATTCTGCCCTTAGTGTTTACAGAATGAACATTGTTGTTTCATGGAACTTCGTTTTATTCACATCTGTCTGCATGCATTACAGTGTGAGATGTTATCAATCACAAGTTGTGACTGTTATTTGATTCTATTGTCATTAATCACTTCACGACTATTGTTACCAATCAGTTCATCTGATTAATAATCAACTCTCTTGTTATTATTAATCTGTTCATACGGTTCAGCCGTAAACCGGTTGGTTCATGGCTCTTTTCAGCGTTTTTCCCTCCCCGTTGATGTTTCCGGGGCGTTCATGCATTCAGAATGCATAGTTACACAGCATGCGTCTGTGCATGGCACATAATTACGCAATGCGTAATTATGCACATGGGAGCTGAGTGATAAGACGTTTTTGGGCAAGCTTCTGCTTCATACGGTGTTCGAACGGACCCAGTGAGGCGAGGACCACATCGGCTTCGCCCTTTACCCACTAAAGCGAAGGCCTTAAAGGGCGAAGCTTATACGAAATAGAACGTTGGTTACGTACTGTAACCCCAGATTCTATGAGTATAAGCGTAGCCCTTTAAGCGTCGGGCCTCACTGGCTCCTAAATGGCTGAAGAAAAAGCTATTTTGGGAGCTGATTTCCCGCTCTTAACGTAATTTATACGGACCGGGTGGGGCCCACACAGCAGGTGAGCGTGGACTAAATTTTTCAGTGCTTATGCTGCGCATAACGGGATAAACCCACTAAAGCGAAGGCCTTAAAGGGCTACGCTTATACTCATAGAATCTGGGGTTACAGTACGTAACCAACGTTTATACACTGTATACAGTAGAATACACTAGTTTATACAAGGGATGGGGCCGATCCAATCCAGTATCAGTATCGGCCTCCGATAACAGCATAATTTACGTATCAGATTTTTAAGATCCACCTGCCGATATTTCCGATCCATGATGCATGTTGGCTTCAAACTACGGAATGGATTTCCTGAACGGCGGCGTGTCTCATGAACCCAGAGTAATAAGACACGCCTCACATTCAGGAAATCCAGTTCATAGTTTGCAGCCAGCTACAACGTGAGGACTGAGTTAGCAGCACTGTGGCTAACAGCTAACAAACTTTTCATCGAAACATGTCCGCTGTGTGGAAATATTTTACACTAGAAACACCACAAAACAAGACAGCATCGTGCAATGTCTGCAGAGCCATAGCGCCACATTAAACCGTGATAAAGTTTGTTTTACGTTGGACATTCGAGCTCCGTGGCTTCAGCGGGGTGCTGCTCTTTGCTCAAGTGGAAAGAGGCGACACGACCCCGGCCAGCCGCGTCCAATCTGCCCCGCTCAGTCTGCCCGTCTCCGAGGAGGGACAGACTGAGCGCGGCTGCCCCAAATCAGGCTGCTTGCTTTGGATTGAACAAGAAGAAGACATCGCTGAAACCACGGAGCTCAAATGTTTACAAAGACTTAATCATGATTCATGACCAACCCCTATCAGTTTTAGAAAACGAAGGATTTCAAAGCTTGATATTAGCAGCCAAGATATAGTTTACCCTCCAGGAGATATTTACCAGTACAACAGTAGAGAATCATAAAAAAACATGATTTGAAAATTATATTAAAAACAAAAACAGCTACATTATAAAGTGATGTAAAATACTAAAAACGGGAACATGTCTGTTGGTTTATGCCATGAACTTAGCAGGTGTTTGAAGCCATTTAACACTTAATTTAATTTAATTAATTCATTTAAAAGAAACAATTTAAAAAAAAATCATGAAAAAAAACACTGAATGAAAAAGTGAAGAAAGAAGAAAAAAATTATTATATCTGCCCTTATTTAAAAAGATAAAATAACTTTAAACAATCACTTAAAATTAATCACTTTAATATCCACTTTAAAGATAGGAATAAAAAGAAACATGTTTTGTGTTAGCAGAATTTAATTCTAACTTTAAAACTTATCCAAAATTAATAAAACTTACCTCAAATTGCCTTTTTGGACATGCATGAAAATATTTGTACAAATTGTACTTGAGAGGAGATTATTACATTCTCATATAAAATCAATGATGATCATGATATAGGAAATGGATCGGTATCGGCCGATATTCAGACTTGGGTATCGGGATTGGATCGGAAGTTTAAAAAAGTGGATCAGTGCATCCCTAGTTTATACACTGTATATAGTAGAATATACTACTTTATACACTGTAGAATACATCAGTTTATACACTGTAGAATACACCAGTTTATACACTGTATATAGTAGAATATACTAGTTTATACACTGTATATAGTAGAATATACTAGTTTATACACTGTATACAGTAGAATATACTAGTTTATTCACTGTATACAGTAGAATATACTAGTTTATTCACTGTATAAAGCAGAATATACTACAAAAACTGGATTCCAAAAAAGTTGGGACACTAAACAAATTGTGAATAAAAACTGAATGCAATGATGTGGAGATGGCAAATGTCAATGTTTTATTCGTAATATAACATAGATGACGAATCAAAAGTTTAATCTGAGTAAATGTAACATTTTAAAGGAAAAATATGTTGATTCAAAATTCCACAGTGTCAACAAATCCCAAAAAAGTTGGGACAAGTAGCAATAAGTAGCTGGAGAAAATTGAGCATATAATGAACAGCTGGAAGACCAATTAATGCTAATTAGGTCAATTGACAACATGATTGGGTATAAAAAGAGCTTCTCAGAGTGTCAGTGTCTCTCAGAAGCCAAGATGGTAAGAGGATCACCAATTCTACCATTGTTGCGCAGAAAGATATTGCAGCAATACCAGAATGGTGTTACCCAGCGTAAAATAGCAAAGACTTTTAAGTTATCATCATCAACCATGCATAACATCATCAAAAGATTCAGAGAATCTGGAAAAATTGCTGTGTGTAAGGGTCAAGGCCGTAAAACTACTGGATGCTCGTGATCTCCGGGCCCTTAAACGTCACTGCACCTCAAACAGGAATGCCACTGTCAAGGAAATAACAGAATGGGCTCAGGAATACATCCAGAAAACATTGTCAGTGAACACAATCCACCGTGCCATCCGCCGTTGCCAGCTGAAACTCTACAGTGCAAAGAGGAAGCCATTTCTAAGTAATCTCCACAAGCTCAGACGTTTGCACTGGGCCAGGGGTCATTTAAAATGGAGTGTGGCAAAATGGAAGACTGTTCTGTGGTCAGATGAGTCACAATTTGAAGTTCTTTATGGAACACTGGGACGCCATGTCATCCGGACCAGAGAGGACAAGGATAGCCCAAGTTGTTATCAACGCTCCGTTCAGAAGCCTGCATCACTGATGGTATGGGGTTGCATGAGCACTTGTGGCATGGGCAGCTTGCATGTCTGGAAAGACACCATTAATGCAGAGAACTATGTTCAGGTTCTAGAACAACATATGCTCCCATCTAGACATCTCTTTCAGGGAAGACCCTGCATTTTTCAACACGATAATGCCAGACAACATTCTGCAACAATCACAACATCATGGCTACGTAGGAGAAGGATCTGGGTACTGAAATGGCCAGCCTGCAGTCCAGATCTTTCACCCATACAGAACATTTGGTGCATCATATAGAGGAAGGCGCGACAAAGAAGGCCCAAGACGATTGAACAGTTATGCCCCTTTTCCATTAGTACCGGTACGGGCCGACTCGACCCTACTTGGCCCGGTTCTGAGGCTTTTCCATTAGTTTCTCCTATCGTTGCCAACCTGTACATGGAGGAGGTAGAAAAGAGAGCCTTGACGTCCTTTTCAGGGACACCACCAAGTCATTGGTTCAGGTATGTTGAAGACACCTGGGTTAAAATCAAATCTCAGGAAGTCCAACATTTTACTGACCACATCAACTCTGTGGATAAATATATCAAGTTCACACGAGAAGATGTAAAAAATGACAGGTTGGCTTTCTTGGACTGTGAGGTCTCAGTCTCTGATAGAGGACATTTGCAAACTGAGGTGTACCGCAAACCCATACACACAGACCAGTATTTGCAGTTTGACTCCCATCACCCTTTGGAGCACAAGTTAGGAGTCATCAGGACTCTGTATCACAGAGCAGACAGCGTCCCCACTAGCTCAGGAGCCAGGCAGAAGGAGAAATCCCACACAAGACAGGTTCTAGAGAAATGTGGATATCCTAACTGGGCCTTCCTGAAAGCAGAGAAGAAACCCAAACAGGACTCCAGTCAGCCAACAGGTGAAAAGGAGGAACCCAGACCCAGACCAGTGGTCATTCCATATGTTGAGGGAGTATCAGAGAAACTGAGACGTTTATTTTCTAAACATAACGTCCCAGTGGCTTTTAAACCCCAAAATACATTACGGCAAAGACTGGTTCATCCCAAAGATCCAGTCCCCCAGCACAAACAGAGCAATGTTGTGTATGCTGTTCAGTGTCAGGAGGGCTGTGATCAGTCTTACATCGGGGAAACTAAACAGCCACTGGCCAAAAGGATGGCCCAGCACAGAAGATCAACATCATCAGGCCAGGACTCTGCGGTCTACACTCATCTCCAGGCCAGCGGTCACTCTTTCAGGGATGAAGATGTTCACATCCTGGACAGAGAGGAACGATGGTTTGAGAGAGGAGTAAAGGAGGCCATCTTTGTGAAAAGAAACCGTCCATCATTAAACAGGGGTGGAGGCCTCCGGGTTCAACTGTCCCCCTCTTACAATGCTGTGATTGCTAGTATCACTCAGCCCTCTGTGAACAGTAAACAGCCATCAGTGTGCTAATGATCCATTGTTATGCTGATGGTCCTTCTTGAGCATGTGATCAGCTGGTTTTGGTTGTCAGCAGCAAAACTGGTTGATCCACCCTGAGACGGTGCTATTTAAGAGACTGAGCTGAATACAGCTCCTCAGACTGAGGAAGTCTCTCGGATGAGAGACGAAACGTTTCTACATTTTTTTGTTGATTTGCTTTGTTTTGTTTTTTTGAATGTCCAGAGGACCAGATTTAACTTATTTAGATTTTTCTACCTGGATTATTGAGCATGCATCAGGATGTAAATGTAATGTTTTTGTAGAATCTGGTTCATCAAAGTTTTAATTT
>NC_056508.1:9118183-9142528 GCF_014905685.2 Nematolebias whitei
ATATATATTTATACACATGTACATACACACATACATACATACATACACACAACTTCAAAATAACATAAATTCTCAACCTGTACTGAGAACAGTTTCTGCGTCTCAGCGCCACCAGCTGGTGAGAGGTGGTGACGTCAATTTGAACCCCGCCCACTGGAACCGGTACTGAAAGCATAATGGAAACACAACCTGTACCGTACCGAGTAGAGTAGAGCCGTGCTGTACCGGCCCGTACCGGTATTATTGGAAAAGGGGCATTAGAGGCCTGTATTAGACATGAATGGGAGAGCATTCCTATTTCTAAACTTGAGAAACTGGTCTCCTCTCTCCCCAGATGTCTGTTGAGTGTTGTAAGAAGAAGGGGGGATGCCACACAGCGGTAAAAATGGACTTGTCCCAACTTTTTTGGGATTTGTTGACACCATGAAATTTGGAAACAACCGATTTTTCCCTTAAAATGATACATTCTCTCAGTTTAAACTTTTGATCTGTGATTTGTGTTCTATTCTGAAGAAAATATTAGATGTTGGCACCTCCACATCACTGCATTCAGTTTTTATTCACAATTTGTTTAGTGTCCCAACTTTTTTAGAATCCGGTTTGTAGTTTATCAGAGTCAGAGTTTCTTTATTGTCATTTGCACCTCATGTGGTACATGTGGTGGGGCGAAATTATGTACACAGTGTCCCAGTTACATCCAACAATGATATGGTATGGTATAAAGTTTATTCATTAAAAAAAATACAAAACAATTTCATAACAATATAAAAAATACAAGAGATTTAAAATGAAAGGCAGCAGAAGAAGAAAAAAATCTTATTATATCTGCCCCTTTAAATAAAAATAAAAATGTAAAAGAAAAACATTAATAACATCTAACATATGAACTAAGAAAAACATCAACTTAATATGCACCAAGCACTCATAACATAAAACATTACGTCAAACATCAGCACAAACATGAACATGAGTCCATGTGAGCAGATGAGCACGCATGAACACATCAACGTTGAAACAGACCAGCAGCAACATTGAAACAGATCAGCAGCTACATGAAACAGATCAGCAGCAACATGATGTGATTTTTTTTTACCCACAGTGATTATTCTGGTTAGAAATTCATGGGTCTAACAGCCTCAGGGTAGAAGCTGTTTCTCAGTCTAGTGGTTCTACACTTAATGCTCCTCAACCTCCTTCCTGAGGGGAGCGGGCCAAAAAGTGTGTGTACTGGGTGAGTGGGGTCCTTCATGATGCAGGTGGCCCTCTTCCTGCATCTGGAGGTGTAGATGTCTGTGATGGTGGGGAGGCTGATTCCGACAGATTTCTGTGCAGCTTTCACCACTCTCTGCAAAGCTTTTCTTTCTGCAGCTGTGCAGCCTCCATGCCACACATTGATGCTGGAGCACAGGATGCTCTCCACTGCACACCTGTAGAAGGAGGTGAGGACTGAGCTTCCCAGACCAGCTCGTCTCAGCCGTCTGAGGAAGTAGAGTCTCTGATGAGCTTTCTTGATCAGGCTGGTGGTGTTGTTGCTCCAGCTGAGGTTGTCATTCATGTGTACACCCAAGTACTTGTAGCTGGAGACCACTTCCACCGCAGATCCTCTTATGTTCAGGGGGGTGTAGATGTTTTTGTTCCTTCTGAAGTCCACAATCATCTCCTTTGTCTTCTTCACATTGATGTGAAGGTTATTCTCTTTGCACCAGCTCTCCAGGTGTTCCACCTCTTCCCTGTAGCTGGACTCATCATTGTTTGTGATGCATCCCACCACCGCTGTATCATCTGCAAACTTTACAATGTGACAGCCTGGATGGGTAGCTGCACAATCATACGTGAGCAGAGTAAACAGGAGGGGGCTCAACACACATCCCTGAGGAGAGCCAGTGCTGAGGGTCATGGTGGAGGAGGAGAGGTTGTGGATCTTCACTAACTGTGGTCTGTTTGTTAAAAAGTCTAGTACCCAGTTGCAAATGGAGGGGCTTAGTCCTAGTGTGGATAGTTTGTCCATCAGGGTTTGGGGGATCATAGTGTTGAAGGCGGATGTGAAGTCCACAAAGAGCATATGGACGTAAGAGTTTTTCTGCTCCAGGTGGTTGAGCGCAGTGTGGACCACAGAGGAGATTGCATCCTCTGTTGATCGCTAAACTCTCAAATCAAAAATTACATGGACTCATTTAACATCTTACCTCCACATCACTCTGGTTTCAGGAAGCAACACAGCACAACCACTGCTTCACTGAAGGTTCTTAATGACATTGTTGAAGCACTGGATGCTAAGGATTATAGTGCTGCACTTTTCTTAGACCTGTCTAAAGCTTTTGACACTGTGGATTACAACATCTTGTGTCAAACTCTCAGAAATCAGTTTCTCAGAACACACCATTGGTTGGTTGTCTATCTTTCAGACCGGAAGCAATGTGTTCAACATAATGGTACATCCTCCAGTTATTTAACAGTCAACAATGGTGTACCACAAGGCTCAGTCTTAGGACCCACCCTCTTTACAATCTACATACATAACATAGGTAAAAACATCCCTAATGCATCCATACATTTCTATGCTGATGACACAGTTGTTTATTGTTGAGCTTAAACTGTTGCTAAGGCTTTCCAGCTTTTGAAATCTGCATTCAACAACATCCAGACAGATTTGTTCCGCCTCAAACTTGTCCTAAATGCCGACAAAACCAAAGGGATGCTTTTTTCAAATAGGAAGTTGGTCCCAGCAGTTCTTCCTCCGATTTTATCCTCAAATGGAGTCCCCATTGAGTTTGTTGATTCCTATAAATATTTGGGTATCTTGGTCGACTCGCATCTCTCTTTTAAGCTCCATGTGGAAAACTTGGTAAAGAAACTGAAAGTTAAACTGGGTTTCTTTTTCAGAAACAGATCCTGTCTAACCCTGAATGCTAGGAAACGCCTTGTATCTGTGACTTTCCTTCCCTCCATTGATTACGGTGACATTATTTACATGAACACTCCTACAAGATCCCTGCAGATGTTGGATGCTGTCTATCATGGTGCACTAAGATTCATAACTGGCTGTGATTATCGTACCCACCACTGCACCCTGTATTTACTGGTTAACTGGACATCATTAACTTCACGCAGACTCTCTCACTGGCATTTTCATCTTTAAATCACTTCTTGGTCTGCTGCCTTCATACATCTCCTCCTACATGTCTCTGCGTGAGTGCAGGTACGGTGTGCGCTCTCAGGACATTATTACCTGCAGTGTTCCCTCAATGAGGACTGAACTAGGCAAGAGGGCCTTCTCCTACTCCGCTCCTGTTTCCTGGAATACCTTACAAAAACAATTGAAGCTCTCGACCTTGACCTCTCTAAGTGGCTTTAAGAATCTGTTGGACTCCTGGCAGGGACGAATGCAGACATGTTCCCGTTTTTAGTTTTCTATATTCGCCTTAGAATCTAACTGTTTTTTTGTTACCTTTTTCTTTTAGCCATCCTATTTGTTTGAAATAAATAAATAAATAAAACTGGCGTATGACTTTTTACAACTGTTTATTGTTGTCACTGTTGTCCATTGTTGTCATTATTCTTTGTTGAAATCAGGTCTCTCTTGTAAATGAGTCCTCGAGGCTCAATGGGATTTACCTGTCTAATTAAAGGTTGAATGAAAAATTATTGCCACATTTATCTAATACATGATACAATGGCATGCCTTACTGCTCCTACTACTCTGCTACCATCAAGTGGTTGAAAGGGGTACTGCTCAATTTTTTTCCCAGTTAGAATGAATGAAAACTGTCATATCAGTCAAAAAAATGGTTTATAAACATGGGAGAAAATCCATAAATATGTCGCTTCGGCCTATAAGTCACAGGGCATGTAAATTATGCAAAAAACTGTGACTTAGAGGCCGAAAAATATGGTACTTGTTTATTTAAACCTACAAAGCTCTCAACAACTTAGCTCCATCTTATATTACAGATCTTATTGTTCCATACTTTCCTAACAGAGCACTTCGCTCTCAAGCTGCAGGTTTACTTGTGGTTCCTAGAATTTACAAAAACAGAATGGGAGGCAGATCCTTCAGTTATCAGGCTCCTCTCTTGTGGAACCAACTTCCAATCTCTGTCCGTGAGGCTGACACATTATCCAGTTCTATTTCATCCCTCCTGACCGCCAGAGGGTGGTGCTGAAAGCACTTACTGTTCCTTTCGCGTATGCGCTGTTCGAGTAGTAATACCAACTGTCACAAGTGTGACACGGATGACCAGTCAGAGGCTATATAGCGTGGCATCATCCGCGGCTCTGTTCCTTTTTTCTTCTCGCGGTTCAATCCAGGGCTTAAGCCTTTGGACCTTTTCACCATCGCCGGAGGCCCGACTGCCCGTTGGCCCAACTGCCCGTTGGCCGGAGCAGCGTGCTCGCCCTCCTAGGGGGCGCAACGGTTTAGCCTTCATTCAAGGTATTTCTGCTGTTCGTTGGGGACTATAGTGGCTTTCGCCCCTCTCCCAACTTACAGAGTCTGACTACTCTGTGTGTGAGATTAAACACCGGTGATTAGTCTTTTACTTCTATTTTGCCTTGGTTAGCGGCTCCGCCCACTCTGTTGGAGGCGACTACTGTGTGTGTGAGATTCAACACCGGTGATTAGTCTTTTACTTCTATTTTACCTTGGTTAGCAGCGCCGTCCGCTCTGTTCGAGGTTTCTAACTGCGAGGTCGATTTGGATTACGCTCCAAAGTTAATTACGTAGCCCACTGTGTTCTGGTCTTGTTTTCTAATTTGTAAAGGCGAGCGTTCGTGCACCCTCTATCAATCATTTTTCACCAACCTCATAAACAGTTGGACTGAGCTAGCAGTGCTAGCCTCTCTGAGTTTTGGCCTTGTTTTCTATTGGTGAAGGCCAGCATTCATTGCGCACCCTCTCCCAATAATTTTCACCAACCTTATAAACTGTTGGATCGAGCTAGTGGTACTAGTCTCCCTATGGTCTGGCCTTGTTTTCTATTGGTAAAGGCTAGCATTGCGCACCCTCTCCCATTCATTTTCACCAACCTTATAAACGGTTGGACCGAGCTAGTGGTACTAGCCTTCGTACATTCCGGCCTTGTTTTCTACTGGTGAAGGCTAGCGTTTGCGCACCCTCTCCCAATCATTTTTACCAACCTCATGAATGGTTGGACTAAGCTAGAGATGCTGGCCTCTCTGAGTTCTGGCCTTATTTTAATTGGTCAAGTCAAGTCCGATTTATTTATAGAGCATATTTAAAACAGAAACTGTTACCAAAGTGCTTAACAAAAATATCATATCATCAAATAAAAAGTAGCAAGATATATTTACAGCACATGGAATAAAAATATAAAACCAAAAACAATTAGAAACAATGAAATACTAAATCAGATCACGTTGTGTCAAAAGTCAAGGAAATAATAACAAAAAGCATAAACTCAGTCAGAAACAATGAAATACTTAATCAGATCTGATGACCTTGTGTTAAATAGGAATAATAACAAAAGCATAAACAGAATCAGCATCAATGAAAAACTAGATCTAGATCTAAAGCCGATCACCCTGTGTTAAATGCCAATGAGTAATTGGTGAAGGCAAGCATTCGCGCCCCTTCTCCCAATCATTTTCACCAGCCTTGTAAACAGTTGAGCTGAGCTAGCAGTGCTAGCCTCTTTGAGTTCTGGCCTTGTTTTTCTATTGGTGAAGGCTAGCGTTCGCACACCCTCTCCTAATCATTTTCATCAACCTCCTATACGGTTGGACCAAGCTAGCGGTTCCAGCCTCCCTAAGTTCTGGCCTTGTTTTAATTGGTGAAGGCAAGCATTCACACCCCCTCTCCCAATTGTCCTCTTTTACCAGCTGAGCTAGCAGCGTTAGCCTTTCTGAGTTTGTTTGCCTTCATTGGTGACGACAAGCGTGCGCATCCCCTCTCTCAATTTTCGGCCTATCCTTTTGCCCTTGTTTTTGTCCTGTATCTTGGACAAAGTTGGCGGTGCCAGCCCCTTTGCTGAGTTGCAGTTTTTTACCTGAGTAAACTGCCTAAAGTAAGGAGCATGGACGGCTCTCACTACTGTACAGATGGTGGGGCTGTGCTCCGCCTTGCACATGACCATCTGGTATAGGCCCTGTCAGAGAACCCCTGCATGAACTGCAGCATCATGCCTCATGCTGTGAGGGTGGCTCGGTTGGCCCAGTTTTCGTCCCAAGCTCGGCAGTGACTTCCTGCCTTCTGGGCAGGAGGCTCCATCTAGACGCCCAAAGCGCCAGACTGAGGCCACAGTCTTTGTGGCTCCTCCTAGAAAGAGGCGAGCCAAGCATGATCAGGGTTTCTCCACGAGGGTGGAGCAGCTGTCCGCAGAATTGGCGGAGATGAAGTACCTTTTTCAGGCACGCCAACTGGGGGCTGAGCCAGTGGCAGCGATTGGACTCTCCTCCCCACCCATGCCTGAGTTGGCTGCGGAGGAAGACATGTTATCCTTGGCTGCCTCTCACCTTTTAAGTGAGGAGGAGGAACAGTCTCAAGTCTCAGAGACTGGTTCATTTTCTTCGTCTCAGATCGCAGCTAGTGGGTCAGGTGACAGCTCAATGTAGAACATCATGCGTATGGACCTGAGACAACTGCAGCTGGACATTCTGCAACCAGAGGAGTCCACCCCTGGAAGTGCCTTCTTCAGGCACAAACGGGCCCCTTCTTCCTTTTCTGTCCTTCTATCGGAGGAGTACTTGAGGGAGTTGCATGGTTGCTGGAGGGACCCAAAGGTCTTTGCGCACCACTCTGCGGATGGTGGAGTGTTTGCGGCTATGCATAAGCCAGCTGCAGCAGGCTTGGAACGCATGCCAGTGATCGAACCTGCTGTTGCCTCACTCATCATGTCACCAGAGGAAGTTCTGCGCAGTGATATTTAGTGCCTGTCCAGGCACAACAGACAAGGCAGCAGTTTTCAGGCCTTAGCAGGGTGATGCCCCCTCCGCATCCTCGGCATCTAAAGCGACACATCAGCTGATCTTAGCATTCGGTCACCGCCTCGGGGTCATAATAGGCTGAGTGGTTTGTTACCCTTGTGCAGTTCAGCAGAGACCTGACAGGAACTTTCGTGAGTCGGTACACCAACCAGCTGGGCAGGTTTGGACTGGGGACTCTGGCCATCACACCCACCCCCAGGGCCCCCAGGAGCCATAGAGGGTGATGCTGATGCCACCAGGCCGACCGTCGGACAATTCTCCAACCAACAGCTCAGTTACTGGGCGGCTCACACCGTGGACCCATGGGTGGTTGCCACTCTGACCCATGGTTACCGACTACAGTCCTGACGGTGGCCTCACATCTCACGTTGGGTCAAGATGACTATAATTGCCAACTCGGTGAAAGCTTGGGCACTAGACCAGGAGTGTTCGCCCTCCTGGCCAAGGGTGCAATTGAGGCAGTGGACCCTCTGCAACAACCCAGAGGCTACTACTCGACTTACTTCCTTGTGCAAAGAGGACGGTGGGTTTTGTCCCATTTTAGATCTGAGGGGACTCAACCAGTACCTAAGGGTGCTGCCCTCCCACATGCTCATGACAGCAGAGGTCCTTCAAGCTGTCATGAGGGGAGAATGGTTCACGTCTATAGACCTGAAAGATGCTTATCCTCATGTGTCTATTGCGGCAGAACATCGCCACTTTCTCAGGTTTGCCTATCGGGGTCATCACTGGCAGTTCCGGGTACTCCCATTTGTGCTCTCTCTTTCCCCGAAGGTGTTCACTCAGTGCATGAAGGCAGCCCTCTCTCCTCTGCAGGCCTACGAAATGAAGGTTCTGCTGTACTAAACGAATGGCTTCTCTGCGCCTCATCTCAGGCCTGTCCCTTTCGCGACATGAATCGCCTGCTTGCTCATGTGTCCCAGCTGGGCCTTGATATCAACCTGGAGAAGAGCTGCCTGATCCCTTCCCAGACGATCACCTTTCTTGGGTGGTTCTGGATTCACCCTCCATGAGAGCTTGCCCATCCGCTCAAAGGGTGGGCGGCATACTCCAGTTGGTCAGTCGGTTCAGGCTGGGCAGGCAGCTATCCTACGTTGCTTTTCAGCAGCTACTAGACAAAACTGACGTCAGTCACTCGGGTGGTGCCCTTAGGCCCGCTGTCACTTCGCCCCTTGCAGAGGTGGCTCAACAGCTTTCGCCTGGATGCCAGGCTGCACAGGCATCACAAGCTCTCAGTGACATGGTCATGTCTTCATGCCCCGAGGGATGAAGATTATTTGTCCAGGGGTGTCCCCATTGGAGTGGTAGTGTGTCGCAGGGAAGCGGTCACGACGGATGCCAGCTCCATGGGATGGGGCGCTGTGTGACAATGCAGAGCGGTTCAGGGCCGCTGGGGTCAAAGGACCGCTCCAACCATATAAAGGTGCTGGAGCTTCGTACAGTGCATTTGACACTCAGATACTTCCTGACCCACCTGGAAAGGGGGCATGTTCTCATTCGGTCAGTCTACCACATCAACCACCAGGGGGGCCCCAGGTCAGCACAACTTCTGAGAGTGTCCAGAGAGCCCTTGGAATAGGCCTCTCCTCACCCTACGGGCGCACTTACCAGGGTGACACAGTCAGGTTGCAGACTTTTCTCACGCCAGGGGTCTTCTCTGGGAGAGTGGTCCTTCCACAGCGACATAGTACTGATTATCTTGGACCATTTTGGTCAGGAACAGGTAGACCTGTTTGCGATAGAGGAGTTGACTCAGTGTCGCCTATGGTACTCCCCTACCAGGGTGTCGAGTGCGCTGGACCAGGACGCATGTGCCCATCCTTGGCCAAGGGTCCTCCTATATGCCTTTCCATTCCTTTCTCTAATTTGGCCAACCCTTAAGGGAGTCCTCGAAGAGGGCCACAGGATGCTGCTGGTGGCTCCATATTGGCCAGCATGACCAGGGTTCCCACTACTATGGAGTCTATATCAGGGCATCCCATGGTGTCTTCTGACCAGGAGGGAGTTGCTGTCTCAGTTGGGAGGACTGATATAGCATCCCAATCTTCAATGTCTTCGGCTGTGGGTGTGGCCACTGCAAGGCTAGGACAGCAGCTGACTGGAGTTTCGAGCCCCATCAGACGCACCATCTTGGGCGCCGGGGCACCCTCGTCAGCAGTACGAAAACAGATGGCGTCTGTTTTCCCAATGGTGTTCTGATCACAATGAGGATCCATTCTCCGGTACAGTACCCACCATTCTGGAGTTTCTCCAGTCTCTCCTTGGTAAGGGTCACTCTCCTTATATGCTTACGGTTTATGTAGCAGCAATATCATCTAATCACGCCAGCATCAATGGCTGTACGGTGGGGAGCCATGATCTAGTCTCTTTTTTCTGTGTGGTACCCGTAGGTTGCACCCGCTGACAGCTCCACGAGCACCAGGTTGAGATTTGGCTTGGGATTTGTCTGAAGCTCTGTGCCACCCTCCGTTCAAACATCTGACGCAGGCGGACCTCAAGTGGTTTTCGTGTAAGACAACCTTTTTGTTGGCTATGGCCTCAGCAAGAAGGTCGGCGAGCTGCACGCTCTCTCTCAGCTCCTCAAGTCTCAGGTGGGCCCTGAGGGCTCTGACGTTACCTTGTGGCCAAGGTGGGGTCTGAATTATTGTGTCTAGTGAGAGCACTGGAGGCATACGTTGCAGTTACTGCCATTATACGATGTTCAGACCAGCTGTCTGTGTGTTACAGAATCAGAATAAACTTTATTGGAATTGCACAGCGGTACAACGCGAATATGTACGTACAGTCGTCCAAAAGATGGGCGGAGTGCACAAAGCTGCAACTGTAGAAAGTGCGGTCATTTTATCCTTATCAGATAATAATCTTAGATAGGAAAAGGGGGAGAAACATGAGGGTAAATAGTGGTATTATAAAAAAAGATCTTTCACATCTTGTCTATCAGGACATGATTTGAAACATCAAAAAACTCTACCAGCAAGCACAATTAAAACATGATTACATTTGCATTTGACATCAAGGTGTTGAGATTTGTCCATGAGCGTTTTTTCAGATCAGCTACAATTTCTGAAGATGTTGTTTCAGCCAGCAGTTCTGATAAGCTTGCACAGAAAGTTCTCGGGTGGTGCGATAGATGAATCTTTTGTCCTTGGGTACTCGTCCCAGGAGAAATTTGATAGTCGGCCTGTCTCCGAGGCCATCAGGGAGTCAGATTCAGATAAGCATGATTCTTGTTTTTACTTCAGGCAGAGATTACTTTTTTCCAGCTTTGAGTCCATCTGGGCATTCTGGTTCTGAAAATGCCTAATTGTGGGATTCTATTCCACTGATCCATGCTATGAGTCTCCTTCAAGGTCGAACCCACCACGCTGACGAGTCCCAGAAGACACAGGTGGCCTGCGATTCTCAATCGCCTCCACCTTACGGTTAAGCTCATAAACCAGACGATTTAAAGTTCCCACAGCGTGGACCAGATCTTCACACTGACTCGGAAGCTTTTCCATGGCCGAAACTGCTCCCGCCGTCTTCTTCAAAAATCGATAAAATAGTCCCGCTGGTGCCAAAAAGCAGAGTTCCTGCTATCATAAATCCAAATATATAAACGTCTTCAACATCCTTCTGAGACAGGACTGAGAGACACATCATCTGCCACACTCCCCACGAATCCATGATGTACCCCACAGCGCGAGTCTCAGCTGGACATGCCAGTTCTCCAGGACCTTGTCGCTTTGATGAAAAAATCTTATCAATAGAGTTGAACGCCCACGATACCAAATCCATAATCTTCTAAATTTATGAGGCTCTAGGTTAGGCTATCCTCTTTCCAAACAGCACCTCTCCCACTGGATTGTGGATGTCATCTGCCTCACCTATGACGCAGGGCACTGCCCCTTGCTTGTCGGTGTGAAGGCACATTCTACCAGGAGCATGTCCGCTTCCTGGGCTGCCCTGAGAAGGGTTCTGGTGGAAGCAATATGTGCTGCCACATCATGGCCGTCCCCAAGCACGTCAACAGATTTTACAGAGTTAACGTGGACACCCCTCATCCCCTGGGACAGGGTCTTCTGAAAGGGTCCTCTGGACCTCCTCAGTGAGGTGTACGCACAGGATTCCTTGTGACATTGTTGGAATTAGTCATTCAGTGCTTTCAGCACCGCCCTCTGGCGGTCAGGAGGGATGAAATAGAACAAAATTACGTATGTAACTACGGTTCTATGAATCTCGGATGAGATCATATCTCTCCAGTTTTAGTTTCTCTCCATTGGCTCCCTGTCAAATCCAGAATAGAATTCAAAATCTTACTTCTAACCTACAAAGCTCTCAACAACCTGGCTCCATCTTATATTACAGATCTTATTGTTCCATATTTTCCTAACAGAGCACTTCACTCTCAGGCTGCAGGTCTACTTGTGGTTCCTAGAATTTACAAAAACAGAATGGGAGGAATATCTTTCAGTTGTCAGGCTCCTCTCTTGTGGAACCAACTTCCAATCTCTGTCAGTGAAGCTGACACATTATCCAGTTTTAAATCTAGGCTTAAGACTTTCCTTTTTGCTAAATCCTATAGTTAGGGTTGGCTTGGGTTTCCTAAGCTGTCCCTTAGCTAAGCAGATATAGGCTTAGACTGCTGGAGGACAAACTGACCACACTTTTCACTCTGCTACTGTATTTACTTGCTCTGCTCAACATGTTTTGTATTTGTAATTATTTTTTCCATCCTTAACATGTGGGTTTTTTTTTTTGTCTTTCAGGTACACCTGGACCTATATCTGGACCTACCATTCTGTGTTCATTTGGCTCTCCTTCCTGTCCTCTCAAACCAGCCTGTCAAAGCTGATGGCCGCTTGTCCCGAGCCTGGTTCTGCTGGAGGTTTCTTCCTTTTAAAAGGGAGTTTTTCCTTTCCACTGTTGCCATTGTGCTTACTCCGAATGGGAGACTGCAACAAAGCCAAGCTTCAACTTGTCTGCTGGCCTCCTTAGATAGAGAACTTTACTAATTGGCTTTTATGTATGTGAATGTTTCTGTAAAGTGCCCTGAGACAACTTTGGTGTGATTTGGTACTATATAAATAAACTGAATTGAATAGAATTATACACTGTATACATTAGAATATAGTAGGTTATACACTGTATACAGTGGAATATAGTAGTTCATAAACAGTATACAGTAGAATATACTACAAACCGGATTCCAAAAAAGTTGGGACACTAAACAAATTGTGAATAAAAACTGAATGCAATGATGTGGAGGTGCCAACATCTAATATTTTATTCAGAATAGAACACAAATCACAGATCAAAAGTTTAAACTGAGAGAACGTATCATTTCAAGGGAAAAATCTGTTGTTTCCAAATTTCATGGCGTCAAAAAATCCCAAAAAAGTTGGGACAAGTCCATTTTTACTACTGTCTGTCATCCCCCCTTCTTCTTACAACATTCAACAGACATCTGGGGACAGAGGAGACCAGTTTCTCAAGTTTAGAAATAGGAATGCTCTCCCATTCATGTCTAATACAGGCCTCGAACTGTTCAATCGTTTTGGGCCTTCTTTGTCGCACCTTTCTCTTTATGATGCGCCAAATGTTCTCTATATGTGAAAGATCTGGACTGCAGGCTGGCCATTTCAGTACCCGAATCCTTCTCCTACGTAGCCATGATGTTGTGATTGTTGCAGAATGTTGTCTGGCATTATCGTGTTGAAAAATGCAGGGTCTTCCCTGAAAGAGATGACATTTAGATGGGAGCATATGTTGTTCTAGTACCTGAACATAGTTCTCTGCATTAATGGTGCCTTTCCAGACATGCAAGCTGCCCATGCCACAAATGTTCATGCAACCCCATACCATGAGTGATGCAGGCTTCTGAACGTAGCATTGATAATAACTTGGGCTATCCTTGTCCTCTCTGGTCCGGATGACATGGCGTCCCAGTGTTCCATAAAGAGCTTCAAATCGTGACTCATCTGACCACAGAACAGTCTTCCATTTTGCCACACTCCGTTTTAAATGACCTCTGGCCCAGTGCAAATGTCTGAGCTTGTGGAGCTTGCTTAGAAATGGCTTCCTCTTTGCACTGTAGAGTTTCAGCTGGCAACGGCGGATGGCATGATGGATTGTATTCACTGACAATGCTTTCTGGAAGTATTCCTGAGCCCATTCTGTTATTTCCTTGACAGTGGCACTCCTGTTTGAGGTGCAGTGACGTTTAAGGGCCCGGAGATCACGAGCATCCAGTAGAGTTTTACAGCCTTGACCCTTACGCACAGCGATTGTTCCAGATTCTCTGAATCTTTTGATGATGTTATGCACGGTTGATGATGATAACTTAAAAGTCTTTGCTATTTTACGCTGGGTAACACCATTCTGGTATTGCTGCACTATCTTTCTGCGCAACAATGGTAGAATTGGTGATACTCTTACCATCTTGGCCTCTGAGAGACACTGACACTCTGAGAAGCTCTTTTTATACCCAATCATGTTGTCAATTGGCCTAATTAGTGTTAATTGGTCTTCCAGCTGTTCGTTATACGCTCAATTTCCTTTTTCCAGCCACTTATTGCTACTTGTCCCAACTTTTTTGGGATTTGTTGACACTGAAATTTTGAATCAACATATTTTTCCTTTAAAATGTTAAATTTACTCAGATTAAACTTTGATCTGTCATCTATGTTATATTACGAATAAAATATTGACATTTGCCATCTCAACATCATTGCATTCAGTTTTTATTCACAATTTGTTTAGTGTCCAAACTTTTTTGGAATCCGGTTTGTAGTTTATACACTGTATAGAGTAGAATATAGTAGTTTATACACTGTATACAGTAGAATATACTAGTTTCTACACGCTATACAGTAGAATATAGTAGTTTATACACTATACAGTAGAATATACTGATTTATATATACACTCTATACAGTAGATTTTACAGTTTCTCATCATGAACATTTCATTGCATTGTTGACCTTGTGTTGACCTACATATGACAAATAAACTAAACTAAGTATGAATTTCAAAAGTAAATTTGAAAGTTAAATCCTACATTTCTTTAGATGAGCTACTAGCATACACCCTCACCAAAAATCAGGGAGTTTTCATCTCTGCTGGGAGCGTTATTCGTAAAAATGAATTATTTGACATTTGTTTCTTTCTCTTGTATCTTAACAGAAGTGTAATTTAGGCGTGCCGGTGCACCTCTACAATTTAAATAAGCATCTTTTCTCATAAAAGTGTGCAAGAAGAAGAGAACACCGCCTCTTTCTTAAATATTTCAGAGTTGAACATTGTAGTGATCTAGACCTCCGACATCAATCTGTCTCTGAGGACCTTCAGGGGACAGGAACTGTTATTTCATTGATTTGAATCCAGAAATACAAATTATCTCATCAAGAGACTATTTAATTGTATCCTGAATTAATCAATTGAAAGAACACTCTTCTTTTTTTATATTATCATTAACTATTTTACAATATCTTGATAATCAAAAGTGTGTTTATTTCATACCATTTCAAATGTTGAAGTAAACAACTCATTTAAATCAACTGTGAAACAGCATTAATGATTTTTAAACCTCATTAGACTTGGATCATACAAGTAAATGTCTATTTACGAAGTAAGTGTGCATTAGTCTTCTGTCTGAATGAGGAGTATTGGATTTGAGGGCGAAAGTCAGAGACAAGTTATGAGAATGAAGTGCCTTGTTTTAAAACTCTCAGACAGTAAATAAGAACTGGCTGGCACCTGCATTCTCTCATTTCTTCAAAATATTTCTCTGTCTGTACTAACCGTTCTTAAAACATTTCTGCTGTCTCCTGACTTCTAATAACCCTCTGACATCACTAAAACTACACCCCTGCTGGTTGTTTCAACCAATCAGGAAGTACCAAATGATAGGAAGTGGATACCCTTTAAAAATCAACACTTCTTGGAACTATTCAGTCTTTTCCTGTCTTCCGAGGCTTTCCAGTCTTCCTGGAACTTTCAGTCGGAGATGAGACTCAGTCTGATGGAGTCTTACAGCTGAACAAAATAGCTGATGGATTTGACCATGTGCCAAGGGTCCATCCATTCCAGCGTAGTCACAGCCTGCCTTGGCTGTGACTCAACCCGAGCATTAAATGTTCAACTTCTAAAGAAGCTTATTCTGTTGAACTGAGTACTTCGTCACGACTTCTGACGACCCCAGCCACTCTGACCGGAGACGCTGAAAAGGGAGCGTGCCAATGGACCTCTGTTCCGGAGTGGATGTATCCACCATCTCAGGTAGTAACAAGCCATTGCACGCCCTGAAGTGTACTGGAGGGCTGAGCTGGATTCGGAGGAAGTGTGCCATTTTCTGGTCAGCACATGTCCCTTCATCCATCTAAACCTCCTCTTTAAATCTTTAAACTTCTATTCTCCTTCTCTTTAAACTTCTATTCGCCAGTAAATCAAGCTAGATGCCTTCAGAGATGAATCAGTCTCAATCAGTAATCTTCTGTTGTCTTGTTTATTAAATCATGCCAAGTTTATTAATCAGAAACAGATCAGCAAATCAGTGTGTACATGTTTGATGTTCAATTTTGATTCTGTTAAATAAATGACCGCATTTATTCTGATGGGTCAAAGATAAATTACGTCTCATGTCACTAATTACCACTCCACTCCACAAGTTATCTTGGTCACATGGCAGAAATTTAACTCGAAAAGGAAAGAATCTGTGTTAATTAAATAATTGATATTCTTTGTGCTTAAACTAGCTTTAAGAATAATTAATTAGTAGTGAAGCTAACAGCTAGCTCACTACAACATTATTTTCCGAGTGCATGTTAAAACTATCGTTGCAGTTAATGAAACCCTTGACACACTGCTTCAGACCCAGTGAACAAATCTGACTCCTGTGTGTTTGATGTCATTTTTACACATTAGGGCTCATTTCTTAAAATGGATCTGTATTTTTTTGTTTGTTTTTTCTTCTTCTGCATTAACCAAAACAATCCAACAAAGTAAGAGTCGTTCTCTGTATCCTTACATGCCTCAGCTTGAACCTGACGGCCTCCTGCCTCGTTTCTGAGCAGCTCAGAATACAGCAGGCCTCCGTTTGCCTTTCAGCATCTTTCATCGGTTACAAAACAGCCACTTCCTGCTGCTGCAGGAAGTCTGGGTATGGCAGCCAATATGCTCAAATAAACTCCAGATTATAGCAGCAAGCAGCCTGGACTGCTCAACCATGAGGGGACCCTAAAAAGCCTACACAGAGCTGGTGAAGACAAGCTTAAATCCAATAAATGATTTATTTGCAGGACTCAGCAATGAGGCAATTGGTAAAGGAAACAATGAGGATGTGATGAGATTTTAGTGAGACACTAAAACTAGCCTAATTTCTAAAGGAGCAGGAAGGAAGAAAAGTGAAGTGATGGAAAAAAGACGTGGCCTGTTGGAGTGTGTGCTTGGGTTCAGTCTGTACATTAAAGAGGAAATTAATTACAGTTTGTTGAGTCTGGGGGGAGAGTTTCACATGTGTCACATGTGAACAGAGTGAACACTCACCAACAGGTCGATGCAGTCACGGTGCCCCAGAGATTCATGTGCCACCTTCTCCCCACCCGGGCTCAGGATGTAGGGGCTCTGACCTCCAGAGGGCTTCATGTTGGGCAGGCTGAGCGAGCGCAAGTCCTTCACATCCTGCTCCACCTTCAGCTCATCGCCGGGCCGAGCTACACATGAAAATAATGACATCATTACTTTGACTGTAACTTTTACATCAACGTTTTTTGTATAAAGACATATCTTTAAAAAATACCATTTAAAAAACACAAAATATAAAAAATAGAGCAATAAACTTCAATTTTACAGCATCTTTTCACATTTTAGACAAACAACAAACAGATACATATACAACAACGCTCAGTCAGGTCATCTGGACAGTTTATTTTTTGTAGAGACGTTTCACCCTCTATCCCAAGGGCTTCATCAGACTGAGGAGTCCTAAGTAAACTGTTTCCCCACTAAGCAGTACACTCCTTAAGTGGACCAACCAGTTTGATATAAATATGTTTTCACATACAAGCTGTAGTGTGAAAAAAAACTAATGTTAGCCTCATGTTTTTTTTGTTTTTTGTTAGAGTTTTGTAAAAACAAAACTAAAAAGACAAAATGTTCAGAATAAATGTTTCTTAAGGCTGAACAGCTGGAACCATTTCCCCATGATCTCCGTTTCAAACTGTGTAACTCTGGTTTGGAGATGAGAGGCAGATGAGGTTACAAATAGAAACTTTTCATGACCTTGGATCTTTTATGGCAGGTTTTAATCAACCTTGGATTTAAAAACAACACCAGTTTATCTCCAGAAAAGTGACACTTTCCCACAGTCTTCTGAGGAGCATAAACATCCAAATGCTGTGATCAAACTGATCAGTGACACATTTTGTACCTCTGATTACTGCAACGAAAAGATAAAGGTAAACTCCTTTTATATGTCAGACAGGAGCTGTCAGAAGGAACCAGCCTTTATACCTATAGGCGGTTCATTCATAATGACAATTAAGAATATGCCCCACCACAAGGAGAAGAAAAAAAAACCTTTTATCTTCATAACTGAGCTGTATGAGGAGCTTGTCCCACCTCTAGGTCCAGTTGACCTTATTACAGTTATTGATGCATAAAATCAGGCACCACAACTCAAGTATATATAAAGCTACTTCAATATTGGCGTTAATTTATTTATTCAACGGCAATTAATTTATTGCCGTTTAATTTTAATTCTCTTGTATTTTTTTATATTGTTATGGAATTGTTTTATATATTTTTTAAATGAATAAACTTTATACTGGTAATTCTGTTTCAGACTCTGAACTCTCTGTGGGTCTTACTACAAAGGAGTTGCTTTCTCAGCATCAGGTGTGTACAGATCCTGGACTCAGTCGCCCCGTTAAAGCTCAGGAATCGAAAACGCACGCCCCACCCTTGGGTAAATGAGACTACACGAGAGGCAAGACGCTTGTGCAGAAGAGCTGAACGTCGATGGAAAAAAGATAAACTTCAGGTGTCTTTTGAGATGTTAAAATCATGTTGGAAAGCCTATCAGACCACCGTTACACAGGAGAAAAACAAATATTTCTAAAAAATTATCAACTCAAACAGTCACAACCCCCGCGTTCTTTTCAACACCATTAACACCATTCTAAACGTGCCTCAGTCTGCCACCATTGAGGCCTCTGTTGACACCTGTAATAAGTTTGTCTGGCATTTTGTTGAAAAGGCTGAGTCGATTAGGTCATCAATTCCACACTCCACAGCCCTTCAGTTCTTGTCCCCTGCTCAGCAGTCTTCAGTCACTTTGATCCCATCTCACTCTCATTTTTAAATGAGGTCGTTGGTCACATGAAACCCTCAAGCTCCCCTGCTGATCCCATCCCTGCTGCATTTTTTAAACAGGTTCTACCATCAACTGGACCCTCTGTTCTTGCCATTATTAACAGCAGTTTGGCTACAGGTGTGGTCCCTGATGTTTTAAAACATGCAGCGGTAACTCCATTAATTAAAAAACCCGGACTTGACCCTGCAGCTTGTTCAAACTTCAGGCCAATCTCAAAACTTCCATTTCTTTCTAAAATCTTGGAGAAAATAGTTTTTAGTCAACTAACCAAGATTTTGAATGTAAATGGAATTTTTGAGATTTTTCAGTCAGGATTTAAACAACTGCACGGCACCGAGACAGCTTTAGTAAGGGTCTGTAATGACATTCTGCTAGCAAATGACTCTGGTCAGTCTGTGATCCTGGTACTCTCGACCTTACCGCTGCATTTGACACTGTTGATCACAGCATCCTTATGTCACGGCTAGAACACTGGGTTGGGATTACAGGGGTGGCGCTAGAATGGTTCCGTTCGTATCTGGGTGACAGGAGTTTCTGTGTTAACTTTGACAATTATTTTTCTGCTTCTGTCCCTCTATCCTGTGGGGTCCCACAAGGCTCCATTCTTGGACCCCTTCTGTTCTCATTGTATCTGCTCCCCTTGGGGTCAATCCTGAGGAAACATGGTATTTCGTTTCACTTGTGGTATGAACATATGCTGATATATTCATAAATTAAACGGATTCTTTCATTTTTCTGGACTGTATAATGACGTGCATCTGAATTTAATAAAATGTGGACGGAAACGTTAATTATCTTTGACTCACCAATGACAGTGGGTCATTTATTAACAGAATCAAGTTTAACACATCACACATTTACATTAATTGGCAAGAATTGAAAATAACGACAGCTTATTAATCAGTTTTACAGGAAGTAAACAATACGGCGATTGTTTTCTCACTTCCAGTAGTACAACAGACATTAACCACACGGCGGTGGTTGAAAAACTTTGCTTCAGACATTTCTAAAAATATCTGGATTAATTTCTTAGCAGATAGAAGAGTTTAAAGATTGAAGTTTAGAGGGAGGGAGATGGTGTGTGGTGAATTTGTCTGTTATAATCAGAAACAGCACGCTCCTTTGGACCAGCTTGTCCCAACGGTACACTTTGGTTGAAGATCGACTTTTTACCTTTCTGAAGATATGTCAGTTCCGGCGTAAAGTTCACTTCGAGCCACTTTTCAGCGTCTCCGTAAGAACAGCTAAACCTCGGGAGTCGTGAGATCATCCAGAACAGACTTCATAATTCCTCTGAACTTCTCTCGTCCAGCTTAGTGGCAGATGTACTGAGCATGCTGCATTCCAGCATTCTGGACTCTGGAACTGCCGAGTTTCAGAACTGCAGAACTGCTCGAGCTCCTGCAGAACTTCTTCATCTACAGCAACTAACTTGAACTAGGAAGTACCAACATTTAAAGAAAGCTCACTTCCGGTTCATTTGAGAACTTTCTGATTGGTCGATTGACCAAAACAGAGGTGTGTTTTGTGATGTAAGGTGTTATGAAAAGTCAAGGAAAAAGATTAAGATTGTTTAAGAACAGACAGAAGATTGTTATGAAGAACTCAGACTCCGTGGAGTCAATTCTCTAGTATCTTGCTGTAAAAGTTAAACATGACATTTCTTTTTCAGTAAACTTGCAGTTGACCGAAACTTGAACTTTGACCAACTTACACACTTGCTCATTGAAGACAGAAAATCAGACAATGCATCATTAACCTGATTTCTTCTTTGAATGAGGATTAAAAATCGTTATTACTGTTTCACAGTTGATTTAAAAATGAGTAGTTCCCTTCAACATTTAAACATTGTTTGAACTAACACAATTTGATTATCAAACATTTGTAAAATAGTAATGATAATCGAAAGTAGTCTTCTTTTACTTGATTAATTCAAGAAAGAAAGTCTCAGGATGGGTCAACCTGTATTTCTGGATTCAAATCAATGAAATGACAGTTTCTGTCCCATATGGTCCTTAAGGTCAGGACTTGACCTCAGGCTCAGGCCTAGTTCACTACAGTCCCCCCTTTGGAAATCATCGCCTGTCCATGGGGATGAATTCCAACATGAACTTACGCCTTCGAATGTCCTTGGTCTTGATGTAATCCAGCAAGGAAAACAAAAGTCAAAAGTAATCCAGCAAGGAAAACAAAAGTCAAAAGTAATCCAGCAAGGAAAACAAAAGTCAAAGGTAATTCCACAATGTTCTTGGTAATTCCATTGTGTTGATGATAATTCCATAATGTTGTTGGTAATTCCATTGTAGCAATGCTTTAACCCCCTTGGAAACAGAGTCTGTAATCCATTGGAAAAAGTCATATAATCCACAACGGTAAATCCACAACGATTGGAGGTGTTGATTGATCAGCATACAGAGGGGTTCCCTTGGATTGAACCGAAGATGCAGCCACTGGATGAAGATTGGAGACCAACGTCAGGATTGCAGGTCTCCTCCAGCGAAGGTCGTCGCTGGGTGGATGTCCAGTCTGTGCCGTTCTGGTTCAATGTGTCATGCAATTATGTGGTTTAAGGTGGGCTTATGAAGGGGATTTTACATAAGGCCTTAAACTATATGCACCTGGTGTGTAAGCTATTATGATTGGGAACAGCTACAGCTACCAGTTAAGGGGTGGAACATGCTGAATAGGGTAACTATAGGGATTTATACCTACAGAAGAGTGTTCCAAACTATTTTTCCATTTCTAACTTGGTTTAAGTTAGCTTTACATAGTAAAATATAGTTTGGTTCAATTGTCTGTTGTCTTTTAGACGAACGACTTGAGATTGGGTGTTTGGTTTCCCCATAAATGTTTTTGGAAGTCTATGGCGAGACTCATCAAAAAGAATTAGCTATCCCCCCGAATAGAATTGTTCGAGTAGGTTCGGCTTAAGCGTTGTGAGATCAATGTAGATTATGGTACTTAAGGTAGCATTAATCTACATTGACTCCGCAAAGATTGCAATTTAACGAATGAACTGCATGTTGGCATGGTTAAAGGCCTCTTAGTCTCTAACTTAACTACACACAAAATTCATTCTTGCTTGGGGTGTTCAGAAACAATACCAAAAACCAATTAAACGATGTCTCAACATTGACAAAAACAGTGACTAAGCAACCAGTAAAACAACGTTTCAACATTGACAAAAGTAGTGATTAAGCAACTAGAAAACGACGTTTCGGTGCGTCACTCACTCTGAATGTCAGATTTGCTCACGTTATCGCGTCTGGTAGCATTATCCTAACTGGCGTCACCCCCCTTCGGTCATGGGAGACCGCGAACACGGGTGAGGACGTCGCTCCATGAGCTAAAGTTAGGCTGTCCTTGAGTAGTTTTAACTGTTTGCGCAGCTGAAAGAGGACTTTAAGGTCTGGATTGGAATCCAGTTCGCCTTTTGATGGAGTGTATTTGTCTGGGTCAGTCAGATACAGTATCATCGAGTTAATTGCAGGATCATCCAACTTCTGAAGTTGGATGATGTCTGGGTCAGGTGAAAATGACTTTTCATATTTTAAAAGAACTTGGCGAAGGTCGTCACTTTCTTCATCAGATGTCAGAGTGTCGGCTTGGGCGACCACCTGTTCAATCTGTGATGAGACTGATGAGGGTTCTTGCTCCTTGGGGAGCTCCAACAAATCCTTTTCTGAGTCGTCGGACCTGTCTATGGGTAAGACACCATAGGTTTGAGGTCCTTGGTCGACGTCATTGTTTGAGAAAAGAGCTATGGCCTGTGTTGGTTTTGTTAACCATACTGGCCCAGCTTCTTGACTCGGTACCAGGTTATCTGGGAGTCCTCCCAGAACTGGAATGCCTAGTTCAAAATCATGAAAATCAGGTTCTGAGTGTTCAGCTTGCGATGACTCATCATCGTTTGTGTGTGAGTTTACCCCCCCCCTTCGTCCGATGAGGGGTTGTTGGAGGCAACCACAGCAATGTCTTGGTGTGTTTCACCGACATCTGTAATGTTGTCATTCGCGCCTTCAGATTTAGTAGCGATCACCTCACTACACAGCATTCCAGGTTGGTTTCCCATTTCAGCGTTTTTCAAAGTTTCTAAAAACCTTTGTAGTTTCTCTGTCTCTTCCGAGCTCAGAGGTGTAGGGCATTGTATCTGGAAATTTTGTGATTTTATCGCCTCGGTTCGTTTCGTCCGAGGTGGGGGAGGGTTAGGTACATCTTTTGGGGGTTCCTCTTCGGACTTCCCCTGATAATATGGGTCCTCTTGGATCCCATATCTTTGCGTCCTACGCACACCCCATCTACGATAATCACGTTCATCCTCTGGAAGAGGAGCTTTTCTGTCCCAGCGTGCACCTTCATTACGCGGTTTGTTAGTTTGAAAATACTGCTTTTTCTCGCCTTTTTTAGGAGGTGGAGGCGATGCACTCCATCCTTCCATTTCTAGGGAGTCGGGTTTAACCTTTACACCAGGAAACACTTCTATGGGCGTCTTAGCATGAGAACATGCCTCGAATACATTCACAGCACACTGTTTAATCTCATTGATGGATTTTTCTCTGAAATTTGCCATCATTTGTACCGATCTTTTAAAATCAGTGTGGAGATTTTTGCTGAAAACATATTTAAAACCTTCTTCTTCCTCCATTCCGGTTTCATTTCTGTAACCAAAATAAGCTTGGAAGATTCTTTTGTAATAGACTTTTGGATGTTCATCCTTGCCCTGCGTGACCTTGTCAGCAGCTGGGAAACCAGCAGGTCCCATGCAGGGGTCATACTCTCTGATCAAAGCTTCACACAGAAGGTTGTAATCCTTTCTCGTTGCATCAGGTAGACGCTCGATGAAGGTGAACACCTCTCTGTCTGAAGTGAGCCTTATCAGACTGATCTTATCCTCAACCGTAGCATTAGGATAACCTTTCAATCTGAATTCAAGATCATTCAGGTACGCTTTTGTTCCAGTTGAACCCATCGGTCCAGGTACAAAGCGTTGTACATATTTTGAGAGTTTTAGCAGAACATCTATTGAAAGAGGAAGTTTCCATGCACTCTGTTGCATGTTTGGTGGAGGAGACCTGTTCAGGTCTGTTCCTACCACTTTAGGTATGTATGGAGGGGTGTATGATGGGAGGAGATTTGGGTTTGAAACCCAGTGTGTCTCCACATCCTGTCCACGGTCTTCTCTGAGTTCCAGACAAACTCGCCCCACGTCAGAACTTTTATATGTTGCCGCGGTTAGTTTCTCCTCACATGCTTTTAAGCGTTCCTGTGATGTTTGACATTCACTTTGTAAACGCATATATTGTTCGAGTAATATCTCTCTCTCCACTCTGCGTTTGTCCAGATCTTTTTTAAGCACATCTATCTCAGTTTTGCAGCGGGAAACTTGTGACACTGTCACAACGTGATCCCGTCTTAATGCAAAGTATGATTCTTTCAGCAACATTGCCATTTTAGCCAGCTTTTCATAACTTGACATTGTAATTTCTGTAGAGGTCACACTCTCTGCAACCTCCATCAGATTGTCCAATAACTCTTTTGGGTTCATGCTCTCCGCCTGTTTGCCATATGGATGTAAGGATCCTGTCAGCAGTGCTAACGCATCCTCTAAACAGTCCTTCATCTCATAAGGATCTAAATCTTTTTCTATCACACCTGTCATGGTTATCCACTGTGTAGCACTTTATCTGGTTAAAACAGTTGCCAGCTTCAGATATTTTACAGGTAAATATTTGTATTCAAGTGTCATTGAGTTCCACACTATTTTAGCTCTGGATTTACACAAATGTACTGTTATAAGTCAACTTATTCAAATGTGGGCACCTGTCATAGGTTTTACCCCAATTCATGAATATTCAAGTAAATGCTTCTCTGCAGTGTTACTTTTAATGTGCTTATTTTTTAACAGATACTAGATTACCAAGCTTCTCAGTGTTTTTTACTCTAAAGCACTGAATTTTTATAAACCTGCAATTTTTCTAAAAAGTCTCACAACAACATCAGTTTAAAAACGCTTTTTTTTTTTTAAACCGTTCACTTCCAGAAATTCGCTA
>NC_056508.1:9142628-9144134 GCF_014905685.2 Nematolebias whitei
CCCAGGTTGGGTGAAAAGAGAAAAGAAAATTGATTTTATGAGGAGCTTCAGTCTTTCTTCAGGAAAACTGTTATATTCCCCTTCTCCTGCCATTATCTGCTATTTAAAAATTAAATAGGAGAATGTAATGTTTTAGGTGGTAAAATAAAATCAGAAAAGTCTCTTTTTTCTGATATATTTACTCTTATTTAATGATCTAGCAATTAAACGTGCATTATCTTTTAGCAAATGAGTAAACTTTATCAACTCTGTGAATATCTGTATCTGTATCTTTTAAAAAGTTTCTAATTTTTTATTTTGCACCTCTGTCTTGAGGAATTACCAGTGAATAAAAAATGTGTTGGTAAATGCCTTTCTGCATAAATACCTTAATCACTTTTTAAATGCAAGATAACAGTAATAATTCAGCTTGAAAAACGTTTATTAACTCATCAAATGCGTCTAGGCACGTCTAATTTCATCAAAAATAACCTAAAAACTAAGTGAAACTGTGATATCAAGTTTCCACAGGAGGGGGCAGTGTTAGCTTTCTACCAGCAGGAGCCTATGACGACTTCCTGTGGACGTTCTGTTGACATCCTGTCGTTAGCGGCTTAGCTTAAAATTAGCATCGGCTAAACTCGGTTAAATCAACATTTCTGAACGGATTTCAAGCTAAAACGTGGCGTTGTTTCAACAAGCACGACTTCTTTGCATGAACATGAGTTTTTGGGGACATGTGGCAAATTTATTTAGTGATTTTAAGCACAGAGAAGGCTTCGGTTGCAACCGAGCTCATTTCCGGGTCACGTGACTGAATCTACCAATCATAACAGCGCGGGGGTGGGCTTTACATCGCTGACATCAGATTTAGTGACGACAGACATGTCTCTCAACCAATCAAAGCGTTACACACGGCCGTTTTCAACCAATCACAGATCGCCATTTCAGCTATCTTTGTTAGCATTAGCCTGAAAAATCCGTCAACTTTTCGTCTTTTAAACTGTCAAAATGCACTATTTTCTGTTAGAAATGTAACGAATGACTTCCGGCTGAATGGCGGTGAGATAAGGTGTGTTTGGGTGTGCTCCTACAGAATTAGCCTTTTCTCTGATTAATGCCTGGGCACTTTTTCCCGAGTCTGACAGCAAACAATAGCTAACTTACACACTTTACATAACCCTCCTATTTGGCCATTAAAATGCCACCAAAACCGACTAAAGGGGTAAGTTCGATCCACGCTCACCTGCGGCCTAATCCTCGTAGTGAAGCCTCGAGCTGTCCTGGATCACCTCCTCCGTCTGAGGGCGACGTCAGCAGCCTTAAGCAAGAAATACTTGTAGCTCTCCGAGAGGACCTTGCTGCTATAATTAAAGCAGAATTCCATGCTGTTCTGGGTGAAAGTCTCTCGTCGATTAATGCCGAGCTGTCCGCCTTCAAAAAGGAGCTATCGTCTGGGCTAGCAGCGGTGCAGGAGAGCTTCACGATGTCGTCAGTGCAGGTGGAGACGGACTTCTCCACCTCTGT
>NC_056508.1:9144234-9148433 GCF_014905685.2 Nematolebias whitei
TTTATCGCCTCGGTTCGTTTCGTCCGAGGTGGGGGAGGGTTAGGTACATCTTTTGGGGGTTCCTCTTCGGACTTCCCCTGATAATATGGGTCCTCTTGGATCCCATATCTTTGCGTCCTACGCACACCCCATCTACGATAATCACGTTCATCCTCTGGAAGAGGAGCTTTTCTGTCCCAGCGTGCACCTTCATTACGCGGTTTGTTAGTTTGAAAATACTGCTTTTTCTCGCCTTTTTTAGGAGGTGGAGGCGATGCACTCCATCCTTCCATTTCTAGGGAGTCGGGTTTAACCTTTACACCAGGAAACACTTCTATGGGCGTCTTAGCATGAGAACATGCCTCGAATACATTCACAGCACACTGTTTAATCTCATTGATGGATTTTTCTCTGAAATTTGCCATCATTTGTACCGATCTTTTAAAATCAGTGTGGAGATTTTTGCTGAAAACATATTTAAAACCTTCTTCTTCCTCCATTCCGGTTTCATTTCTGTAACCAAAATAAGCTTGGAAGATTCTTTTGTAATAGACTTTTGGATGTTCATCCTTGCCCTGCGTGACCTTGTCAGCAGCTGGGAAACCAGCAGGTCCCATGCAGGGGTCATACTCTCTGATCAAAGCTTCACACAGAAGGTTGTAATCCTTTCTCGTTGCATCAGGTAGACGCTCGATGAAGGTGAACACCTCTCTGTCTGAAGTGAGCCTTATCAGACTGATCTTATCCTCAACCGTAGCATTAGGATAACCTTTCAATCTGAATTCAAGATCATTCAGGTACGCTTTTGTTCCAGTTGAACCCATCGGTCCAGGTACAAAGCGTTGTACATATTTTGAGAGTTTTAGCAGAACATCTATTGAAAGAGGAAGTTTCCATGCACTCTGTTGCATGTTTGGTGGAGGAGACCTGTTCAGGTCTGTTCCTACCACTTTAGGTATGTATGGAGGGGTGTATGATGGGAGGAGATTTGGGTTTGAAACCCAGTGTGTCTCCACATCCTGTCCACGGTCTTCTCTGAGTTCCAGACAAACTCGCCCCACGTCAGAACTTTTATATGTTGCCGCGGTTAGTTTCTCCTCACATGCTTTTAAGCGTTCCTGTGATGTTTGACATTCACTTTGTAAACGCATATATTGTTCGAGTAATATCTCTCTCTCCACTCTGCGTTTGTCCAGATCTTTTTTAAGCACATCTATCTCAGTTTTGCAGCGGGAAACTTGTGACACTGTCACAACGTGATCCCGTCTTAATGCAAAGTATGATTCTTTCAGCAACATTGCCATTTTAGCCAGCTTTTCATAACTTGACATTGTAATTTCTGTAGAGGTCACACTCTCTGCAACCTCCATCAGATTGTCCAATAACTCTTTTGGGTTCATGCTCTCCGCCTGTTTGCCATATGGATGTAAGGATCCTGTCAGCAGTGCTAACGCATCCTCTAAACAGTCCTTCATCTCATAAGGATCTAAATCTTTTTCTATCACACCTGTCATGGTTATCCACTGTGTAGCACTTTATCTGGTTAAAACAGTTGCCAGCTTCAGATATTTTACAGGTAAATATTTGTATTCAAGTGTCATTGAGTTCCACACTATTTTAGCTCTGGATTTACACAAATGTACTGTTATAAGTCAACTTATTCAAATGTGGGCACCTGTCATAGGTTTTACCCCAATTCATGAATATTCAAGTAAATGCTTCTCTGCAGTGTTACTTTTAATGTGCTTATTTTTTAACAGATACTAGATTACCAAGCTTCTCAGTGTTTTTTACTCTAAAGCACTGAATTTTTATAAACCTGCAATTTTTCTAAAAAGTCTCACAACAACATCAGTTTAAAAACGCTTTTTTTTTTTTAAACCGTTCACTTCCAGAAATTCGCTATTTTAACAGTTACTCATCAACCCAGGTTGGGTGAAAAGAGAAAAGAAAATTGATTTTATGAGGAGCTTCAGTCTTTCTTCAGGAAAACTGTTATATTCCCCTTCTCCTGCCATTATCTGCTATTTAAAAATTAAATAGGAGAATGTAATGTTTTAGGTGGTAAAATAAAATCAGAAAAGTCTCTTTTTTCTGATATATTTACTCTTATTTAATGATCTAGCAATTAAACGTGCATTATCTTTTAGCAAATGAGTAAACTTTATCAACTCTGTGAATATCTGTATCTGTATCTTTTAAAAAGTTTCTAATTTTTTATTTTGCACCTCTGTCTTGAGGAATTACCAGTGAATAAAAAATGTGTTGGTAAATGCCTTTCTGCATAAATACCTTAATCACTTTTTAAATGCAAGATAACAGTAATAATTCAGCTTGAAAAACGTTTATTAACTCATCAAATGCGTCTAGGCACGTCTAATTTCATCAAAAATAACCTAAAAACTAAGTGAAACTGTGATATCAAGTTTCCACAGGAGGGGGCAGTGTTAGCTTTCTACCAGCAGGAGCCTATGACGACTTCCTGTGGACGTTCTGTTGACATCCTGTCGTTAGCGGCTTAGCTTAAAATTAGCATCGGCTAAACTCGGTTAAATCAACATTTCTGAACGGATTTCAAGCTAAAACGTGGCGTTGTTTCAACAAGCACGACTTCTTTGCATGAACATGAGTTTTTGGGGACATGTGGCAAATTTATTTAGTGATTTTAAGCACAGAGAAGGCTTCGGTTGCAACCGAGCTCATTTCCGGGTCACGTGACTGAATCTACCAATCATAACAGCGCGGGGGTGGGCTTTACATCGCTGACATCAGATTTAGTGACGACAGACATGTCTCTCAACCAATCAAAGCGTTACACACGGCCGTTTTCAACCAATCACAGATCGCCATTTCAGCTATCTTTGTTAGCATTAGCCTGAAAAATCCGTCAACTTTTCGTCTTTTAAACTGTCAAAATGCACTATTTTCTGTTAGAAATGTAACGAATGACTTCCGGCTGAATGGCGGTGAGATAAGGTGTGTTTGGGTGTGCTCCTACAGAATTAGCCTTTTCTCTGATTAATGCCTGGGCACTTTTTCCCGAGTCTGACAGCAAACAATAGCTAACTTACACACTTTACATAACCCTCCTATTTGGCCATTAAAATGCCACCAAAACCGACTAAAGGGGTAAGTTCGATCCACGCTCACCTGCGGCCTAATCCTCGTAGTGAAGCCTCGAGCTGTCCTGGATCACCTCCTCCGTCTGAGGGCGACGTCAGCAGCCTTAAGCAAGAAATACTTGTAGCTCTCCGAGAGGACCTTGCTGCTATAATTAAAGCAGAATTCCATGCTGTTCTGGGTGAAAGTCTCTCGTCGATTAATGCCGAGCTGTCCGCCTTCAAAAAGGAGCTATCGTCTGGGCTAGCAGCGGTGCAGGAGAGCTTCACGGGGCTAAAGCTAACGGTAACAGAGGTGGAGAAGTCCGTCTCCACCTGCACTGACGACATCGTGAGCCTCCAGAAAACAGTTGACGTCCTTACTAAGACGGTGGCACAGTTGGAGGATAAGTGCGATGACCTGGAGTCCCGGTCTCGACGTCAGAACATCCGCATCATTGGTGTTCCGGAGGATGACCCATCAGCGGCGACAACGGCTGCGGTATCTCGGATGCTAAAGGAGGCCTTCGACCTCGAGGAGGAGCCGCTGCTGGACCGCGCTCATCGCATCCCAGCCCCCAAACCGAAAGCAGGCGAGCGGGCCCGTCCGATTGTAGCTAAGTTTCACTACCAAGCGGACTGTGTGAAAATCCTAGCGAAGGCGAGGGAGTTGCAGCGGGTCAAAGTGAACGGTACGAATATCTTCGTTTTCCCTGACTACACTGCCAAAACGGCCCGGGCGCGAGCGGCCTTCACGGAATGTCGTCGCAAGCTGCGGGACATCGAGGGGGTTCGGTTCGGCCTGCTCCACCCGGCCCGGCTGAAGATCACGTTTGAGGGTAACACGCGGGTGTTTACCTCTGCTGAGGAGGCGAAGATTTACATTGAGTCGATTACAAAATGAGCATTACAATTAATATGATCGATCTCACACTCAGGAATGTCAGTATTATTAGTCATTATTATTATTCAGGTTTGAAAATGTAATCAAAGTGTTCTGTCTACACTCACGGACTTATTTGTTTACATTCAGGGGTTTAATGTTCTGAATTATAATTAGTATGTTTTGTTTACAATTAAGGATTTAATGTTTAGAATTATAATTAGTGTGTTTTGTTTACA
>NC_056508.1:9148533-9148876 GCF_014905685.2 Nematolebias whitei
GAATTAATGTTTAGAATTATAATTAGTGTGTTTTTCTTACAATTAGGGATTTAACGTTTAGAATTATAATTTGTGTGTTTTGTTTACAATTAAGGATTTAATGTTTTGAATTATAATTAGTGTAAGAGTTCTTGTTCTCCCAGATTAGTGCCTATTATATATTTTAAATCTTTTTATTTTACTAGTTCGGTGGGAGTCACCTGACACAAGAAGGTGTTTTAGGGTTTTTGTGGTGTGGTGCCATTTGGCTGTAAGGCTAAGTTTTCTGATGACTCCCGTTGGAGTCTGCACAGCCCCTTCGTTTGGGGAAGGGCTAAGTGCGATTATGGGGGGGGGGGGGGGG
>NC_056508.1:9148976-9152950 GCF_014905685.2 Nematolebias whitei
TGGGAGGGATGGCAATATTTTTGACCCCTGTCAAGTCATATGTCTGGTGATTTAAAGGTTTCCTCAACACCTGCTGTTAGATTCCTAAGTTGGAATGTTAAAGGTCTGAACAATCCAGTGAAACGGTCTAAAATATTTTCTCATATGAAACGCCTGAACCCAGACATAATATTCCTACAGGAAACACATTTGCAAAATTCAAATCAAGTCAGGCTCAAATATCCATGGATTGGGGAGATTTATCATTCGAGCTTCAACTCAAAAGCTAGAGGAGTTGCCATAATATTTAATAAGAATATTCATTTTACAGCATCAAGAATAATGAAGGATATAAATGGCAGATTTCTTATAATTGCAGGCTCCTTGTTCCACACTCCTGTTTTATTAGTAAACATTTATGCACCAAACTTTGATAAACCAGATTTTATAAACAATCTAGTTAGCACACTTCCATATCTTGATACTCATTTGTTAATTCTAGCTGGAGACCTGAATTGTGTAATGAATCCATCATTAGATCGCTCCTCATCTCGGTCCTATACACAGTCTAATATGTCTAAATCTATTTTGGATTTTGTGTCCCAAAATGGATATGTAGATCCATGGAGGACACGGAATCCACTAACAAGGACCTATTCTTTTTACTCTCAAATACACCAATCCTATTCCCGTATAGATTATTTTTTTGTTGATAGCTCTTTAATGCAGAGAGTCACGTCTTCTGAATACTATCCGATTGTTATTTCAGACCATTCTCCTCTAAGCATTGATATAAATTTTATAAACAAACCCAATTCTAGTCCTCGTTGGAGATTTAATACTCTCCTGTTATCAGATGAGCCATTTAATAAATTCATCTTATCATCAATTGATGATTTTCTAAGGTTCAATAAGAGCGATACAATTTATTCCTCACTACTATGGGAAACATTAAAAGCTTATCTTCGGGGTCAGATTATCTCTTTTTCAGCTAATATTAATAAAAATCTACGCACTAAGATATCAGAAATATCAACAAAAATTCAGAATATTGATAGGCAAAATGCCGTTAATCCGTCACATGATTTGCTGAAACAGCGACAGGATCTTCAGATGGAACTTGATCTTTTAACTACATCTGATGCGGAGCGACTCTTGATACGATCTCGAGCCACTTATTATGAACATGGGGAAAAACCAAGTAGACTTCTGGCACATCAATTGAAACGAAAAGCCGGCTCTCACATAATATCACAAATCAACGATCGGTCGGGCAATCTTGTTTCAGATCCTGTCTCTATTAATGATACTTTTAAAAAATTCTACTGCAATTTGTATAAGTCTGAACTACAAGCAGACTCAAATGAGCTATGTGCCTTTCTTCAGGATATTGACATACCTAGGATAGACAAATTGCTTTCTGACCAACTTGAAGCTCCCATTAAATTAGAAGAAATATTTGCGTCAATTAAGGATATGCAAAGTGGTAAAACACCTGGCTCAGATGGTTTCTCTGCCGAATTTTTCAAAAAATTTAAAGATAAAATAGCCCCTCTTCTTCTTGAGGTTTATAATGAGTCATTTGGGCAGGGCTTGTTGCCTCCCACCTTGACTCAGGCCTCAATTTCTCTCCTGTTAAAGAAGGATAAGGATCCTACTGCCTGCGAGTCCTATAGACCTCTTTCACTTTTGAATGTGGATTTTAAGATTTTGTCTAAAGTACTCGCGACTCGGCTTGAGACAGTTCTCCCTCGGATTATTTCACAAGAACAGAATGGATTCATTAAAGGTCGCCAGTTGTTTTTTAATACTCGTACACTGTTGAATACAATTTTTTCAACTCATTCCTCTAAATCTCCTGAAGTGATAATTTCTCTTGATGCCGAGAAAGCTTTTGATCGAGTGGAATGGGAATATCTTTTTGCTGTTCTTAATGGGTTTGGTTTTGGAGAGAGGTTTGTGTCTTGGATCAAGCTACTTTATACATCCCCTCAAGCATGTATTCTCAGTAATTCCGTCCAATCTGATTATTTTACGGTGGGACGTGGTACTAGACAGGGTTGCCCTCTTTCTCCCCTCTTGTTTGCGTTAGCCATTGAACCCCTATCCGTTGCTCTAAGATCCCTTTCTTCTTTTCATGGAATCGTCCGCTCTGGTGTCGAGCTTAAATTGTCCTTATATGCAGATGACCTTCTCCTGTATGTCTCTGACCCTTTACGGAGTCTTCCCCCAATTTTAAATATTCTAGAAAAATTTGGATCATATTCTGGCTATAAAATTAACTCACTTAAAAGTGAATGCTATCCAGTGAATTCATTAGCTTTAAAGCTTAAGCCTTCTGATATCCCTTTTAGGCTCAGTCCCTCGGGATTTAGGTACTTAGGAATTAATATTACACGTACTTTGCCCTCAATGTTTTCTCAGAATTATGCCTCACTAGTTTCCCAAATTGCATCAGATTTACAGAGATGGAACTCTCTCCCTCTTTCATTGATTGGTAGGATTAATATTATCAAAATGAATGTGCTACCTAGACTTTTGTTTTTATATCAAAATATCCCTCTGTTCTTGCCCAAACAGTTCTTCAGGTCCCTGGATCAGATGGTCTCATCTTTTTTATGGAACGGAAAGGCCCCCAGAATGAGACTTTCTTTATTACAACAGTTCACCACAAACGGGGGTCTTTCTCTACCTAATTTTACAATGTATTACTGGTCCTCACATATCCATAAACTGACTTATTGGTTAAATTCACCTGATCTGATTTGGTGTAAACTTGAAATTCAGTCGATTTCTGCATCTTTTTCGCCCGCTTCAATTATTTATTCATCATTACCAATTAAATTATCCTCAGTTACTACAAATCCTATAGTGCTCTCAACACTCAGGATCTGGTCACAATTTAGGTCCCACTTTAAATTTGTATCACCCTCTAATAAAATGCCGTTACTAAAGAATCACATTTTTTCTCCAGCATCTAATAATGCTGCCTATAGAATTTGGTATGAGAAAGGTATTAGAACAATGAGAGACCTGTACGAAGATGGTTTATTTCTTAGTTTTTCAGAATTGTCTTCTAAATTTAATCTACCCACTTCACATTTGTTTCTTTACTTCCAAATTAGGCATTGCGTTTCATCGCAGTTTCAAAATTTTCTAACTTTGCCTACTGACCCACCATGGGTTGAACTCTTAGTTTTGAGCCCCAATTTGAAATCTCCTCTTTCAATTATTTATGGAAAACTTATGGCAATAGAGGCCGATTCATCGGGTAAAACTAGAACTGCATGGGAACGTGAACTGGGTGTTAAACTATCAGATTCATGGTGGGATAAAGTTATTCTCAGCATACGTCAGAGTACACCATGTGCCAGACTACAGTTAATACAATTTAAAGTAATAAATAGAGTACACTTCTCAAAAACACGTTTATCTAAAATGTTCCCCTCAATACCAGACCAGTGTGATAGATGTCAGACTTCACCTTGCAACTTAAGTCATATGTTCTTTTTCTGCCCAAAACTGCAAGGGTTTTGGAAATATTTTTTCTCCATACTCTCAGGAGTTTTTAAGATTCAGTTTCAAAGTGATCCACTTATTGCTATTTTTGGAGTTCCTGGGACCACACTTAATCTATCCCGCCAGCAGGGGGAGGTCTTGGCCTTTTGCTCTCTCCTTGCCAGACGTTGTATTTTGCTCGCCTGGAAATCTCCCACACCACCATCTACATCACAATGGCTTAATACTGTAAGATTATACTTGAAGATGGAAAAAATTTTACTAACAGTGAAAGGTAGTTCAGAAAAATTTACCCACAAGTGGACACCCTTTGTGTCATATGTAAAATCTTTACCTTCATAGCGTATAGACTGATATGATTGACTCATCACATTACCATGTGACTTGTTTTTAGAGGATAAATGAAAGACTGAAATACTGTTTTCCTTTTGGTTTGTTGGGTCCCTCCTGTTCGTTCCTCCTCCCCCTCTCTCTCT